>NW_017731660.1:1242521-1257634 GCF_001890085.2 Hipposideros armiger
AAAAAAAAAAAAGCCTATTGAATAGGGACTTGGATAAATACATTTTCCCTCAAAAAGAGTATTTTCTGGATATTCTACACTGGTTATAAGAGGGCAACTCTAGATTTCTATTTGCTCTCCTGTGTGCTGGTGAAAAGTCCATTGTGTTAAGTCTTGAATTAAAATGTTATATAACTGGAAAGAGACTAGATGAACAAAAGAAAAAATCAGTATTGAACTCAAAGAGATAATAATGTTCTAGCTGACAGCCTGGTGACTCGAAGGCTGAGGAGAGAAGGCACAGACGTTAAGACCACTGGAACAACTGTAGGTTGGCCCCCCTTGCTGAGTCTGTGAGCCCATCTTTCCAGCAGGAAGTGGCTCCTGAGTCTGGTCTGGCCAACACAGAGGGGGCACCCGGGGCTCTGTCACACTGCCGTCGCCACTACTGCAGTACGACAACTCATGCAGTGGTTCTGACAGAATGAAGAACACGTTTGGTTTTTTTTTTTATGTCTTTGACTGAAAATAGTAAAAAAAAAAAGTAGCAAGAATTTATGAGTTTTCTGCGTAGATCTGTAATAAAAGTTAGCCAGAAGAGGAAAAATAAACCATTAACCAAAGAAGCACAAGGACACAAATGACAGTGATGAGAAGAGGAAACACTTCACTTGTATAATAAAAGCAGGACACAGATATTTCCCTCTTTTGTGATGAAGACATGTAATTAAAAACAATGTAAATTTTGGCAGAGTATTTTTATTAGTAGCTATTCTCACCCAATGTTGGCAAGTGTTGGGGAGAACCCTCGTTCGTGCCACTTTAGCATATAATTCCTAAACATTTCACAAGTCAGTTTCTGGAAATCTCCTGTTCTTCCTGATTTCCCCTTTCGTTGTTTATGAGTATTCTACCAGGGGTTCTAGGATGACAAAACCCGTTTGGCTGCCACAGGTTACCACAATAGGAGAGCTCCTTGGTCACATGAAAGACCAAACCCTGATTAGGAGCTTGGAATTTTCAGCCCCTTCTCTCTCCCTCCAGAGAGGGAAGAGGGGTTGAAGATAGAATTAATAATTGATCATGCCTATCCGAGGAAGCCTCCAAAAAAATCTCAACTGTATGGGGTCCAGAGAGCTTCCAAGTGGGTGAACACATCCACATAAGGGGAGGTTGATGCACCTCAGCTCTACAGGGACAGACGCTTAGGACCCTCTTGACCTCGCACTATGTATCTCTTCATCTGGCTGTTTATCTGTATCCTTTATGATATCCTTTGACTGGTAAATGTAAATAAATGTTTTCCTGAGTTCCATGAGCTGTTCTATCAAATTAATCAAACCCAAGGAGGGCATCATGGGAACCTAAGATTTATAGCCCTTGGGTCAGAAGCACAGGTGACACCCTAATTCTTTAACACGAAAACTTTAAACACATTTACAGATATAAATGTAGCATGATATCATGTGATATCACCAGTCACTGGCCTATATGTGTAAGCAATGGTGGTATTTCTAATGAAAACAAGGCAACTTTGAAATATTAAACTTAGAAACAGTGTAGTTGTCTCAGAGACTGAATTTTAGAAAATCCATCCACAGGAAACATCTATTATTTTATGGAAATTATCAAATTTTAGAAATACAAATTTTGTATTTCTTATAACAATACAAGTGTTCTTTACTTACACATTTATAACAAGATCTAGCAGCAGCTCTAACTACTGTAATTGAGAAACAGTGAAGAGACGTTACTCTGGGACATACTCAACCATTTTAATGCAGTCTGAAGACATCTGTTTCCTCCTGGTAGCAAAATCATAGCCACCGTCAACACCGCTGTGGCCTATACCTACACTAGTGTTTTAACAGCTTTACTGAGGGTAGCTGATGTAACATAAGGTGTATAACTTGATGAATTCTGACCTGTGTATAAAGGCATAAAGCTACCACTGTGATTAAGATGGAAACATACTTGTTACTTGCCCCCTGCCCCCGTTTCCTCACGCCCTGTGCAATCCACCTGTTCCTCTCTGCCCCTCCCATCCCAGGTAACTACTGAGCTGCTCTAGGCCACTCCAGGTTCATCTGCATTTTCTAGAGCTGTATAGAAATGAAACTGCAGTCTGTACTCTTGTGTCTGGCCACTTTTATTCAGTGTAATTACTTTGAGATCCATCAAGTTGTTGTATGTATTAATAGTTGATTTCTTTTTGATTTAATGGCTGTGCTACAGCTTTTAACCTATTCGCCTAATGACAGCCATGTGGGCCACTCTCAGGTTTTGGTCATTACAGATGAAGCTGCTGTGAACATGGCATCATGTAAGTCTTGTGTGGACATCTGCTTTCCTTTCTCTTAGGTACAGACCTAGGAGCTGAATGGGTCATTATGGCTGGAGACTTTCCTTTAAATGCAGGTGACTATCTCTTAATAATAAATAATGTATTTAATTAAATACAAATTTGGGGGTGAAGTAATAGAATGGGCGGAAACCTTCACTTGTTTCATCACAAAAGTCCCCCAGGTGTACATAAAAGGACAAAGCAGGAAAAACAGCAATATTTTAGTATACGCTTAAAGGTTTTCCATGTGTGTGGTGTAAGACAAGTACTGGGTGGAGATGAATAAGCTAAGATTCTCTCAGTATTATTACTTGCCTTCCAATTTCTTACAGTGTTGCCCTAAGTACCCGTGGTATTAATAGTAATAGCACCTTAACTGATGGGGTAACTGAAAAACCAGAAAACATCATACATTATTTCATTTAACCTTCCAAGGTATTAAGGAAACAAGCATAACAATGTTTGGAAACAGAAGACTGAAAGGTAGACTACTGAGGAAAATAAAAAATAGGGACAGAAAGACGCTAAATTATAAAATCAAAGGAAAGATTACATTAAAACTAGGTACATGACACATTCCTGATTTTTAGTCCAGTGCTATTTATCTGAAATTAATAAAGTTTAGGAAAAAAGGAACCCAACAATATATACAGAACTGGTGTTAAAAATTCCCACAAAGAATGTTTGCTTCTGTGTGCCTACCTATATGCATGCGCACACACAGGAAGGTCTGATGTGACACACGCAAGGTCACGTGAGTGAGGTCTGTGAGGAAGCCGAGGGACTGGAGCTGTGCTAACGCAACGGTTACCAGCCATATGTGCTCATTTAAGTTCCAATTAATTGAAATGGAATAAAATGAAATGCCCAGTTCCTCAGCCACCCCAGCCACAAATTCAAGTGCTCAACAGCCACGTGTGACTAGTGGCTACTGTACTGGACAGAGCAGATACGGAACCTTTGAACCATNGCCGGCAACAGCGTAGGCTGCAGCCCCTGCTGCAGTGGGTTGCCATGGGCTACCGTGTGTAGCCAGCAGCCAGCGTGAGCAGCCAGCAGCCGCCGTGAGCAGCCATCCAGAATCTGGCGACTGATCTGCCTTGCCTGGGAAGAGCGCAAGGATGGTGCCAACTTGGGCCAGTGAAGCAACGTCCTCCACAACTAGAATAAAGAACAAAAGGAGAGCAACTTGTCTGTTCCCCTTCCCCCAATTCCCCAGCGCTGTTCCCATTCCCCAATTCCCCAATAAAAATCTTAAAAAAAAAAAAAGAGCGATTAGGTTGAGTTTTGGAGATTTTACAAGTTGAAGATGGAAGACCAAACTGCATTTTTGCCATATTTTACTGTTTTATTTCCATAAAGGGAAGAACGTGTGTCAAGCTTGTGAAAAGTTGCATAAAGTTTACGGGACAATGCTCTACAGGAACTTCAGTGTCAACAATGGTTCATGAAATTCCGTGCTGGTGATTTTGATCTCAACGATGCTCCTTGGTCAGGTAGGCCCACCGAGGTTGATGACAACAAAATAAAGGCATTGATCGAGTCAAACCCAGGTTACACGACACAAGAGATTGCAGAAACATTGAACGTCCATCATTCAAGCGTTCACGACCACCTGAAGAAGCTGGGATGCGTAAGCAAGCTCAATATTTGGGTTCCACATGAACTCAAAGTAGTTCATTTGACAGTACGTATAAACATCTGCAATATGCTCATTCAACGTGAGAAAAACGGTCCTTTTTTGAAGAGACTGATAACTGGTGATGAGAAGTGGATTGTTTACAACAATGTGGTGTGCAAACAGTCTTGGTCCCAATGTGATGATTCGCCTCAAACAACATCGAAAGCAGACATTCATCACAGGAAAGTTATGCTCTCAGTGTGGTGGAATTTTAAAGGTGTCGTGTTTTTCGAGCTCCTACCAAGGAACCAAACAATCAATTCGAATGTGTACTGTTGGCAATTGGACAGTCTGAATGAATCCATCATCCAAAAACGTCCAGAGCTTGTTAATTGTAAGGGAGTTGTGTTCCATCGTGACAATGCGAGACCACACACGTTTGATCACCTGTCAAAAATTACTGGAGCTTGGATGGGATGTGTTGCCACGCCCACCATACTCGCCTGACCTTGCGCCATCAGACTTCCACTTGTTTAGCTCTCTTCAAAACTCCTTGCGTGGTATAACGTTCAATTCAGATGAGGCTGTAAATCAGCACCGTGTTCAGTTTTTTGCAAATAAAGACAGGTCCTTCTATAAACGAGGAATTATGAAGCTCACTGAAAGATGGCAAAAGGTTATCAAACAAAACGCGCAATACATCATTGACTGATCTTTGTTCTTATTTTTTTAAGATTTTTATTGGGGAATTGGGGGAGGGGAACAGAGCTGGGGAATCAGGGGAAGGGGAACAGACAAGTTGCTGTCGTTTTGTTCTTCAGTCTAGTTGTGAAGGACGTCGCTTCACTGGTCCATATTGGTATTATCATTGCGCTCTTCCCGGCTAAGGCAGTCGCTCNTGAGATGGAACACTAAGCTTTACTTCCCACCATACAATGCTTGCCCAGAATCGCTACCATGGACTCACCTGCAGAGGCTCACTGTGAGGGTTGTGTATGTTGATTATAGGTGAGAAACTGCCATTCACAGGGACTCTGGCCCCAAGGAACGGCCTCAGTCGGTAAGGATTTGGAACTCCAACACCAAATACCTGTTTGAAAGAAGAACAATGAGCAATTTGAGTTGCTTTTATAACTTTTTAATAGTTATAACTGATTGATTTGGGGAACACTGGTGAGTCTTATTTAGAAGAAAAAAATCTTAACTCCCTTTAAAAAGAATATATGTGCAGTTTCTGTATCTGATTTGGCTGCATATTTGATATATATATGTATGTACATATATGCACATTTGGAATGATTTCTATTGTACACTGGAAATTAAAATGATAGCAGTGCTTCATGAAGTCATGGGATAGACAAGAGGAGAAAATAGAGAACCAAAATATTTCCGGCTCCAATTCCTGGAACATGGATCTAGGGCTCAGATGATCTCCCAAATACAAAGCCCAGCCCCACGGCACTCCCACACAGGAGGGAAGGCGCTGGGTTGGCCACACAAGGTGGGTAGTCCCCTGAACGACAAACATTTACTAAGTGCCTGTGATGTGCTCGGTACAAACACACACAGGAGTGAACAAGTGATGGTGAACAAGGCAGACAGTGTGCCCGCTCTCATGCAACGTACGTTCTAGTACGAGGGGCAGACTAGATAACAACAACAACAAAAAGGGTTTCATGAAGTGGGAAATATGATACAGAGTAACTGCTAGGAGGGAGGATGGAATGATCTTTTAGAGAGGGTGGTCAAGGTAGTCTTCTCTGGGATGGTGACATGAGCTTCTCTGGGGAGGTGACATGAGCTGTTGCCACCTGAAAGATGGATGCAGGCAAGGGGACGTGTACAGGCAAATGGCTTGCTTGAAGACCAGGAAGATGAGGAGCACAGTCACGTGAGAGGAGGTCGGAGATCCAATGGGGGTCGGGTCTCAGACCCTTGTTGGTCTACTCTTGGTCAGGAGTTTACATTTTATTCGAGGAGCAATGGGGAAACATAGGAACTTACATGGGGAAGCTGACTAGATCTGATTCATGTTCCAAAGAGATCACTCTGACTACAAAGTGAATGATGGACTGTGGGGGGATTGGAGGAGAGTGAAAGGCCAGTTAGAAGGCCACTGTGTTAATCCAGTGACAGGTGATGACAGCTTAGAGGACAGCAGTGGCAGCGGACAGGAGAGAGAGGCAGACCTGAGATACACTTAGGGGGAAGGCTGCTGGGACTGAGGCTCACTGTGAGAACAGCCTGACCACAACCCTCAGGCAGTCCAGACTGGCTATGACCACCTAGGTCACTGGGGTGCCTCTGTAGAGCAAAGGTCTTCACATGCTTAGGACAATCTTCACATACTCAACAAGTGTAGGTTAAGTGAGTGTCACCACACAGCGCCAGAGTTAGCCATCTATACAGGTCTTCCAAAGGTTACCAATGGCTACTAAACAGCCATTAAAGACCTATTCACATTAAATAAGCACAAGATATGCTTATGACTAAAATGGAATGTTTACTCTGACACTAATTTTCAAAGTACAGGAAGTGTTCTAGGCAATGGAGAAGGACTGTTCAAAAACAAAAGTACGAAAACTATAAAGTAAGACATTTAGACAGTTGAGTTCCATGGGCACAGAGCACAGTGGTTAACAGGGTGGTCTCCACTTACAAAGACATGGGTTTGAATACCTGCTCCTTAACCTACTGGTAGCATGATTTGGGCAAATTATTTAACCTTTCTAAGTTTCACCTTCCTTTCTAAAAGACTGGTAATAACAGTATCTACAACACAGGCAGAAGTGCATGTAAAATATGGAGAATAGTGCCACAAACCATTATTCATAATAATCTTGATAACCTTGATTATGAAAAATCTTTATTCGCAAAACAGTAACTTTCTTTAATAACCTAAACAATAACTGTACATAAAAATAAGTTTATCAAAAAACTTTAAACAATATATTCACTCAGAAAAGCAGACATGTACGTTTTAATCTTGAAACTATTGGGTTGTCAGAAAAGTCACGATGTATTTTTGTTTTTCATTCCAAAAATGCGTCATGACTTTTCCGACAACCCAATATTATTGAGTATGTTTTACAAGTGTCCAAAAAGTTTAAAAAATTGAGTCAGTGTGAAAATGTTTTTTTACTATTCTTTTGCCAATCAATCTTACATAACACTTTAGCTGTGGGTTTAACATCATTTGCTCAGTCTAATTTGAATAGGGATATCGACAGATACAACAGTAGGTGCAAAAATGCTCTAAGTCTAAACTCTTACATTTTTTTATTATTCCTGAGTTTTTGAAGAGAGTTCTTAAAAGGTCAGGGATATGATAGGTCCGGGATAATGACTGTTTTTACAAAATAAACGGTTTAATTCTGGTTCTTACCTGGTAGGTAAATACCCCATGATTAGATGTGTTAATAAATAAAGTATTTTCTACATTTCCTACTACTCTTGCAAGAAAAACTACATCGAATGATGTATTTCCTCCTGGAAGAATTTTCTGAAAAAAAGCAATAAAGAAAGTTAAATAAGTAACCAAAAAAATAAAATCATGCTGACCACAATTAGACAGCTAAAGTTCTCTGAAACAAACAGCTTAGAATCATTTCAATAAACTAGCTTTTCCCTCCTAAAGGATTAAGTTTTAAATCCGCCAAACTATCTTGCAATGGGAAATAATAAAAAGATGTCTTCACATTGGATGTTTACCGTCATGTGTCTTTGTCAATCACCAACCTAAAACCACACCTGGGCTCCCAGGATTCTGCTCCTTCAACAATCGCTGCGCTGGAGTGAAGTGCCTAATTACAGGCTGTTTGACCATCACACACTCAAGCAGGAGTGGCTGAAGCTGAACCTTCTACACGTATGTACTATGCTACTGAGCAGCAACTGACTGTTCCAAAGAGAAATAAGCCCATACCTCAACCCCTTAACCCCTGTCACTTATTCATGCAAGGCACAAAATGCACAAGCAACTTACATTAGGAAAGAAGGCAGGGGTGACAGTATGTGCAAGAACTCACTCTTGTTATGTTGTGCAAACTGAGAATGTCAGTGTAGTTAGCAAAATAAAATTCTACTGCAACAAAACTGTTGCTTGAGAGTTCGAGAACTGCTCGAGAGTTCAAGAGACTGCAATTTGCAGTTCTGTCTGCAATGAATCCTTCAAATGCATTTCATATGTAAAGTCATAAACCGCTCTCATTCTGCCTTTATGGCTGTAACTCTAAAACAGCCCCCAAAGTGTAGCTCAAAATACATGGCATTGAGACTCTGCCTTCACCTTAGGATGTAGAAAGCTGGAAAGAGCATTTCTCCTGCATTATCAACAACAAAATAAGTTTTCTTGAACCCAGCACTAAGTTTGTGTATCAACGAGCCCCAAATCTAGGGTGAGATAAGCATCTCCAAGGAGAGATGGGCTGTGAGTACTGGCTCACCCACAGCAGAGAATCGGAAGATGAGGCTACCACACAGGACAGTAAAATGAATTCAGCTAAAACTCTGAAACACTGCTAAAGGCCGAGTGTGTGTTAAAATGCGAGGACAGTCTCGGAAGCTGTAGATACTGCATGTGGGTCACACCTGAGCCAAAAATCAGTGATAGGGACATATATGGTAAATCCCTGAGTAGTTTGAAATGAAACCCCACCTTCTAAAGAACCCATTGCTTAAAGAAGTAGTCACAGGGAAATTATAAAATACTTTGAATCAACTGGAAATGAAAACACAACATATCAAAATTTGTTGGCTGCAACTGAAGCACTGCTTGGAGGAAAATTCACAGTATTTCATGCTTATTTTGAAAACAGATGTCTCAAATCAATAACCTATGTTTCCACCTTAAAAAACCACAAAGGGTAAATTAAACCCAAAATACACGTTTCCACCTTAAAAAACCACAAAGGGTAAATTAAACCCAAAATACACAAAAGGAAGAAAATAACACAAAAGAGCAGAAATGAAATACAAAACAGAAAAAATAGAGAAAAATCAATAGAACCAAAAGTTAATGCTTCAAAAAGGTCCATAAAACTTATAAAACCCTAGATAGAATGACCGAGAATAAACAGGAAGACAAAAATATACGAAATTGAAATGTGGACATTATATGCCCTTTACACGTAAAAAGGATGACAAAGGAATATTACAAATAACTCTATGCCCATAAATTTAATAACTAGAAGAAATGGACACTTCTCTAAAAACCACAATCTGCCAGACCTCACTCAACACAAAATAGATAACCATAACAGTCCTCATCCTTTAAAGAAATTTGTAGTTAAAAAAATCTTCCCATAGGGGCTGGGCCGAGTGGCTCGCTGGTTAGGAGTTTGCTTGGGACGCCAGAGGGCCCCGGTTCGGATCCCACATGAGAGCCAGTGACACCGCCCTCTACAGCTATGATGCTGAACAACAGCTCAACTTGGAGCTGGGCTACCTTGAGTCGCTGGTAGGCTGCAACCCCTGCTGCAGTGGGTTGCCATGGGCTACCGTGTGTAGCCAGCAGCCAGCTGAGCGGCCAGCAAGCAGCCTGAGACTGATCTGCCTCGCCCGGAAAGAGCGCAATGATGGTGCCAACTTGGGCCAGTGAAGCACGTCCTCCACAACTAGACTGAAGAACAAAACAACAGCAATTTGTTTGTTCCCCTTCCCCCAATTCCCCAATAAAAATGTTAAAAAAAAAAAAGAGAAGGTAAATAATAGGGCAAATATCACTGATGAACACAGATGTAAAAACTGTCAACAAAATATTAGCAAACCAAATTCAGCAATACATTAAAAAGGTCATACATCATGATCAAGTGGGATTTATCCTAGGAATGCAGGTTGGTGCAATATCCACAAATCAATCAATGTGACACACCACATAAACAAAACGAAGGATAAAAATCATATGATCATATATCTCAATATATGCAGAAAAAGCATTTGAAAAAATTCTGCATCCATTTGTGATAAAAACTCTCAACAAACTGGGAATAGAGGGAACATACTTGAAAATAATAAAAGCCATATATGACAAACTCACAGCTAACATCACACTCAACAGTAAAAAGCTAAGGTTTTTCTCTAAGATCAGGAACAAGACAAGGATGTTCACTCTCACCACTTTTATTCAACATAGTATAGGAAGTCCTAGCCACAGCATTCAGACAAGAAAAAGACATAAAGGGCATCCAAACCGGGAAGGAAGAGGTAAAACTGTCATTATTTGCAGATGACATGATACTATGTATAGATAAAGACTCCACCAAAAAACTATTAGAACTAATAAGTGAATTTGGTAAAGTTATAGGATAGAAAATTAATATACAGAAATCTGACACATTTCTATACTAATATGATCAAAAGGAGAAACTGAGAAAACAATTCCATTTACATGTATATCAAAAAGAATAAAATACCCAGGAATAAAATAAACAAATGACGTAAAATACCTGTACTCAGAAAACTGTAAGACACTGATTAAAGAAACTGAAGGAGACACAAATAAATGGATGGGTATACTGTGCTCATGCATTGGAAGAATATTGTTAAAATGTTGGGGCCGGCCGAGTGGTGCGATGGTTAAGAACTGGCTTGGGACGCCAGAGGGCCCCGGTTCGGATCCCACATATGAGGGCCAGTGACACTGCCCTCCACAGCTAAGAAGCTGAGCTACAGCTTGACCTGGAGCTGGGCTGCCGAGAGTCACCGGCGACGGCGCAGGCTGCAGCTCCTGTGGCAGTGGGTTGCCATGGGCTACCGTATGTAGCCAGCAGCCAGCGTGAGCGGCCACCAACCGCAGTGAGCGGCCGTCCAGAAGACGGCGACTGATCTGCCTCGCCCGGGAAGAGCGCAATGATAGTGCCAACTTGGGCCAGTGAAGCAACGTCCTCCACAACTAGACTGAAGAACAAAAGTACAGCAACTTGTCTGTTTCCCTTCCCCCAATTCCCCAGCAGTGTTCCCCTTCCCCCAATTCCCCAGCACTGTTCCCATCCCCCCAATTTCCCAATAAAAATCTTAAAAAAAAAAAATGTCTATTCTACCCAAAGTGATCTACATATTTAATATAATCCCTATCAAAATACCAGCGGCATTTTTCAATGAACTGGAATAAAGAAACCTAAAATTTATATGGAACCACAAGAGATCCCAAATAGCCAAAGCAATACTGAGAAAGAAGAACAAAGTTGGAGGTATCACGCTACTTGATATCAAACTATACTACAAGGCTATAGTAATCAAAACAGCATTGCACTGGCATAAAAACAGACACATAGATAAATGGCACAGAATAGAAAGCCCAGAAATAAACCCATGTCTACATGATGAATTAACCTATGACAAAGGAGGCAAGAATATACAATGGGGCAAAGATAGTCTTCAATAAATGGTGTTGGGAAACCTGGACAGATAAGATGCAAAAAATTGAAACTGGACTACCTTCTTACACCATATACACGAATGAATTAAAAATGGATTAAATACTTAAATGTAAGACTCAAAACCATAAAACTCCTAGAAGAAAACATAGACAGTAAACTCTGACATTTCTCTTAGTAATATATTATTTGATATGTCTCCTCAGGAGAGGGAAACAAAAAATAAGCAAAATAGGACTACAAACTAAAAAGTTTTTGCAGAGCAAAGGAAACCATCAACAAAACAAAAGGGCAACCTACTGAATGGGACAGGATATTTGCAAATGATATATCCAATAAGGGGTTAATATCCAAAATATACAAAGAACTCACACAACTTAAAATATACAAAGAACTCATATAACACAACATCAAAAAAACAAAACAAATCCCGCCCCCCCCACCCCCACAAAGCCAAAACCACCAAATAATCCAATTAACAAATGGGCAGAGGACCTGAACAGACATTTCTCCAAAGAGGACATACCGATGGCCAACAGATTTATGAAAAGATGCTCAACGTCACTAATCATCAGGGAAATGCAAATAAAAACCGTAATAAGATTATCACCTCACACCTGTCAGAATGGCATCATCAATAAATAAAAAACAACAAGTGGTCCAGCCAAGTGGCTCAGTTGGTTGAGTTAACTTAAGAGCGCGAGCTCTGAGCAACAGGGCCGCCGGTTTGATTCCCACCATGGGCCAGTGACTTGTGCCTGAGCTGAGCTGTTGCTAAGCAGACAACAGGTGGCAGGATGGCTCAGCTGGTGTAACAACAAGACTGCCTGTTCGATGGTGGGCTATGCCCACCCACAACTAAGACTGAACTTGGCACCTTGAGCTGAGCTGCCACCTGGAACTCAGTGAACAGAGCATGCGTTCTTAACAACAAGGCTGCTGGTTCGACTCCTGCATGGGATGGTGGCTACGCCCACCCGCAACTAAGATTGAATACAGCACTTTGAGCTTAGAGGCCACAAGCTGCCGACGGGCAGCAAGATGGCAACTGGTGCCCTCCACAACTAAGACTGAAGAAGAACAACTTGGCTGGTCCCCTTCCCCAATTCCCCAACACTGTTCCCCTCTCCCAATTCCCCAATATAAATCTTAAATAAAAAACAAACAAACAAGTGTTGTTGAGGATGGGGAGAAAAGGGAATCCTCGTGCACTGTTGGTGGGATTGCAAATTGGTGCAGCTGCTATGGAAAACAGTGTGGAGGTTTCTCAAAAAAAAAAAAAAAACCCCGCAAAAAATACCCCCCAAAACCTAAAAAACCAGAACTACCTTATGACCCAGAAATTCTACTTCTGGGTATTTTTCCAAATAAATCCAAAACACTAATTCAAAAAGATATATGCATCCCTATGTTCAGTGCTGCATTATTTACAATAGTCAAGATATGGAAGCAACCTAGGTGTCCATTGATAGGTGAATGGATAAAGAGATGTGGTGTGTATGTGTGTATACAAACTCTTACATATAAACACAATGAAGTACTATTCAGCCATAAAAGAAAAATCTTGCCATTGGTGACAACATAAATGAATGTAGAGGGTATTATGCTAAGTGAAATAAGTCAGTCAGAGAAACACAAATACCGCATGATTTCACTTATATGTAGAATCTGAAAAACAAAACAAACAAAACACAAACAAACTCATAGATACAGAAAACAAATTGATGGTTGTTTGATGGGAGTGTTACCGGCCAAGTGAGTAGCCCTCCTCCCACCCCCACTACTGAGAAACTTTTACGTTTTCTTTCCTATAGAAATGTGAAGTATAGAAATGTTAAGTCTCCTCCCTAGTTTCTTAGTTCCTTAGCTCTTGGCTTTGGTTACTTCTCTAACCAGTTTGTGAATCCTAAACTAAAGACACCCCCCCGCCCCCCGCTTCTTAATTGCTTTGTAAATCAGTTTCTGAATCCTAAACGGTAGATTGTAGAGCTGACAGATTTATTAAAATCTATTTTCCCTCATTCAAGGGTCTTAGGGATACAGATGATACCCCAGCCAGATTGCCAGTCACAAACAAAGCCAACACGGTCTTCCAGGTGGAGCTCAAGACCCCTTCCTCTCATCTGAGATCAGATAGGGTGAGAGTTCCATGAATCCCCCAATAGGCAAGAACAACTCTACGTCCCTGCCCAACAGGAAGCAGAGACAGAAGAGACCTCCTGTCCCTCAACTTATCATAGAGATTTTATGGGAATCACGTCTCTCAAGGGGAAAACAAGGCAGGCAGTTAGAGGAAGGCATTGGGTCTCTGCATTCCTGCATGTCCCATAGAATGTGGCAGCCTGGGTGACCTCCCCTCTCCACCCAAAACTTCTTTTCATTGTAACTATCTACCCCTAAAACAAATGGATACAAAATATCCAACTAGATCAGACCAGTCACTCGCACCTGCGTAGTACCACTTGTCAATTACCGATGCCAATCAAGTGGCCCCACGCCCATAGGGGAACAGCCCATTCTAGAGAAAGGGGATAAAAACTCCAAGTCCTGGGAAGTCCGCCCTTTTGGACGCCTTCCCCCCTTTTGACTGCTTTTCCCCTTTTTGACTGCTTCTTCCCTTTTTGAACTCCTTCCTCCCTTTTTTGAGCCTTTTGAGCCTCGCCTTTGTGCGTGGCCCGTCAAAACTCTTTGGAATGTAATTTCTCTTCTAATAATGGGCCCTTGAGCCATTCTCTACTGCTTGGGCCTACTTCTACTTCTTTGAAATGTGCTATCTCTTCGAATAAACTTTTTCTTCAGTTACGTTACTCTGGCATCTCGTTCAATTCTTTGCTCGAGTTGCCAAGGACCTGGACTTTGCGCTGACAAAGGCCCACTCCCCGACAACAGGAGGAGGGGTGGGAGACTGGGTGAATAAGGTGAAGGGATTAAGAAGTACAAACTTCCAGTTATAAAAACAGCCATGAGGATATAAAGTATAGCATAGGGAATATAGTCGATAATAATGGGTATATCTATGTATAGTGTCAGACAGGCAGTACACTTATCTTGGTGAACATTTTGTGAAGTATATAAATGTCTAATCACTATGTTGTATACCTGAAACTAATATAATATGGTATGTCAAGGATAATTAAAAATAAATTTAAAAAAGGATTTTTTTCTATGAGTACCACAAAAAATTAAAATTTTTATTATCAAGGGGGCCGGCCGAGTGGCTCATTGGTTAAGAGTTGGCTTGGGAGCGCGAGCTCTGAGCAGCAGGGCTGCTGGTTCGGATCCCACATGGGCCAGTGACGCTGCGCCCTCTACAGCTAAGATGGTGAACAACAGCTCGACCTGGAGCTGGGCTGCCGTGAGTCGCCGGCAATGGCATAGGCTGCAGTGGGGCTACTGTGAACAGCCGGCCGCTGGCATGAGCTGCCGTGAGCCACCGTCCAATAGCCGGCGACTGATCTGCCTCAGCCAGGAAGAGCAAATGATCACAATACCAACATGGGCCAGTGAAGCGGCATCCTCCACAACCAGATTCAAGAACCAAAGAACAGCAACTTGTCTGTTCCCCTTCCCCGATTCTCCAATGAAATCTTAAAAAATATTTTTATTATCAAAATTAATATGTTGACACATATATATACATATAAAATACCTGGGGCCGGCTGAGTGGCATGTTGGTTAAGAGTTGGCTTGGGACGCCAGCTCTGAGCAGCAGGGCCCTGGTTTGGATCCCACATGAGGGCCAGTGATGCTGCGCTCTCTATAGCTAAGATGGTGAACAACAGCTCGACCTGGA
>NW_017731660.1:1257699-1308604 GCF_001890085.2 Hipposideros armiger
TGAGTCACCGGCAACGGCATAGACTGCAGTGGGGCTACCGTGAGTGGCCAGCAGCCGGCATGAGCTGCCGTAAGCTGCTGTGAGTGGCCGCCCAACAGCCGGCAACCTATCTGCCTCAGCCAAGAAGAGCACAATGATTATATCAACATCGGCCAGTGAAGTGACGTCCTCCATTAGACCAAAGAACAAAAGGACAGCAACTTGTCTGTTCCCCTTCCCCGATTCCCCAACGCTGTTCCCTCCAATTCCCCAATAAAATCTTAAAAAAAAAAATTTATTATTAAAATATGCTGACATATATATAAAATACTATAAATTCAAAAAACCAACATTATATATCCCTTTTGTTTTTACTTTAGAAGTTGCTAGCTTATATGACAATATATGATAAAACAGAATTTTAGAGAGGACAAATGTAAAAATCTGAATAACTGCTGCAATTTTATGTGCTTAAAAAAGCGCCTGCTAATTTATCTAGTTAGGTCACTTCAAAGGAGTCAGTGAAAACTCAGGGAGGATGAAATTAGACTCCATTCATTTACTTCACTCTGATATTTGCTATTTAGCTAATTTTGGAAGCTTATATGTTAAAGCTTAATGTATTCTCTCAAATTCAAAATTTATTAAGATTCATCTTTAGCAAAGAAGTTTTACTTTTAATAACAAGTTTGCATACTATCTACACAAATGATTATAAATACAATTTTAGAGGATACTTGTGGTAGGTAGAACCCTAAAACAGCCCCCCAAACTACGTATCCTGATTTTTGAGACTGTCAATAGAGGTGATACCGCACCTGTGATTATTTACATTACCCAATAAATGAGATTCTGCAGGTATAATTGAGGTTATTAGTCAGCTGACTCTGAGTTTAACAAAAAAGAGACTACCCAGGTGCTCCTGACCCAATGATCAAAGCAGAATTTTCTTCAACTGGTGGCAAAAGAGGAAGCCAAGGAGATCTGAGGTACAAGGGAGATTGACGCACCAGTGCTGGCTTAGAAATGGTGACAAGGTATGTGAGTGCCTTAAGGAACTGACTTCTGCCAACAACTCGCGTGAGATGGGAAGTGACTGCATTTCCCCAGTGTCCAGTCAAGGTCAGCGCAGCCAACATCTCCATTAGTCTTGTGATTCCCGGAGCAAAGAACCCACCGACTTCTGACTGACAGAACTACGTGCTAACAGGGGGTGTTATTTTAAGCCATCCCGTTTGTGGGAATTTATTATGCAGCAATAGGATACTAACACAACACCGAGGAATTACCTACTACTAGGAAAAAAAAGAAAATCCACTGAATATACAAATGCTACGTTTTCCAGAATGCTTAGGTTCCAAGTTGATTTGTCAAGCTGTTTCATGTTGAGAAAAACATGTGTAAGACTAGAAGGGTTAACTCTTAGGAAACGGGGAAAACTGAAATCCAGAACAAATCTGAAACATTCTAATCAGATTTTAATTACAGCAAAATAAAATTATACATCCAAAAAATCTAGATATTTCAATTTCAAACTCAAATCTACCATAAATCAGCAAAACTTACCCTATTTTGAAAAAATGATGCATGAAAATGTGATGTTGTAGCAGATATTGATACTAAAGTAATAGTTTCTTCAGAACTAGGATTATGTAAGTAAACTTTTTCCATTTTTGGCATTCCAACTGGCCTGTAAAAACAAAAACAAAATTGTCACAAATGCTTCAAAGATAATTTCCAGTTGTTAAAAAAACTAGATGTTAATTTAATGCTAAACATTAAAATTATCAACTACATATCCAAATATATAAACCTACTTACACTATTTACACTGGTTTAAAGTTACACACAACAATGCATTTAGCCACTCCACTAGTGTTTACTGAGGGACAGCTGTCGGTCAAACAGTGAAGGAGTCTCCACCCAGGTGAGGCCTCTCCCGTCCAGCGGGGAAGCTGCTGAGACTAACATAGACCCTCTGTCTCACTGCAACACGGGCTTGCCTTCCTACATATCCTGAATCGAGTCCTCTGCTCCCGAATTCCACTGATACATGTGCTTCAGTTCAGGAGGAAAAACGGGCAGTTACATGAGATCTGCCTCATGAGTTTGGGTCTATTACGATCCTCATTTTATAGATGAGGACACTGAGGCACAGGAAAGTTAATTAACTCGCCCAGTCATACATGGCACCTGAACGTGAATGTAGGCCATTGGCTCTGGCCCACGTTCTAAGCCACACACTACCTCCCTCCTCTGAAAGGATCAGCAGTCTGTGTGTGAATCTGGAGCTCCCCTTCGGGATCACCTCCCAAGGCTTGGCTCCTGCCTGTCCTCCTACACACAACAAGACAGAAGCTAAGCTCACATCTCCAGCAGCAGGACCTGTGAGGAGAGCAGTGTATTAGAGAACACAGTGATGTCGTGATGGACCACCATGCAGTCTGACATGCAGGCACTTCTCCACTCAGTAACACTGGGCTGGGCCACATGACTTGCTATGGCCAGCGAAGTGTGAGCAGAAGTGGTATCTATGATTGAGATTTAAAAGCCTTCTTTCACTCTGTCCTCTGCCAAGAAAATGGCATTTTCCAGATAGCATCCTCTTTCAGTCTAAATCCCACTGAGGTTGTGGGTTTGGTTGTGGTCACAACATAACCTAGCACAGGCTGAATATGAATAGTGCAGACTTGAAGCTGGAAGGGTGAGACCAGGAATTAAAAATAGGCATGATGTCAAGGAGACATGACAAGGTAGCAGGGAACTGAAGCAATAAATCACATAAAAAACAAGAGAAATATTGGTATAAAAATATGAGATATAAAGGTAATAGATGAGATAGGCAGATAAAAATCTAGTAGTGACCTGGAAGATCAGACTGACGATTTAGTTCAGAATTCCGCAAGAAAGAATACACATTTAGAATATTTTTAAAGATAAAGCTATAAAATCAAAGAAAAAATAGAGAAATGTGGGGTATAAATAGAAATATTAATATTTGGAAAATGGAAAGTAGAAATATTTGAAGAATATGGGCAAAAATAATGGGCAAAACCCAAAATTTAAAAAAAGATGAAGTAATTTTTGATTGAAAGGGTTTTTGAAGTGTCAATGTCATCTAAAATAGCACGAAAATCTAGTTCACCAGCGCTTTACTCATCTTCTACAGCTTCATCTACTATTGAATCTTGGATTATTTTAAGCATTTCATTTTTTTCTGAAATGGAGTTACAGTATCTTTCTTCCATATTACCCAAAAAAGTCAGGGTCATATACCTGAGTTCTAAAAATTATGTGAATGAGAGCTCTTCACTGTGTTTTGTAAACATTTAACACACCTCGAAGGCTTTCAGACCAGCTGGGGAATTTCGGTAATGCTGACAATGCAGACCTGCCACTTTGCCAAAGTGGGACAATGTGGAGCTGAGCACCCTTAGCTCCCAGGGGAGAGTGGCTGTGCCCAGACAGCCCATGACAGGCAGATGCCACAGGAGACACCCCCTCCTCTACCCAGAGAAGCAGAACTCTGCCCAGCCATCACGAGGGCCAGCATCTTCCTGTGGCCACGAATGGGTCCTGAGGAAGGGGTTGAGGGGTACCCAGAGGGAAGCTTATGACAACACAGTCAGGGTTAGGAAGCAGGGAGCTGAGTGCCCTCAAAGTTCTTCAGAGCCAGGAGCCCCCAACGCATGGAATTCCTCTTGCCTTGGGGGGAGACTTTCTCAGGAGCTGGATCCTCACTCCTGGGTGGGGACACAGGATCATGACACCACTACGTGGGTATAGATCCAGCTGGGGCCTCAAGCTACGGCCATGATGCTGCAGGGAGAAGCTGTGTGAAGAGAGCATGGAAGATAAAATTCTTCTTCCTCAAGCTTTATGTAAACATATAAGTAGAATAACAGTCACAGAAATAAAAATGTCCCCCTTAAATCCTGGAAGTGCACCGATGACATGCTTTCTTCAACTAATATACATTTACAATTAGATGTCCTGTAGGCTGACAACCAGTGTTCGCCTCTCTGAATTCGTTTTTTTTAATTAATTAATTAATTTATTTTTTTAGCTGAGCCATCCTGCTACCTATTGGCAGCTTAGCGGCTGCTCAACATGGGCTGGCCTCGAACCGCTGTTGCTCAGAGCTCAAACTCTTGAGCGAGCTCTTAACCAACTGAGCCATTCAGCCGGCCCCTCTGAATTCGTTCTTAATGTTTTTCCTCCATGACCTCTGAGCCCTCAATCTCAGTTAAGAGGAAGAAGACAGGGTGTGAGAGGACAGGTAATCTGGGGATCCTTTAAAAAGACAGGACTGAAGGTGGGGCACTGCAGCAGAGTTTGGAGGTAAGGAAAGACACGGGGAGCTTCCAGAAGCCTGGCAGCAGGGTGTGAGGCCTAGGAAAGGCCCTGGGCCACACCCTGCAGAAACGAACTCCTGCTCAGAGGAGAAGGGCCATGTGCTTAGGTTGTTCAAAAAGTCTGGAGTAACAAGGAAGGAAGGTCTCAGGAAGGAGCCAGCAGGCTTGCCTGGTGGTGCGCTCAGCTGAGTGAGCGGGCCTCATGGAGCTGGGCAGCCCACAGCACGGGAGGCAGAGGACGCTGTCCTTGGACAGACCTGCTTATCAACTCCTAGGAACAGCTTCCCCTCCAGCCCTCCTCTCCAGAGTTCCCTGTGATGTGAGCAGAACTCATGACCAAGTGGGAGACTGAAGACAGAAGTCACATGAAACCATGAAAAACTTAGGTCAAGTGCTAATTAACTCGAGTACTTGTAAATAAATACACAATGCATTAACGGCCTTCCGCTTTTTAACAAACCACCACAAACACAAAGGATTAAAGCGACACCCCTTATTTTCTTACAATTCTGTAAGTCAAAAGTCCAGCACGTATATAACACTGTGATTGGTTTAGCTGCTCAGGGCCTCACTCATCGAAGCCCAAAGTCCTCTTCTAAGCTCCTCCAGGTACCGGGTAAAATTTAGGTTGCTCCCAGTCTCCTGCCATGAGCTGCCTCCGTTTCCAAAGCCAGCACCAAGAAACGCCTTTCCATCAAATGCCTATCATGCTTAGAATGTCTGACATTTCTGTTTTAACTGCTTCAGACAAATCTGAGAGGGCACAGGTGATCAAGTCAGGTCCCCAGATCACCTCCCTATCTTAAAGGTCAACTGATTTGGGACTGTAATGACATTTTCAAATTCTTTCCAGCAACACCCAGGTTCATGTTTGAATACAATAGGGAGAAAACGTGTGCATCTCAGAGGCCAGGAGTCTGGGGACCGTAAGCAGCACATGTGACTGCTTGGCTAGACAGGTAGATTTGAAAATAAAACAAAGATTTCCAGTGCCTGCCAGTGCTGGTCCTGCTTGTCTCCATCAAAGGCAGGAGGAGGGCCAAAGAGGGCAGTGTGAATTATTTTAGACAAACCAAGCCGAATCACATATACAGCTGTTCGCTGTCTGCTCTGGCAAAGCTAAGTCATATTGTAGATGAGTCTGAGGCGCAAAATAATAGGAAGGAGGAGCTATATATTAGAAACTAGCTTAGAAAGTAAGCTGCAATGCTGTGATCAATGGCAGGTTCCCTAACGCCACAGAAAAGTGACACGCAATGCCAGAGACAGGTGAAAAGGGTGGCTGAGCAACGGCCTAGAGACCGACCTTATGAATGACAGTGACACAGCACTCTCAATAGCACAACTTTTGAGAGGAAGCTGCGCCAAATCAATACACAACCTGTGTCACCCCATCACCACAAAACCCAACCACCTTTCAGACACATAGACTTGAAGGCTGAGCTGGGTTGTTGGCGGAACAGCTAAAAACTGCAAAGCTAAAAGATACCAAAGGAGTCTTTAGAGAAGAGGGCCTACTTGATTTCATGGGAGTACCAAAAAGTGATAAGGGAAAGAGATGCCTTTCATGAACTGAACTAAACTGAACTTGACAATTAAAGACCTCCATTTTTTTTTATACATTTTGTTCATTGCATGAATTTGTGTGTGTGTGTGTGTGTGCGCACGCGCGCGCGTGTGTGCGTGCGCGTGTATTTTAAAGATTTTATTGGGGAACTGGGGAAGAGGAACAGGCAAGTTGTTGTCCTTCAGTCTTAGTTGTGGAGGGCACAGCTGGCTCAGCTCCAAACCCATCTGCTATTCGGCAGTCCAACAACAGCTTGTGGCCGCTCAGCTCAAGATGCTGTGTTCAATCTTAGTTGCTGGTGGGCATAGCCCACCATCCCACGTGGGATGTCGAACCAGCAGCCTTATTGTTAGGAGCACATGCTCTCACCAGCTGAGCCATCCTGCCACCTGTTGGCAGCTCAGTGACAGCTCAGCTCGGGACAGCTCACTGGCCCATGTGGGAATTGAACTGGCGGCCCTGTTGCTGAGCTCACTCTCTTAACCACCTGAGCCACTCGGCCGGCCCAATACCTCCATTTTTTGTGAGTTTGTTCAATTCCCATTTTCTTTAAGCCATTAAATCACTATTTTAAGCTTCAGATTTGAAATTAAGATTTTCCGCACTTAATTATATTAACCTGAAGATTCAGTAAAACAAGTTTCCACCCAAAGCATCTTTAACAGTCCGCAATAAAAGTTTGAACAACGGAGTTGTTATGGAAAAAGGAAGTATTTAACAGCACTGGCATGAATAACTGAGGAGGGAAGAAGGGGAGAGGTTGTCATGCCCAGGTTGCACCAGCCAATTGTTAAGGGGAGGTAAGGGGGAAGAAAAGGAGGGGAGAGGGGAAAGGGGTCAAGAGGGAGAATTAAAGAACAGATTTAAACAAAAATTGATGAAAACAAAGAAAGCCTATTTCTGACGAAAGTCAGTTTGATTAACTGACTGTGAAGGATGTTCTAGAGGGCAGTAGGGAAGATTAAGGTAGTGAAAGGAGTCAGACATGGGTTCTATAAAGTGGCCAAGACTCCAGTTGCATTCTTGCCAAAGAGCCTGGAACCCTGAAGGCCCTGGATGGCCACTGGACGCAACCTGGAGAATTAAATTCCATCCAACTTTAAGTTGTTCCAGACACTGCAAAGGATGTTTCAAAATTAAGAGTGACTTCCAGTTTAGCAAAAACAGCAAGCAATCATGGTGGACTTATGTACTGTGTGTTAAGTGTTGAATGTGACACGTGTGCCAGAGATAAACTGATAAATAGTGTGTACTCATCTCAATAGCCTTGTCTAGTAGGGTGGTGATGACCAGTGCCTGAACAGAAGTCAGGAGAAGAGGAGACGGGTAATGAAGACTCTAACTCCATTTTTGATGTTTGAATGCTGACAGTTTTCAAGCTCTACTGTGTCCCTTCTCCTTGCACCCCACATCTGAACAAAGCAGGAAGCCTGCACACTCTCCCTCCTGGACCTAGTGACAAGTTCAAACCACACACACGCCCACCCAGCCTCCTGCCCTAACCATTACCAAAGCCAAGTCAGTCTCCTTTCTCTGTTCTCTCAAGCCACTTTTCAGACCTGCTTGGGAGCCCACCTGCTCGCCCCAGAAAGCTTCGTTATGTGAGTATAATAAACCTTTTCCTACCCTCGTGGTGTCTGTGTATATGATGTCATCAGTCTTAACATCTGAACCGCATTTTGGGTGGGCATGCAGCCCACATCTGTGGAAGCACAGAGGCAGGCTGGGGACGCTGGCTTTACAGAGGAGGTGACACTCTACAGCACGAAGGTCACCAGGGATTCAACAGGCCAGGGAGCTGTCATGGACTTCAAATGGAGGGGCCGCACACTGTACGATTTCTCTTCTCTGGGTCCACACAGGGACAACATCTGGGAGACATGGCCACTCCCACACAGCCTCCTTGTCTGACTGGTGGGGCAGACACCTGCTCTAAGCCAGACGTGATCACTGCACTACTCCTGCAATTTGTCAAATGAAAGGAAAAGCGATTTTTCTCCAATGGAGAGAGGCAACAGAACATGAGTCTGAGGAGCAATCAGTGATCTGTTTTCACACTGTAGGGAAGAACTGTTGGGAGTGGGGAGAATAAGCCAGTGCTGAGGGGCAGAGATACGAGACAGAGGAGTCCTGGTGGCGTGGGACAATGTGGATCCGGTGTCCATGGGTGCCAGCTGCATCTTGGGCCTCCCTGCAGTACTCAATGTCCCTTTTAATTCACACTCATTTCTGCCTCAACTCGTCTCTGTGAGATTTCCATCCCTGAGAAACAAATAACTACCGAAACAGAGGGACAGGCACTCTGTACTCACCATTAGTTTCCTTACACCACCAGCAACGGCACTGCACTCATGTATAATGTCCTACATGGAAGTGCGTGCTGAAGAATACAGAAATGAAATGGCATTACGTCTGCCACTTGCAAATGACTCAGAATCAACAAAAATATGAAGTAAAATATGGCAAAATGTTAGTTACTGAATTTCGGTTGTCTGTGCACTCACGATCTGTTCTACTTTTCCAACTGTAAGAAAGCTCCCATAAAAATTCATTTTATAGGGGAGACTCTTAAAGTATGTATAACATGCCTTTGAGCTTAAAAGGATCAGTATTTCAGAACATGGCAAACAGTTCCCCACAGATATGATTTAGGGTGGGGTGGCATATGAGAAAGCAAAGGGCAGATTTTATGTTAGACATTTAGCATTTATCCTGAAGACATCAGGAAACCATTAAAGAGTTTTGGGGGGAGGAGTGGTGGATAGTAAAGAGATTTCTCTGTTGATAGTACAGATCGCAAACTGGAAATGGCAGGCACGTGGTGACAGTCTAGATAAGAAGTGACCAGGGCCTCAGCTAGGAGGAGAAGGGGAGCAGTGAAAGTCAGAGAAGAGCAGACTTGACAAACTGACAGGATTCTGAGAACAGATTTAGTGAGGGAGGGCACGGTGCTTTGAGGGCAGGAAGGAATCAAGGAAGCTTTAGGATTCGGGCTTTGGAGACCAGTTGGCACCATTCAGAGATTGGAAATACTGAAGCAAGGCACATTGCGGTTAAGGTATTATTGGGAACTCTAGATGGGGGGTGACACAGGCATACACCAAAGGCGTGGAGGTAAGCACCTCGTAAGAAAGTGGGGAGTTGGCTGAAAAGGGCTGGGGAAACAGAAGCAGCCCCAGTTAGGGGGCAGACAGGAGCGGAATCCTGAGAGACTAGGAAAAAGGAGCCTTGGACTCAGGAAGGAGCCAGAGATGGGGTCACAAGGTGGAGGAGAGGACACTGAGAGGAGGCCACGTCAGCAGGCCATGTCCCCTACATCAGGAAAGCAAGACTAGTAAGTGTCACCTCACAAAAATAGCTGAAGGTGTGTGTTCTGGGCTGATTAATTCAGCAGTTGGATAATATGGCCGAGGGCACAAGTTGTGTTTATTTTCCCATCAGACAAGCTTTCCTGGCTTTCCCCTCAGACTAGCACCTATGACTGAAGGCTTCCACAGTACCCACCCCAGGCATCATGTACAGGCAGTGGTCAGCATGGAAGAGGAGGATTTCTTTCTTCTATCTCTTTTTTAGAGTGAAAAGAAAATCCTTCCCCAGGCATCATTTAGTAGACCTGACCTCACATTACCGGTAGAATGGAGTTACATCTATCCTGAACTGGTCACAAACAAGAAGGATGGGATTATTACAACTGCCGTGTATTTATCAGGATTCCCTAAGCTGGGAGCAGGGTCACTTTTCTTAAGGGCTGCGCAGCTGAAAAAACGGGTTGTAGTAACAAAAAGGGGGCGGGAGTAGATGTTGACTAGGTAACTAGCAGGCATGAAGAGGGGTTATTCTGTATGGAGGTATTATAATGGGATTCTTAATCCTAGTAACATTCTTTCTTTTTTTTAAAGATTTCTATTGGGGAATTGGCGGGGATGGGAATGGTGCTGGGAAATTGGGGGAAGGGGAACAGACAAGTTGCTGTAGTTTTTGTTCTTCAGTCTAGTTGTGGAGGACGCTGCTTCACTGGCCCAAGTTGGCACCATCATTGCGCTCTTCCCGGGTGAGGCACATCAGTCGCCGGCTTCTGGACGGCTGCTCACTGCGGCTGCTGGCTGCTCACGCTGGCTGCTGGCTACATACGGTAGCCCATGGCAACCCACTGCCACAGGGGCTGCAGCCTCCGCCGTTGCCAGAGACTCACAGCTGCCCAGCTCCAGGTTGAGCTGTTTTTCAGCATCTTAGCTGTAGAGGGCAGTGTCACTGGCCCTCATATGTGGGATCCAAACCGGGGTCTTCTGGCGTCCCAAGCCAGTTCTTAACCATCGCACCACTCAGCCAGCCCCTAGTAACATTCTTAATGTTATAATCTTAATAGACATTGAAGAAAGAGCAGGAATTTTTGGAGGCAGGAAGAAAAGTAGTCAACGCAGGAAAAAATTTCAATCAACTAAGTTTTATCCTTCTTATAGTGAAGAAAAAAACCACAACTACTTTAAAAAAGAATGTGTCCTAACACATCTGATTTTCTTTAGCAATCACTTCCTTCCTGACCCACTGATAATTTACTTTCTGCAGTGAAAACGTACAACTTCATTTTGTTTGTCCTAAAACTACTTTCAAGTTTCATAAAAGAACCTTAGTTCTAACAACGCCAGGCAAATTCTTTTATTCACATCCCCTCTGATTTTCCAGAGTGCAAAGTTCTCAACTAAGGAACCTCTTCATTTACATCCCTATGGTGGCTCTGTGATAATCAACTGGTTGGTCTGAACCACAGCCTCCAGAATTCCCTTTCTGGTACATTCCTGCTGAAGGTGGGTTCCCAGGCACAGCCACTCTGAAGAGCTGGAATATGGAGGGGCAGCAGCCATGGTGTAGCATACACACACCTTCTCCCAGTTCTCAAACACTAACTGGGTGCTGCTGGGAAGGGATTTTGCACACATTTAAAGCCCCTACTCAGCTGACTTGAAGCAAATTAAAAGGGCAATTTCCTAGGTGGGCCTGTCTTACTCAACTGGAAGCCCTTTCAAAGAGAGCTTAGTCCCCGCCTGAGCTAAGAGACTCCAAACAGCGGCTGACTCTGTGAGTGCTCGGCTTCCTCGGGACATGCCTGTGGACATCCCGTCAGTCTGTGCCCTGGGGACCAGCCTACTCAGCATCCTCCCTTCCTCTGCCTGCCCCTGCCCACCCGGCGTTCTCACCCGTTCCTACAACGGTGTGAGCACGCATGCGCACCATCTCCACCATCTGCCGTGCCTCTGACTGACCCCATCTGCCCCAAACTCCTGCTTTTACAAGATCCACTTCTACCTTTGTGAGGTAAAATAAACCCCACTCGGTGCTCCCAGACCGGACACAGCAGAGTTTAAAATCACGGGAGGGTGGTTTTCTTCTCCTATTCCCACTAATATGGAGCGGCACATGCATCTGCTGCTTGAGGGGGCAGTCAGTGTGACTACTACATGCTTTCCTGTGCTGTGACCGAGAGCCCACGCCAGGCTTCGCAACCCTCTTCATTGTACTATCTGAACTGGTTTGTGTTGGAGCTCATCTGTCCATTCACACGTGCTCAGCAGACCTCCTAGTTTCTCTCAGCTCAGCAGATTTCTCCAAGACTAGCACCAGTCTCTTAAAGAAATCCCATTTATCTCCTGTCTAGTCATATATTAATTCATCTATTCCTATCAGTTTTCCTTGTTCATGACACCAAATTATTCTCTAGCCTGAGTATTAACTAAAAACCTCTATATTATGCATATCCTTTCATCTCACAATTCCATTTTTAGGACTCTCTCCTGAGGAAATAGGGTTGTATTTAAATCATTAGTTTCAACACTAATTATAAGAACAAAAAGTTTCAAACACTTTTTAAAAATAAATCAATTTAACAAATATATCCATGAAACTTGATGTTCTTTGATACCAAAAAATAATGTAAAAGAAAACAGTGGAAGAAAAAAGAATGTATAATAGATTATGTTTAGAAAGCAGGTTATAAAATAGTTTATGTTCAGAAAATATGGTTATGTTTTTATAACTTAATAAACATACATAGAAAAAGAACTTGAGGATACCAAGCTCATGTACATGCTTTTCAGTGGTTGTAGGTAACTTTTTGCTTTCTTCTTTCTCCTGATAAGCATTCTCTAAGTTTACTACAGTGGATACACACTGCTGTGTGGTAAGCAAATCCCCAGTAAGTTTTGCAGTGGTGATTAAATAACCTGTGGCCTAGGGCGGGGTTCCTCACTAGCTCTTAAGGGTCCAGATATGGACTTTGAGGGGGATGCCTACAAAACCCTTGAGCCATATGCACTGTGTGCATTGCACGCATGTCAGGGGAGGAAGGAAGAAGCCTCACAGCTCTCATCTGTTCCTAAAGAGCCATGATAAAGTCGCCAGTCCAGACACTTGCGGATGGTATCTTGATTTCTCCTATTTGGGGGTGGGTTATTATTTAAGGGGCTGAAGGACAGGTAATTTGGAACAGAAATTCCCAATTCCAAGTCAGGTATTTTGTATACCTGAAAATATTTTTATCTCAAGGGATGCATGAAATTTGCAAAAATCCCTCAAAAAAACAAAGAATGAAGTGGAAAACAGTTGGATATAACTTTTGAAACAATCTCTCTAGAATGGTTACTACTAAACTTTTCACAGTCAAGATACTACTTTATAAAAATTTTGGTATTGTGTACCGAGCTCCTCTATACCCCCCTCATATATGCCCATATGCCCATGTACCCTTATACTGTCATAGTCTTAGAATAGAGTTTGCCCGGTTTTATTCTGATCCACTCTAGAATGAGGGTTACACTCAAAGAGAATTTTACTGGAGTGAAAAGTCATTATTTTTAAAATAAACGCTCTTGGTAAGATCAGGATACATTCCATGTTTCATTAAATATCTTGCATTTAATAGAAGGAAACTATGGGTGATAAATTATTGTGACTGGATTAAGAACTCTATGTTCCTGCAATCTCAACACTGTACCTAAACCTGTTTTATAGGACAGAATAGTGATATATTTCCTATCTGAACATCACGGTCTGCTAAACTCACGTACACAAGTCAATTTTACCTACATTAATGCCTATTCCCAAAGACTGACCATCTAAAGTGCACAAAGCAGCGTGCAAACTTCTCTCCACACTCCCACCCCAAAAATCCATGAGAATCTCTGTAAGAATATAACCTCCTGAAAAGACGGAACTGCTATCATGTTACCCTGAAAATAAGACTGGGTCTGATATTAATTTTTACTCCAACCATCTACATTTATTCATGTTCAAAAATCTACATTTATTCAAACAGTCATGTCTGACTGACGATCTTAACTGGGGCTTATGTTTGGGGTAAGGCTTATATTACAAGCATCCTGAAAAATCATGCTAGGGCTTATTTTCTGGTTAGGTCTTATTTTCGGGGAAACACGGTATTAGAGAGCCTACTTCTAACGCTAACCACTCCATCACCATGGATCATGGATTTGTACGAGCACAACATCTATTTGATTATGCTAGGTTTGAGATTATAAATAATTTATACCTAATGTGTTTAAACAGTAAGACGTTTAAATACAGCTTTGACAATATTAAAGAAAATTACAACTTTCATTTACTGAAGCAGAAGAGATTTACATATGGCCTACCCCCCACTCCCCACTTCCCTTTTGAGTTCTTTGCTCTGCTAACTTACCAAGGGGCGTTGCTTTAGCAGAGATACCATTTGAGATGTTCTTTTTATCCACTTGCTAAGTTGGGGTGGAACCCAATGTGGCTTAAGACTTGTTATTCCCTGAGTGCGTCTGCGATGTGCAAACTGAGACCAAAAGTGGTAGGTGAGTCTGCCGTGTGGCATGAGGAGGCAAGGCTGTGGCCCAGCCATTTCTTTCTGTAGAATTTGCTTCTGTCTGACCTTCTGGGCTGTGATAGTACCATTTACTTGGTGGTGTGCAAACTTTAAAAGCATATGCATCAAAACAAATAAATAACATATCCTCTATAGCCACGAGGAAACATTTAAATAATAGAAATGGAAATGAAGTGCTCATCAGAAAAGGTCACCTACACACTTTATGTTGCGTCTGAAGATAAGATCCTCTAAACCAGTCTCTAGTATGTGGCTGGTTTTCAAACTTCAAAATTCAAAAGTTAAATTTATATGTTAGATTTGTAATATTTCTTTCCATTCGCAGACCATACTCAGCATCATTTGTCTTCCTGAAGACTTGAACATTAACATTCTTGTACAAATAACACCGGCATAAGGCAAGACAAATGCACAAATAAAATACATGGAATAGTTCAACGGGAAACTATGGTCTGAAAGTTGTGAACTTACTGTTCATGGAAATCCAGCATCGGTGGCTCAAATCGTATAGGTCTGCAGTTACCCCGGTACAGAGATATACTGCAAGCAAAAAGAAAACTCAGATGTAATTCTTCACAGTATTTTCCCAAACCAAAGCCAGACCCTTAAAATGTTGTCACGAGAAAGTATCACTACGAAAAGTGGAGTCTAATGTTCTATCAGGGATGTGCGTTACTTTTTCTTATTAGAGGGAATCAGTAAATATTGTGTTTTTAAAAAATGCAAAGAGAAAATAGGAGTAGTTTTCCTATTGAAAGGTATGCAAACAGAGAAAATGCTCAGGTAGACTGAATGTTGAAATTTATTTTGGTCGATATAGTTGATAACAATATACCTTAATATGCTTACCTGGATTTTTTGATACATGTACAATGAAGAACAAATAGTGCAACTACACATACTTGACAGATAATATATAGAGAGAAAAAACATGATGACATTTTAACTAGAGTGGCAAAGGAACTAAACAAAAATGAATTTGTGATAGAAATTTCTAAGAGCTGAAATATCTTTTTAATCTGAGAGTCTGGAACACACTGATCTATGATGTCTTGGCCTAAATACTTAGTATCATTTCTAACTATCCCACTTGATATTAGAACTTCTTACTGAAACAGATTTTGGAACAGCAAACCTCCTAGACATCATCACGACCTAACAGTGAAGCAAAGTATAAATGACCTAGGGCCGGGGGGTGGGGCCCACATACCTACAGGGATCTATTTCTATACTGAGAAAGTCAGAAATTCAGTCAGCCACTTAAGTTTCTAAATAGTGGATGTTTATCTTTCTCTTGCATTTTAAGAAATTACTTAAGAACAAACCTCACCTTTGTGAGCTATTTTCATCACTACCATAATTCACAAGAACACATGCTTCAAAATGATACAGTAATTTCATTCAGGAAATAGATGACATACATTAGAAATAGAAAAGGGCATACAGAATATGAACATACAAAAGTTTAGCTTTAACTTGATGCTATCAAGATTACATAGTCTGAGTAGTGGAATAAATGAGCTAGAAACAACAAAGCCCAAAGGTGTTTTCAGCCCTACCAATTAAGAGGAGTCCTCCACGCTGCTTGATAATAATCCCTCTATATACGGCAAACAAAAGATGACAAGCACAAACAAGGAAAACACCAAACGTAAGATTCTACTTTTCTATAGCACAGAACTAAAGACACCGGGACAGAGAAGGCACAATTCCTCACAAGACAGCTGCCACGTGCAGTAAGGGGTACAGAATCCACTCTTGATCTCAGCCCTTCTTAGCCACGTTATAATAGGACACCCTGGCTCCTTTAAAACAAGAGATACTGATCAGCTCATCAATTCTAATGGTGTGAAAATCAAATTTCTACAAAATCTTAATCCAACCAAGGGGAAAATATATAATGCATGAAGTAAATGTGTGTGAGTCAGTAATTCACATATAGACACTGTTAGATGCTAGATACAAAGGAAATTAAAGTACAGTTTTTTTCTGCCACAGAACTGAGAGTCTATTCCCCAATACGGAATATGTCTAAAGTGGCCAGACAAGGTAAAAAAAAATATACCTGGTTCACTGAACACAAATATACTGAATGCTAGGGGCTGTCCATCGCTGGGGCTACAGGAACAAAGCCAGAGTCTGCTCTCATGGCCCTAACATCCCAGTAAGGGACCAAAATAGAACATACCAGGTGATGACATGTGACACATAAAGACAAATCACACACAGCAGGATCAGAGAAGGCCTCTCTGAGGAGGGACACTGGAGCTGAGGTCTAATGGTGGAGGATCTGGGGAAAGGAAGTAGGATGCACTTGGCATGCTGAGGACAGGAAGCTGCCTGGCCAGATTATGGGGGAGGTGGGGAGGAGGGAGGAGCTGCGACCAGAGGGTGCAAAGGCCAGGTCTCCTTGTAAGAGTCTGCATTTTATTCTAAACATAGCAAAAGCCTTGACAGTGTTTTGAGTGACAAAGTAACATGGTCTGACACATGTGACAAGGTTAATTCTGGCTGCTATGTGAGGAACAGACGGAAGGAGCCCCAAAGTGGAAGCCCAGAAGTCATGCAGTGATCCAGATGAGGGGTGGTAGCGGGGTGGTTGTGTGGGCTAGGGGGACTGCACAGGAGGCTGGTGAGAAGTGGCTCTTTTATGAACTTATCTGGAAGCTGGAGACAACAGGTTATGCTGAGTGTGAGGGAAAAGACAGGAATCAAGGATGGCTTGATTCTAAGATTTTGGCCTGAAAAACTGGACACACAGTCATGACATGGGAGGAGTGGGTTGGAAGTGGGGTAGATGGGTAAATGTTCAAGGGTATTGTTTTAAACTTGCGATGTCTTATCTCGATGGAGATGTAAAGTAGGCAGCTGGATATACATGGTTATTGCTTTATATGAAAAAGTTATTGATTATGTGTCCTGAAATCAGACCCAGTCACTGGTGAGTTAATTGTAACAGTTTGTATATAGATTCTCTTAGATTTTCCCATCACTGTATGTGCTACCAAAATAACCATTATCTTGAATGATCGTCGTAGACAAATCATCTGCAAGTAATAACAATTCTATTTCTTCCTTTCAAACACTCAGACCTAGTCTTCCTTTTTCACGCCTTGTGTGGCTGAGAAAGCCCATAAAATGCTCCACAGAAGTGGTGTCCACCAATTGTTACTGTGACATTTACAGCATGCTCACAGAATATGAGATGGAGGGAAAAATATAAAAGAGAATTCTCTCCTATTTAATTGCAGATTTTCAAAGCAATGAAGATCTATATTTAAGGAACAGTTTAATATTTGAGGGACTACACCACAAGTTGGCATAGGTATAATCTTAATGAAACCAAAAATTCAATAACATAACTGTCATGTATCCAAACTGATTGAAAGGGTATTATTACTACATTTATTTAGAAGGCATGACATTGTTTAGTGCTTTATTAACAGAAAGAAAATGTTTGCAAATCCAAAATACTGAAAAATAAAGTGGGGAAGAAGCTGTATGAAAAACGGTACCCTTTGGCAAATTCAAAGAAACAGAATCTGAGGCTTTATAATAATAAAATGCATTATTTTATGCTTTATGTGGGGATGGCATTTGTTTTGAAAGTCTCAATACAATGTTTTTATTTGCACTAAAATATTAACTATTTATTTGGAGATAAAGAGATGAATAGACTGTTTTCTGACTTGAAGCTAGGGAACAACTAGAAAGATAAAAGAAACCTTACTGTGCTCTTTGGAGAACTGTCAGGTCAAAGTTAAGCAACCAACTCCCAAATGAAGCACATGGGCTGTCTTGGAGCTTTGGAACTTTGTTTAAACTAGGAAATTCAAGATGTTTTCCTAGAGGCAGTTACTACCTAAACAAAAGGTACTCTTTGGCCTAACGTTTCTTAAGAATGGTTTGAGGTCTGCTTACACCTTTAACACCTAAAATGCTTACAGAAGTGCAGTGTCCAGGCTCCCACCCCCAGAATCTGGTTCCTCCCATCTAGTATGGAACCAGAAACCCGTGTTTTTACATACATGCTCACATTTGGGAACTATTCTTTTGTATCTCGATCCACAATAAGCATTTCAAACAGAATTGGGGGGGGGGTTGGGGAAGGAGGGTGAAGTACCTTAGCAAGTAAAAGCTTCACACTCACCAACAGTTTAAAATGGTTCCAAATGTGATTTTTACTAGAGAAAGCTAAAAAGAAAAAACCAGTGACTTCAGAGAAATGACATAGATTACTCCTACATAATATATTCTCGTATAAATACATTTTAGCTTAAACTTGCATTTCTGTAAGGACTACTGAGGTTGAACATCTCTTCATTTGTTTATTGTCTGATCTTCTTTATTTTTATTAATTAATTAATTTATTTATAGCTGAGCCATCCTGCCACCTGTTGGCAGCTCAGCGGCAGCTCAGCTAGGGCTGGGACTCGAACTGCTGTTGCTCAGAGCTCACACTCTTGAGCGAGCTCTTAAATAACTGAGCCACTCGTCCGGCCCTTGATCTTCTTTTGTAAAGTGTCTGTTCAAAGTTTTTTAACTGGGATGATTGTCTTATGGTTGTGTTGTAAGGTGTAAGAGTTCTTTGACAGTATTCTAGACACATGCCCTTTGTCCAATACATCTACTGTTAATATTTTCTCCCTGTCCTTTTCCCTATTATTTTTGGTGTCTTTTGGGGAGTGGCACAATGAAGATGACAACATATGCCATTTTGACTTCAGTCCCCCTCACAAGCACACCACCTAGCAACCATTCACAGACAAAACACCACTGTGAAAATCTAACATGGGGGTGAGGCTGAAGAACCCCCAGGACTACAGAGACCAAAAGGACCACATAGAAAAAGGTAAGATGAGGGCTACAGCCCTCCACCAGGCCAGCGCAGCCCACACTGAGAGGGCTCCCTAAGGCCTACAGTGTCTCCAGTGGGAAAGGGAGAGCCCAAGTTGCTCAGCTCCCCAAGTGTAATGGGTCACTTCCTGGAGGGCCCACTCTGGGACTGCAGGGGGATCCGCAAGGGCAAATCTGTGGGCCTCAACATTGGACATCAGACTGGGATGGAGAAGGGAGGGCTCATAGCAACCAGTGGCTGCTTCTTGGCTCACTGCATTACTGTTCTCACTAGCACTCCAGCAGACATGCAGCCAGTAGCTTTGCCCATCTGCACAGCCAAGCCAAGCCAGTGGCCCTGTCTGGCCAGGGAGTTTGGTGGGCAATTCTGCCTGATTCAGGTCCCTAACCAATAAGGGTACCAGCTATAGGTTCTGTCCTATTGTCCCACCTGGGCTGGGAAGCAAATTCAAAGGCCCACAGAGGGCTGAACATAGCCTCTAGCCCCACCCAACCAGGAGTCCTAACCAAAACACTTGGGAAACTGTGTAGCCCATCCTATAGTCCAGCTCACAATGGCACCTGCGCAGGGAGGCACCCCATCAGGGGCTCAGTCCACCTGCCACGTTGGTTGCCCATCTGGCCAGGGAACTTGATGAGTACCTCTGCTGGATTTGGGTCTCCAGGAATCAGGCCGTAAGGGCTGTGAAGCCTGTCCTAGGGTCCCATCTAGGCAAAGAATCAAATACAGCCCTGCCCACCTGCTGAGACTAGCACCCAGTCCTGCCCAACTAGGAAGACCAACTACAGAGTCCAGGCACTGTGGAGCCCATCCTATAGCTGTGCGTGGACAGGGAACCAAGCCAGTAGTTTTAATGAACTGCTACCAAACAGTAGCAACTCCCCTGAACTCAGAGCTCGGGAAGTAGCTTCAGCCAAACAGAGACCCCGATAGCAAGCCCTACCTATGCAAAGATACTACCAGCTGACCCATCAAGCATCCCAAGCTGAGCTGAGTGGTAAAGGACTGTCTCTGCTGAAGTGAATGGTGAAGTCTGGAAGGGGAACCACTTACTCAAATATACAATGCAAGGAATGATGAATCAGGTAAACATGATACCACCAAAGGAAGTTAATAAAGCTCCAATAACTAACCCTAAAGAAATCTATGAAGAGTCTGACAAAGAATTAAGAATGACCCTCTTAAATACATTTAGTGAACTACAAGAACACACAGACAGACAACTAGACAAAATTAGGAAAACAATACATGAACAAAATGAGAAGATCAACAAAGAAATAGAAACCACTGAAATAAAAAAATGAACAGAAATCCTAGAGCTGAAGAATACAGTGACTTAAATGAAGAATTCAAGACAGCTTCAACAACAGACTTGACCAAGAAGAAGAAAGAATCAGTGAACTAGAAGATAGTTAATTTGAAATTATCTAGTCAGAGAAGCAAAAAGAAAAAAGAATGAAAAAGAGTGAAGAAAGCACATGGAATATACAGGATACCATCAAGAAAAATAATAAATATATTATGGGAATCACAGGAGCAGAGAAAGGGACAGAAAATATATTTAAAGCAATAATGAAAGAAAACTTCCCTAACATGGGGAAAAAAATGGACATTAAGATTCACGAGGCCCAAAGGACTCCAAATAGGTTGAGCCTGAAAAAGCCTACACTGAGACACATTATAATGAAACTCAAAAATCAAAGAGAATTTTGAAAGCAGCAAGGAAAAGCAACACATCATTTACAAGGGAACCCTCCTAAGAATATATATAGGTGGGTTTCTCAAAAGAAACTTTGCAGGCCAAGAGAGAGTGAAATGATATATGCAAAATACTGGAAAAAAAAACAACTACCAACCAACAAGACACCCAAAAGCTGTCTTACAGAAGTGATGGAAAGATAAAGACTTTCCTGAACCATCATCTACTACACGTTCCCTACGAAAAATGCTAAAGGGAATTTTCCAAACAGATGCTAATGAACATTAAAAAACATGAATGTATGTGTAAAACTCACTGGTAATGGTAAATACGTAGACAGTCACATTCTCTAATACTGTGATTGTGGTGTTAATTCACTTACAACTCCAGTTTAAAACTTAAAAAACAAAAGTATTAAAATAACTAAAACTAAAATAATTTGTTATTGAACATGCGATATAAGATATGTAAAATCTGATATTAAAATGTGAGGGGGAGAAGTAAAAGCATAAAGTTTATGTATGTTATCAAAGTTAAGCTATTATCATCTTAAAACAGAATGTTAAAAATGGGATTTTTATGTAAGCCTTATGGTAACCACAAAAGAAAAACCTATAGTAGTTACACAAAATATTATGATAAAGGAGTCAAATCATACCACCACAAAGGGTCATAAAGACAGTGAGGTAAGAAGGAACAAAGGACTTACAAAAAGAAAAAAAATTAACAAAATAGCACTAGCAAGTCCTTATTTTATCAATAATTAATTCAAACAAAAATGGATTAAATTCTCCAATCAAAAGACTTAGAATGGCTGAATGGATCAAAACAAAGAACAAAAAAAGAACAAAAAAATACCAAGATCCAAAGATATGCTGCCTACAAAAGACTAACTTTAGCTTTAAAGACACACATAGATTGACAGTGAAAAAGGATAGAAAAAATATTTGAACCAAATGGTAACCAAAAGAAAGCAGGGATAGTTACTTATATCAGACAAAATAGACTTTAAGCTAAAAATGGTCAAGAGACACAGAAGGTCATTATGTAATGATAAAGGAATCAATCTATCAAGAAAACAAAAATTATAAATATTTATGCACCCCAACATCAGGGCACCTAAATAGGTATATAAAGTCAAATATCAACAGAACTAAAAAGAGAAATAAACAAGAATACAGTAATAGTTGGGAACTTTAATACCCCACTTTCAACAACGGATAGACCATCCTGACAGAGAATCAATAAGGAAACTGTGGAATTGAAACACATTACAGACCAAATGAAGCTAGGAGAAGTATACAGAAAATTTCATCCAACAGCAGCATAATACATATTCTTTTCAAGTTCACATGCCATAAACAAGTCTTAGCAAATTTAAGAAGACTGAAATTATAGGAAGTATCTTTTCTGATCACAGTGGTATAAAATGGTATAAAACTAGAATCAATACAGGAGGAAAACTGGAAATCTCACAAATGCATGGAAATTAAACAGTCCATTCCTGGACAACTAACGGATGGGTCAAAGGAGAAACCAAAAGGGGAACGAAATGTGAACAGCATCTTAAGACAAATGCAGATGGAAACACAACACACAAAACTATATGGGATGAAGGAAGGGAGTTCTAAGAGGGAAGTTTAGAGCAATAAAGGAACACATCAAGAAAGAAGGAAGATCACAAACAAACAAAGTAACTTTCTACCTCAAGGAACAAGAAAAAGAACAAACTAAGCCCAAGGAATGAAGACAGCAGAAGGAAGACAGTAATGAAGATTAAAGCAGAAATAAATGAAATAAAGAACAGGAAAACAATAGAAAGGATTAATAAAACTAAGAGTTGGTTCTTTGAAAGGATAAACAAAATTGACAAACTTTTAGCTAGACTCGCCTTGGAAAAAAAGGACCCCAAAAAAGTATACATTTAAGACGAAACATTACAACTGATACCACAGAAACACAAAGGATAATAAGAGACTATTATGAACAAATTTGAAAACCTTGAAGAAACAGATCAATTTCTACAAGCACACAATTAACCAAGGCTGAATTATAAAGAAACAGAAAATCTGAACAAACAACAAGTTTTGTTGGGAGACAAAAACCTCCCAACATAGAAAACTGCAGGACCAGACAGTTTTACTGGTGAATTTTACCAAACATTTAAAGAAGAATTAATGCCAATCATCCGCAAACATTTCCCAAAAATTGAGGAGGAGGGAACACTTCCAAACTCATTATACAAGGCCAGCATTACCCTGATACCAATGCCAGATAAAGGACACTACAAGGGAAAAAAAAAAAAGACACTATAAGAAAACCATAAGCCAATATCCCTGATGAATACAGATGCAAAACCTCGAATTCAACAGCACATTAAAAGGATCATACACCATGAAGTGGGCTTTGTCCCTGGGATGCAAAAATAGTTCAACATATGCAAATCAATAAATGTGAAACATCACATTAATAGAACGAGAGTCCTATGATCCATCTGAATAGATGGAGAAAATGAATTTGACAAAATTAAACATTCATTCATGATTAAAAAACTCACAACAGATTGGGTATAGAAAGAAGGTACCTCAACATAATAAAGACCACATATGACAAGCCCACAGCTGACATTATTCTCAACAATGAAAGTTTGAAAGCCTTTTCCTCTAAGATCAGAACAAGACAAGGGTGCCCACTCTCACCACTTCTACTGAGCATAGTACTGAAAGTTCTAACACCAGAGCACTCAGGCAAGAAAAGAGAAACAAAAGGAAACACAGAACTGGAAATGAAGAATGAAATTGTCTCTATCTACAGATGATATGATTCTACATATAGAAAATTCTAAAAACTCCACACACAAAAATTGTTCATCTTGATACACAAACTCAGTGAAGTTGCATGTTACAAAAGCAACATACAAATCAGTAGTGTTTCTTTACACTAACAATAAATTATCTGAAAAATAAAAACAATCCCATTCATAATAGCAGCAAAAACAATAAAATACTTAGAAATAAATTTAAACAAGAAGGTGGAAGATCTCTACACTGAAAACTATAAGACCCCCCCCTTTTTAAAAAAGATTTTTATTGAGGAATTGGGGGATGGGAACAGCGCTGGGGAATTGGGGGAAGGGGAACAGACAAGTTGCTGTCCTTTTTATTCTTCAGTCTAGTTGTGGAGGACGTTGCTTCACTGGCCCAAGTTGGCACCATCATTGCGCTCTTCCCGGGCAAGGCAGATCANTTCTTCAGTCTAGTTGTGGAGGACGTTGCTTCACTGGCCCAAGTTGGCACCATCATTGCGCTCTTCCCGGGCAAGGCAGATCAGTCACCGGCTGCTGGCCACTCACGCTGGCTGCTGGTAGCCCTTGGTAACCCACTGCGGCAGGGGTTGCAGCCTATGCCGTTGCCGGTGACTCATGGCAGCCCAACTCCAGGTTGAGCTGTTGTTCAGCATCTTAGCTGTAGAGGGCAGTGTCACTGGCCCTCATATGTGGGATCCAAACCAGGGTCTTCTGGCGTCCCAAGCCAGCTCTTAACCAACGCGCCACTAGGCCAGCCCTATAAGACCCTTTGATGAAAGGAACTACAGAAGATACAAATAAATGGAAAGCTATCCTATGTTCGTGGATTGGAAAATTTAATATTGTTAAAATGTTCATACTATCGAAAGCTGTTTATAGATCCAGCACAATCCCTATCATAATTCCAATGGCATTTTTTTACAGAAATAGAAAAGTAATCTTAAAGTTCATTTGAAATCACAAAAGACCCTGAAGAGCCAAAGAAATTCTAAGAAAGAAAAACAAAGCTGGACAAATCATTTCCTGATTTCAAACTATACTACAGGGCTATAGTAATTAAAGCAGTATGGTACTGGTATAAAAATAGACACATAGACCAATGGAACAGACAGAGTCCAGAAATAAACCCAAGCACAGAGTCAACTAACATTTGACAAGGAGCCAAAACACTCAATGGAGAAAGAAGACAGTGTAAAACAGTCTCCTCAATAAATGGTGTTGGGAAAGTGGAAGAATCAAACTCGACCCAACAGCCAGCCGACACCGAGGCCTTCCGCCAGCAGGCATGTGAGCGAGCTGGCCTGGAGAGGTTATGCGAGTCCCGGGCTTCAAGAGGCCTGCAGTTCACTGACATCTGACTACACCTCCTGAGAGATGCTGCGTCTCAACCCCTCAGCTGAGTTATTCCCAGATACTGCACTCATAGAAACAGAAAGATAGTACATGTTTGCTGTTTGAAGCTGCTGGCTTTGGGGTCATTTATTACACAGCAATCAATAACAAATACAATTACTGAATCACCACCTCTTAAAGATCCCAGCAAGTATCTGCTGAATGACTGAATAAATAAATGAGCAAAGACCCAAAGATTCTATTCAATAACATTTTAACGTTTGCCAACTACTGTTACCCCAATAAGCCTTCTCATTTGATCCTCACTACAACCTTATATAACACATCACGTTATAACATATAAGATTTGCAGGCAGAGAAATGATCTTCCCCAGTTTGCAAATAAAGTCATGCTCATAGCAGCTGAGAAGTTTTTCTTAAAGCCCCACAGCTGATGAAAGGCCCTGAGGCTCTTGGTTTATAATCTCCCACATGAGGGCTCCACAATCCTAGGACAGGACATCCATAAAAGGTGGGATCCTGTCCCCAAATGTTAAGTAAGTGCTGGTACTCATTATAACATGCTGCATTCAACTCAAATAAGCACCACTACACCACACGGCCAACGCCTTTTTAAAGAAGATTCCATCATGTAACTGACAGCTGTATTAAAACAAATTAGAAAGGGTGAGCCACAAGGTGGGGGAGAAATGCAAAAAAGAGTATCCTAGGAAATTCGGATTTTCATGGTTTTAGTTCCCACAATCCTGAGGTCATGAAAGCAGCAGCTCTTTCCATGGCAGAATGTCCTGAAAGCCCCTGGAGCCCAGGCCACCCCAGAGCTGAAGTAGATACCAGTGGGAGGAGGGAAGGGGGCAGCATCACTGTTGTACAATCCACCAGCTAGAGCATCACTGTGTTAACAGCTTTTCATGACTCAGATTCCCCTAGAGAGGGTAAGTCTCTCTTAGAGTTTTGACGTGGGAGAGCGGGGACAAGCAATATGAGAAAGGCCAGGCTGGATCTACCGGCTTCCGAGGAAAGCCAGAGGGCGGGCGGCATGCGGACTACCACTGGGGAATGCAAAAAGTGAGGAGGCAGAACTGACTACAGGCAGGTCAAAGGGCAGTGTCCATCTCACTCTCTAATGCTCAGTGACACTGGGGTGCCCCCACAGAGAAGCTGGTAGAGGCGGCACGCTCGCTGCCCAAGGGGAGACCAGCTTTGGATTAGAAGCCAACCTTCACCCCAGCTGCGACCTGGGCCCTGTGAACTGCTCTGATGAGGGAAGTGAGACACCAACCATGCGCAGCACACAATGTGTCTCAGGCACCTTGATCCCTGACAACTATAGCCTAAGGCTTTCCTGACCTGATTCTTGAGGCTTCTCCAAGTGCGCTGCTTTCTTTCACAAGGTAGATTGCATTCTGTCACTTCATCAATGCATGTGCTTTAGGACGTCACTAGCAGTGGTGTCTCCATTACCCTGTAGGCCCCCTGAAGGCAGGGGCTGTGTCCCGAGCCCCAGCACTGACAGACACTTTCAGAACCTGAAAGCCACCTCTCCATCCTCTCCCCATGTGCTCCCCAGTCATGAGCACCATCCCTCCACACGACTCCACTGGCGTCCTTACTCCTCTTTCCAGCGTCCCCATTCCACCACCACCAATTTCTGCTAACTCCCCAGAGTCCTCTCCTGGGAACACTGGCTAAAAGAGTAAACATGGTGAATGCTGAATGCCATATGCTATACGAGACCATTCAGAGAACGCAGCACTCGGGGGCCATCAGAGACAGTGAATTCCAATGGCACCACTGTCCTTTTGGCCTTGGGCGCATCCCTGGGTTCCTAGAGTCTCAGCTTCCTTGTGTTACACAAAGGGGCTCAACAAGACAACCTATTAGGGTGCCTTCTTTAGAATCAGCTCTGACTATATAACTTTCATCTGAGGGAAATTTTCAAACTAAACCCAAACTCTGACACTTTTATAGAATAGTTTGTATCTGAACTCCAAAAAAAGAAAAGACCATTTCTGTTCTTCCACAACTCCACATTTACAATTTGTGTTGTTACATAACTGCACATTTTGTATTTTAATTGCACACACACATTTTCACTAAAGTTACTCATGTCTAAATGAGAGTTCTTGCAGTTGAATTTGGCTGGGCAACAAGGAGCCCATATAAATGAACTGGCCAAATCCTCCCCATGTGGGAGCTGTGTTCTGACCATCACATGCCAGGAAATAAATACAGAGACTGTATCTGCTCTGTCACACGTTTTAAAGAAATGACTTATTAAAGGTAATTCACAAGTACAGCTCTTTAGTTTAAGATTTTGATTGGTTGATAAAATCTAAATTTAGGCTTGTGTATTGCTCTAGCTGAACTATATCCCCCCAATATTCATATGTAGAAACCCTACCTCCCAATGTGATGGCATTTGGAGGTGGTGCCTTTGGGAGGTGATTAGGGTTAGAGGAGGTCATGAGGATGGGCCCCCATGATGGGACTGGTGCCCTTACAACAGACCCAGAAAGTCTGCTTCCTCTCTCTGTTCACCATGTGAGGATGTAAAGAAGATGCAGCTCCTACTAGGGAACCAAATCTGTTGGCGCCCTGAGAGCCTCCAGAACCGGGAGAGAGAAACGTCTGTTGTTCTGCCGCTCAGTCTACGTGGTTCTTTGTTACAACAGCCATGCTGACCTACACGTTTGGTACCCAACCCAGTCCCATACCCACAGGCTGTTGCATACCAATCTGAACCTAATGCTTATCCAATTCATGGTCTTGGTCAGAAAAGAAAAGTGAGTTGTGATTGTTTTAAATGTTATCTGTAAATCTTCCTAGTCCTCCCATATTCCTGCCACCAATAAGTGGGGGTTAATGCCAAGCTAAGGGGCTGGCTGACCAAGAGCATAGGACGACTTCAGAGGGTAGGTCATAAAAGGTGGGCTGGCTTCTACTGGTTCTCTATGGATGTCCACTCTTGGAATCCAGCCAGCAAGCTGTGAGGAAGCCCAAACAAGCTTGTGACAAGGCCCATAAGAGGGGCCCACATGTAGGCATTCTAGGTGACAGCCCAGCTGAGGTTCTGGGTAACAAGTCAGCATCAATATGCGAGCGATCAGGCCTCCAGCTCGCAGCCACTGAGTCATGTTCAGCTCTGGAGTCTCCCCAGTGGGGGCCCCCGATCACCACAGAGACAGTAAGCTGTCTCTGCCTACATTCCTGAAGGCATCTCTGCCTACATTCCTACAGAGTCTGACGGCACAGTAAGATGACTGTTTACGCCACTAAGTTTATAGGATTTGTTGAACAGATGCAGCTAACAGGTAGTGGAATGTGAGATCAGAATATCACTATGTACTGATGGAAATTCTTCATTCTACCAGGAAAATAACTAAAGCCCAGACATTGATCAGGATGAATAACATCGTTTTCATAAGTGTAGCCCAGTATGATTCCATAGCTAACTTCCTAACTGCTGAAATAAAGGATCAAGAAGCACAAGATACAAGAGTGCGAGCTCTGAGCAACAGTGGTTTGATGCCCGGCCCGAGTGGCAGGGCTCAGGATGGCTCAGCTTAAAAAAAAAGCACAAGGGAACAGGTGTGCTTTTCTCCCCACCTATTTGGCTCAAGATGGCCAAACTTGCAATGGTGTACAAAACAGTCCACCCAGAGTCCAGACATCTGCGGGGGAGGGGAGAGAGTGCAGCAGTATGCTTTTTAATCACAGCAGCAGAGAGGCCTTACTGTCAACAGTGGGCGTCCCTGGGCAGGGCAGGTCCCACAGGCAGAGCAGTGAGGAAGTAGGGCCATGTAACTGCAGATGCGAGACAGCAGAACAGTGACTGCCGAAGGAGTGGCATTGTTACATTTATGGCGTTTGAGTTGTCTTATCTGAGTATTTGCTACTTCTGTCTCAAACTAAAATTCTGTCGACGCTGTCAGAATGTCACTGGTCTGAGGACAATGCTGCATGTAGGATGTACTCTAGCATCAAGGATCTCCATCCAATTCACAGAGCTCTCTTCCTCTTCAGACACCAGCCGCAGGCCCTCACGGGACACGAAAGGGAAGCGGGCCAGTACCATTCTCTATACTGTCTCCCTAACAGATGTGAGAAGCTACCGAAAGACCAAAGAATTTGGAGGTGGGAAGGTGTCTTCAAAGCCACATGCATGTATATATTCTCCTACTACCTGAGGGTAAAACTCTCCCCCTGTTTTAGGAGAGAACCTGTGTTTAAAGAGGGTCTTTTAGTCACCAGACTGGTTTTTCTGCTCTTAGTTCCTCTTCTGGGGCTTGCAGGCAGACAGAACCCTGGCGATACTGGGACAGCGATGGTAGTCCATAAAAGGCAGGGAGAGCCACAAGAGAGGCATTGGAGTGACAAAGTTGACCCGCTTCCGAAGACAGGGGTTTTGGCCTTGAGGAGAAGCCCTCGGATACGATGGGGAGGAACACTACGCAAGGCACCATCCGCCAATTCAGATTAACACCCGCTCTCCCCTACACAACACTTGAAATACAAGATATAATGGTATTTATAATATACTTTTCCCTCTTCACCCAGAAAATCTGGGGAAAGAGAAGGAGCACATGGCAGGAATCCCCCAGAAGGAACTGAAACTATGTTAGTACCTATGTCTACAGAATTGTATAGACTGTAAAATATATATATTATATATATTCCTTCCTTACCTTTTCTGTTGATATGAACTGAGTCCAAGTGTTGTCTCAGTCTGTGAAAGAAAGCAAGCAAGCAATGGTGACAATACTGAAACCACATCTTAACAATACAGACATATGACATATCCAAAATATTTTATTGTACTTTCAACTTGGATCTAATGCTCATTCATATTTTCAGGTTTAACCTGACCCCCAAATCATATGAAATGATTTGGCATACTATATACTTGTATAGGTGTCCCCCGCTTTCCCAAAGTTCGCTTTCCGCCACTTCACTTGATGGGAGACCTACATCAGTACCTGTTTCCGCTAACTGAACCCCAAAGAGGACTTTCACTTTTATGAAAAAAGGTGAAAAGCTCAAAGAGAGCCCACATCTGTTCTGCAGCAGCTATCATAGAGGCAGCGGCCCCGAGCTCCTTCCCAGGACCACACTGGGCGTCTCAGCCTCGGGCCCCAGAGCCCTGACTGTGTCTGGGAGCATCTGGGCTTTGTCTCCACTGACTCTGTGTGTCCGTTAGCAAGATGGGTCCTCGGGAACCAGAAAGACCTAAGAGAGCTCATGAGGGCGTGACGCTTGGTGTAAAACTGGACGTAATCAAGTGTTTTGATCATGATGAGCAAAATAAAGACAATGTGCCTGTGGTGAATATGGGGTCTGGAAACACTAAAAAAATTTTCCACAGAACTTAATGGTAATCACTTCTTTGCTTTCCACCATTTTGGCTTATGAAAGGTTGCAAAGGAACCTCTACTTTTGGATAGCGGGGGCAACCTATAACTCAGGAGCGAGAATCATTAGGATGACATTTTCAACACACATGGAAATCATACAAAGTAATGGGGCTGGTTTTAGAAGTTTGCCGGACCAACACCGCCTCAGAGGGGAGTCCTCTACAGTCACCTGGTGAGGCTTCTGTGCCTCTCACCACTCCCTGCTTACTCCTGTGTGCCAGTTGCTGGCATGGAGCACCAGGCAGCTGTGGAGCTCAAGAAACAGGGCTGGGAGACAGTCATTTTACAGCTAAATAAAAATGTGTTTATACACTGCATAAAGGACTGTGGCAGAGAATAGACAGGTGATGGCTTGAGTGCGAGAAGGGAAGGCCTGTCTGCAGAGATCACTCTGGGTAAGAGAGCCGTGTGGAGGAGGCAAGGTTGTGTGGAGGTGGAGAAAACAGCACGTGCAAGATCCTCACACATGGAAGAATCTGGATGTTCAAGAAACAGAAGTCAGGTCTATCTGGCTGGAGCTTAGAGGGAAGGGGGAGAGGAGAGAGAAACGAGGCTGGAGAGCTAGGCAGGGGCCTGAATGCCTTGTGCTCTGGTAAGGGGCCACAGTAAGGAGTCTGGATTGTGTATATTCTAAATGCAACACAAGGGATCTGGAGGAGTAGGAGTCAGGCATGGGTTTAAAGACATTATTCTGGCTTTAGTGTAGAGGACAGATTAGAGGAAGGCAAGAGAGAAAGCAAGAAGTTGGGAGGCAACTGAAGAAGGAAATGAAGTGCTTAATAATGACGTGGGAGAAAAAGCCCAAGTTGAAGGAATATGTACCATCAGTGAACTTACCCTAAAACTTAGCTTCTCCATTACAATTAGAAAAAGCAGCAGAGTTATGGCATTCTCATTCCCAGTAGTACATATTGTTTTGAAATGGTATTTTGGAGAATTTATATGGGGGGGATATGGCAGATGTAAGAAAACGTCCTTATTTTTTTTAAAGTGAATGTTCGGGTAAGGTGAAGTGTCAGGATGTCTGTTATTTTCTTTAAAATGTCTCACCAGTATAATCTGTGCATGGAGTTATGTATGTGTAACAAACCTGGCACAATGTTCACAACTGTTGGGTCTATCTCAGCAGTAGGTAAATGGATATTCGTTCTTAACTCTTCAATTTTCTGTACTTAAAGAAAATTTCTTTAACTTTTTATTATGGGAGAAAATATCTGCAAATCGTATCTATTTGACAAAGGATTAATATACAGACTATATAAAGAACCTCCACAACTCAATAGCAAAACACAACAGAAAACAAACCTGATTAAAAAATGGAGAGGACTTACATATTGTAGACATTTTTTTCAAAGAGGACATACAAATGGCCAGTAGGCACATGAAAAGCTGCTCAATGCCACTAACCATCAGGAAAATGCAAATCAAAACCACCATGAGATACCACCTCATTCCCATCACGATGGCTATCCAGAAAACAGAAAATAAGCATTGGTAGGGATGTGGAGAAACTGATACTGGGACTGTAAACTGTGCAGCTGCTGTGAAGGATGGTATGGCAGTTCCTCCAAAAATTCAACAATTACCATGTGATTCAGCAATCCCATTTCTGTGGACAGACCCGGAAAGTCTGAAAGCAGAAAGCAGGGACTCAGGTAATGAGACAGCCATGCTCACAGCAGCATTATTCACAAACAGCTAAAGTGTGGAAGCAACCAAGTGTCCATCAACTGACAAATGGACAAGCTAAATGTAATTTATACAACAGAACGTTACTCAATCTTAAAAAGAAAGGCAATTCTGATAATGCGACTACATGGATGAACTTGATGACTACGTCTACACTCACACTAAGTGATATAAGCCAGTCACAAAAATACTGTACGATTCCATTTGTAGGAGGTCCCTACAGTAGTCAAATTCATAGAGACAGAAAGTAGAAAGTGGTTTAAAATATAAACTGACAGGAACAGAAAGCAGATCAGTGGTTGCCCAGAGATGAGGGCAAGAGTGGCAGGATCCGAGTGTCACAAGTGAACTTTTATGGGTGATAGGTATGTTTCACTATCTGATTGCAGTGATGGTTCCACAGGTGTATAAATATGTCAACCTTCAAACTGCACACTTCAAACACATACAGTTCACTGCATGTCACTTACACTTCAAACAATTGTAGAACGAAACTGGTTCCCATTTGATGTTGACAGAAAGGGGACTCAGGAAGTATATCACACATGTACACTTTCTTGAGAGAAAAAAATCTTCATGAAGACAATCTAACCAGAAAGATTACTCATGAAGAATTGCAAATGAGGAAGCTGTCTTGTGAAAGATAGGCAGATACTCAAGATAAAGGAACTGTGGAAACAGGTTAGAATAGCAGAAAGTAAATATTTTTGAAGTATAAGCCACAAAAGGGAAACATAATCATTTAACTATAATAAAGAATAAAAATCTCAGGATATGCCAACAATGCACTCCAAGTACTGAGAGAAAGGGAGAGATCACAACACATACTACTTTATTTCTGCAGTAATTACTCCTCATTCTCGTGTTTCAATCACAATATTCGAAAAATCATTACACTGTACATGCCACAGTTCATTTCTGGGCTCTCTGCTCTGTTCCATGGTCTGTGTGTCTGTCTCCATGCCAGTGGCACACTGTTTTGGTTGCTGCAGCTTTGTAGTAAGTTTTAAAATCATGAAGCATGAATCCTTCAGCTTTGATATTCTTTTCAAGGCTATTTGGCTACTCAAGGTACCTTGAGCTTCTATATGAATTTTAGGCTGGGTTTTTCTATGTCTGCAAAAAAAAACAAACCAAAACAACAACAACAACAAAAAACATTGTAATTTTGATAGGAGTTGCACTGAATCTGTAGATTGCTTTGGGTAGTATGGACGGACATCTTAACAATATTAAGTCTTCCAGTCCACGAACATGGGCTGTTTTCACTTATTTATATTTATGTCTTTAATTTCTCTCAGTACAACATGGATGAATTTCAAAATAATTTGTTTGTAGATTTCATTGTACAAGTCTTTCATCTTGGTTAAGTTAATTCCGAAGTATTTTATTCTTTATGGCACTATTGTAAATGGACCTGTCCGTCTGGCTCCTTTTCGGCTTGTTCATTGTTAGTGTACGGGCACACCTCCTTTTACTGCCCCTTCACTTTATTGCACTTTGCAGACAACACGTTTTCATCAACATCGAGGCAAGACCCTCCACCGGCAAAACGATACAACTCCCGGAAGGCACAGAGGAAGGTTGGTATTTTTAGCAGTAAAGTATTTTTAAATTAAGGTACATACATTGTGTTTTTTTTAGACATATGCAATTGCACACTAATAGCCTACAGTACAGTGTAAACATAACTTTTTCCCAGTGCACTGGGAAAACAAAAACATTCACGTGACTCACGCTGTGATGTTCACTTTATTGTGCTGGTCTGGAACCGAACCTGCAATCTCTGAGGTCTGTCTCATAGGACATGGAAGTTGACTGCGCCTCACCTAATTCTGCCTCCGTCTGTGAGAAGTCACATCTGTTGCAGTCTTGTCAAATAACCTGGATGCTTGAATATTTCCAGTTGACAGGAAATTCACTTCTCCCAGGGAAACAAACTTAATTGGTTCTGAAATTCTTAGCTTTAATTTTAATACTTTTGATTAAAATAAGTTGACACTTTAAGAGCAAAACTTTTTAAAAAGGTGTGTAATTTTTCAATGACCATTTTAATAGACAAAAATTTTAATACAGTAAATCTCTTTATCTCTTCCTCTTACTGGAGTCTTTTTCTACACTTTGAACTGTGTTCTATGTGTGCATGTGTGAGAGAAAAGACTCGTTTGAATCATCTCTCCTGTATAAAATGTGCTTCCTCGGCACTTAGATTCTCTGTTAGATAAAAAGTACATACTGATTTTGTATCCTGCTATTTTGCTGAATTCATTTATTAGTTCTAACAGTTTGTTGTAGAAACTTTAGGGTTTTCTACATATAAGATCCTATCATCTGCAAACAATTTTACTTCTTCCTTTCCAATTTGTAGGCCTTTTCTTTTTCTTGTCTAACTAGTCTGGCTAAAACTTCTAGTACTATACTGAATAGAACCGGGTTTAAAGGATAAGCTTTCATTGTTTTTCACTATGGAGTACACTATTCACTGTGGGATTTTCATATATGGCTTTTATTATGTGGGGTGGTTTTCTTCTGCTCCTAATTTGTTGAGTGTTTTTCATGAGAGTGTGTTGATTTGTCAAAATGGTTTTCCCTTATCAATTAAGATAATCATGTGGTTTTTGTCCTTCATTCTGTTAATGTGGTGTATCACACTGATTGATTTTTCATATGTTGAACCATCCTTACATTCCTGGAGTAAATCCCACTTTTTAATGTATTAGTCTCTTAAATCATGTAGAAAATAGAAAGTGTAGTTTCAAACCACTGTTACGGTAATCCTAGCTTTTATAATTGCCCATGTATGTCCTTTCACTGAGATATGTTTCTTCATATGGCTTCGAGTTGTTGTCTGGTGTCCTTTCATTTTAACCTGCCGGACTCCCATTAGCATTTTTTGCAGGGCAGGTCTAATGGTAGTGAACTTCACTTTTGTTTATCTGGGAATGTCTCAGCTTCTGTTTATCTGGGAATGTCTTCATTTCTCCCTCACTTTTGTTTGTTTTTTTATTTTTTTTTAGCTGAGCCATCCTGCCACCTGTTGGCAGCTCAGCAGCAGCTCAGCTCAGGCCGAGAATCGAACCAGCGACCCTGTTGCTCAGAGCTCGCACTCTTGAGCGAGCTCTTAACCAACTGAGCCACTCGGCTGGCCCTCACTTTTGAACAACAGTTTTGCTGGATATAAGATCCTCAGTTGATATTTCTGTTTCTTTTACAGCTTTGGATATATTGGCCCACTGCCTTCTGGCCTGCAGAGTTGGTGATGACAAGTCTGTTGACAATCTTATTAAGGATCCCTTGTGTCTGATGAGCCACTTCCCTCTGGCTGCTTTCAAGATTCTCTTTGTCTTTCAGAAGTTTATTATCTGTTGTGTGTGTATAAAAAGGCCTCCCATACCAGCCTACCTCCTAAGCACACCAATTAGGAATTTAGCTCTTTCCTCTAAGGCAACCCCATTAATCTCAGGCAGGAGAGCAACAGAAAGAAAAGTGTAAGAGCTTTGGAATTAAACTTGCTTTTTTTTATTCCTCCTGCACCCCTTGTTAGTACTGAAATTTTGGGCAAATTCATGAATGAGCTGAGACTCCAACAAGCGCTCAAAAAAACGTTAGTTCTAGCTATCACTGCCCTGTAGTCTGGGCTTCCCCTCCTGGGCTCCTGAAAGCCCTGTGGTGAGTAGCAATAACAAATGCCTGTAAGTTATTAGAATAACCAATGAGCATACAATGAGCACTAAGAATATTTATGACCACTTGTTTCTTGACTAAGTTAGAACACAAAATTACGGATTCCTATAGTGACTGGCTTTAGAAGAACATACTAAACTCTGCGTTGTGCTCTCAACTCATGAACATTATGGAGCTTGCCTTAAAATTCTGTTAATTATTCTGGCAGAATAGTGAAAAAATACAGAGCTAGCCTTTTCCTTGGGCTTTATTTTCATTTGTTTCTAAGAAAGTTAGATTAGGACAGATTAAAGCTTATAAATAAAAGAATATCTTTTTAAATTCAATCTGAGAATCTTTCAAAGGAACACATTAGGAAGAGCCAAGCACTTTGATCAGTTAGGACTGGAATAATGGTTTGAAATGTTTACCCAGGACCGCGTATGGTGAGGAGTCTTAATGCCTGCTTCTGCTGCTGAGACGCAAAAGTGTTCTGGGCTCAGCGCAGGGACTGTTTGATCTTTATAAATTCTGTACACCAAATCTTAGTAGTCCTGCCAAGCAGGAAAGAAGGGCCAAAGCACCCACTACAGAACACGTGGACTAGGGGGATTCCTGTTATGTTAATCATAACCTAGTGTTACCAGTGGTAACCCATGGAATGGGCTGGAGAGCTGCACGTGCCTTGTGCTGTGGAAAGAGCTCTGAAACAAAACAGGCTATGTGCCTCCTGAACGTTGGATTCCTGTTCTCGCAACTGAACACTGAGCAAATGACAATGAAACCTTGGATTGTGAGTGACTTGGTTTGTGAGTGTTCCGCAAGATGAGCAAACATTTCTAATATATATATATTTTTTAAGATTTTATTGGGGAATTGGGGGAGGGGAACAGTGTTGGGGAATTGGGGAAGGGGACCGGCCAAGTTGTTTTTCAATCTTTGTTGTGGAGGGTGCCAGTCGCCATTTGGCTTCCCGTCGGCAGCTCGTGGCCTCTAAGCTCAAGGTGCTGTGTTCAATCTTAGTTGCAGGTGGGCGTAGCCACCATCCCATGCAGGAGTAGAACCAGCAGCCTTGTTGTTAAGAGCGCACGCTCTGTCCACTGAGTCATCCAGGTGGCAGCTCAGCTCAAGGTGCTGAGTTCAGTCTTAGTTGCAGGTGGGCATAGCCCACCATCAAACAGGCAATCTTGTTGTTACACCAGCTGAGTCATCCTGCCACCTGTTGGCAGCTCAGTGACAGTTCAGCTCGGGTGCAGCATCACTGGCCCACGTGGGAATCAAACCGGCGGCCCTATTGCTCAGAGCTTGTGCTCTTAAGCCAACTGTTAACCAACTGAGCCACTCGGCCGGCCCCTAACACATTTTAATATGGTAAACGAACAATGTACAATACAGGTAGTTTGTTTCCGGAACGAATTATGCTTGCAAACCAAGGTATTTCTGTATTTAACTTCTCTGAATTTCATTTGCCTTATCTTAAAAAAAAAAAATCAAAGCAAATCCAATCTTGTATCAACTCTATAAAGTTTGGCAATTTTTTCTGACTTAACATCAACTAATTTTTAGGACTAAAACAATTACTAAGAGCCAAGTCACATGAACATAGCACAAATTCCAGGAGAGGGAAAGAATGCTCTCAGGCCAAATTCTCATTTTAAGTAATGTAAAACAAGGCTGTGGCTTTGCCTATTAGTGTCCAGCCAGAAAGTGCACCTCTGGGTAGGGGCAAGTGAACTGCCTGCAGGTCCCAATGAAAGTGCAGCTGGTGGGAAAGGCTGTCAGTGCGGAGAGAGGCTCACCCGGGGCACGGGGGAGTGACACTGGCGAGGGTGTCCTGGGTGGCTTCCAGGTGTGGATCGCCAGTGTCCTGTCTCTCAGGTGTAAAATACGGCTGTTGCTTTTAATTCAATTTGGAGAAACCTGATATATATTCTTCCACAGAAATACTCATGTAGATATTTCCATTCTAATTGTACCCTAAGAAACCAGATGTTGTTTATGAAATACTTAAACCTATTGGGAAATTATTGTCGGAAAGAATGACATCATATCAAAATCAAAACTATCCCTAGGAAACACCCTTCAACATTAAAATGAACGATTTGTATGCATCAATTCAAAAGGATCTTATCTTCCACTCCTTGGGGCTATGAAACACATTACATATAGCATCTCAACATCTGTGCAGGAGTCTAAGTGAGGTTTTACTGCAGCTGAGGGAACCAATTGGTACCACCTGTCCTCAACACCTTTTCATTCCAAAATGACCTTTGCCAGATCTGAGGTCTCGACCAAGCTGTCATCCAAGCATTTCAGCAGACCCACAGCATATGAGCAAATCACATCCCAGTCAACAAGCTCTTCCACAGCAAATTCACTCAGACATGGACTGGCAGCCTCCCCCAGCAAAAATACAAATCAGGATCCAGAGTTTTCAAAATGAATGATCAACTTGCAATCTAGATGTCTCATTCCTAAAGGACATGGATCCCTTCCTCAATCAATAAAAATTAACTATATTTGGAGAATTTCCCAGAAATTCCCTCCTGATTTTCCTGCCACACAGTCCTGCAAACAACCACGTGAAGGGAGATATTTAAAACAGTCATTCCTATAGGTTTTCCAAGTTTTCACCTTGTAACAGATTGAAGAACTAGGGGGAAAAAAGACTGAGATCATTTTCTAGTAAGAAGGCATTACAAAATTAGACAATTATATTATCTTCAGGGTTCTTTTTTTTTATTAGTTTCAGGTATACAAAACAATGTAACAGACATTTCACCCCTCACAAAGTGATATCCTCCCTCCCCCAATCTACTACCCCTCTGACACTGTATGTAGCTGTTACAATTCCACTGACTTTTTTCCCTATGCTGCACTTCACAACCCGTGACTATATTATTATAGTTGACATTCAACATTATTCTGAATAATATTATCTTCAATTTTAAAATACAAAAGCCATACAAAGACTTTCTGCAAATACCATGCAGACACTGCCTGCTGTTTCTCAACATCTCTTACATACAGGCGTGAATGATACATTTAACGATTTAAAAGCTGTCATCCAGAACACTTACTTCATTGTCAGAGAAAAAGAACCTTAAAACGCCCATCACTGTTTATCTCACTGACTTTGTTTGGCTTAGTGTCGAAATCTAAATTTATGCTCAAATGCAAATAGCAATCTTATTCCAGGTCCCTAGCAGAATTATTTCTCTATAGCCTTTAATATTTACTTTCCTGCCTTAATTAAAAACCACAGGAAGTAGTTTTTCAGCACTATAAGTAAGTAATAGATTTCATTATAAACAAGTACAAAGACCCATCATGGGTAGTGCCACGTAACAAACTAACAATCAGACCTAGCGGGCGAAGTCCAGAACTCTACTGCCAGACCCACCACCAGTCAGGGGATCTTGGGCACCTTTCTTAATCTAAAACGTAGTTTCCCTTGAACATACAATGACGAAAACATCATCAGTCATGCTACCAATAACATGATACTTGAAAACAAATGCTATCATTACAAAGTGGTAAGTACTATAAGATAAGCATAGAATATGATAAAAGTTTGGAAGAAAGGAGGATACACCTCAGCCATAGACATCAAAGGATTGGTTAAGATGGCTTTTACTGTGCCTTTCAGCTCTGAAATTCTAGAACAGATTTTTAGCTGGGAAGACTAAAATAGGCTTCACGGTGCTATGTGAACTAGGTCTGAAAAGAACAGGATTTTATCAGAGTACACTTTCTTTTTTTCTTAAAGATTTTTTTTTATCAGGGAATTGAGGGAGGGGAACACTGTTGGGGAATTGGAGAAGGGGAACAGCCAAGTTGTTGTCCTTCAATCTAAGTTGTGGAGGGCGCAGCAAGCTCAGCTCCAAGTCCAGTGGTGCCACTCAGCTCAAGGTGCTGTGTTCAATTAGTTGCGGGTGAGTGTAGCCACCGTCTCAAACAGGCAACCTTGTTGTTAGGAGCACAGGCTCTCACCAGCTGAGCCATCCTGCCACCTGTTGGCAGCTCAGCGGCAACTCAGCTCAGGGACAGCTCACTGGCCCATGTTGGAATTGAACCGGTGACCCTGTTGCTCAGAGCTCGCACTCTTGAGCAAGCTCTTAACCAACTGAGCCACTCGGCAGGCTGAAGAGTACACTTTCTAATTTTACGTAAAATATATTTAAAGATGGGTTTAAGATGGCAAGTGGAAGGATAACAGAGATGTAATTACGGACAGAACTTACGCTCTCTGGACAAGTTTTCATCCTGCTAAACGTGTGAGGGCCAACATCTGAATTTGGTGTTTCATTCACTGGTCCCACTGATCCTGGTATGAACCCCCACCTTTGCCAACACCACCCAGAAATACTTAAAAGATAATTCATACAGCTACAGATGTTTTTATTACCAGCGACTCTACTGACCTAGCCGGACATAAAGCTCATAAAATACATGGCACAGAAGCCAGTTACATTTTTAAAAGACAAATACTGAGATAGTATTCAAGGCTTGACACTGACATAATTCTTCAACTTAAAATAAAATTACCTGTAGCAGCCCTCCGTCATCAAAACGCAGTACTTCTATGATGCTCTCCGACTGAATAAATGCTGTGAAGGAAACAAAACATACTATCACTTAACAGAAACATAAATCTGATTTAAATAAAATCCTTCACCTTCAAGTTAACTGACACAATTTTATATTTTAAAAATGTACTGCCTGATGGTGATACTTAAAGAGGAAACTATGACTAACTCTTAGGGTTTTAGCTACTTTGAAATGCTTTCAAATAAAGCAATACAACCCAATTAGAAACTAGTTTTAACAACATAAAGGCTGTGTAAACCATCTGTAAAATATCTATTCCTACTCTACTGCCAGAAAGCACAAAATAGTTAAATTCAACTAGATGCGGCTAATTATTTTCACTGATAGATTATTGGAAATATCATGAACACACAGAAAGGTCACTAGAGGATTGTTATTTCCCTCAAAAATGGTAAGTTGACATTTTATATCTGTTCTTTGTAGGGATGATATGTCCTGGGGTAAGTAGTCAAAAGAGATTATGGCGGGGGGCAAGGAAAACGGCAAAAGGAGATTATTTTGCTCTACAAAATAGAGCACAACGCAAAGCCAAGATAAGTAAAGATCTAACACACTTTCACCACACAATCCAGCAACTGTGTGCCTAGGTATTTACCCACTGATTTGAAAACTTACGTACACAGAAAAATCTGCATGCCATTCCTGATAGCAGCTTTATTCACAATCACCAGAAACTGGACACAATCAAGGTGCCCCTTCAGCAGGCGAAGACAGACAAAGCATACATCACACAAGAGACCATTATTCACTGACAAAAAGTAAGCGAAGGCTACATGCTGTATGATTTCAAGTATACGCCATTCTGGATAAAGCAATACTAGAGATGATAAAGAGACAGTGGTTCTTGGGATTTGGGGAGAGAAAGGGAGGGCTGAACAAGTGAAGCTCAGGGAATGTCTCAGGACAGTGAAACTTCTGCATGATACTGTCATGGAAAACATGACACCACGCATTTGTCAAAACCACTCCACAGCGCACAGTGAACCCAATGTCTACAACTAAAATCATTTAGAAGATCAGGGGAGCCCAGCATGGAAGGCAGATGTGACAAAACAATTTCACTATATGACAAATGTAGGAAACCAGCTCACTGAAGTGGGTGGAGGTGGGGTACAGGGCTGATCTAAGCAATCTGGAAATGAGTGGAATCTTTAAGACTACAGGCAAAAGAAACGATGTAAGCACCATACTCTAGTTGATAATCTCCCACAGGGCTTTGGGTTGGTAATTCTGATGCTGATACATGTGTTCTGGAATCGAACAGTTAAGCACATGGCTGCTGGCCAGTGGGGGTCAGACTTTTCACTGCTGCAGTAAGAGCTTACACAAAAGCAAGGCAAGGAGGCTGGAATGATCTATGTGTGATGGATGAGCTGGGGACATCAGTATGAACTCGTGTTTAGCTTAACACAGACACAGACGGTTACACACAGAAAGTTAAGGGTGTGCACAGACACAGGTTAGTATACACACATACACTTCCTCGCTCTGTCAGCCGAGCGATTATACCCCAAGAGCAAAGAGTACACCTAGCACCGAGGTCTTGATTTCCAACACCATCCTCCAATAAAGGAACCAGGGCTGCTTAAAGAAGTGGCCGAATCTAGGCCTAGGACAGAAATACACAAAATAAAATGAACATCTTGTGCCAGAAAGAAGAAAATGCTAATTAAAACCCCAAAAGCCTACGCTGATGAGACTATGTCAAAGGGACATAAGAATTAACAAAAAGAGTTCCCAAAGGCCAAAGTCAGACCCAGGTCAGCAATAAAATAATGTTGGAACACAACCCAAAGTATAAATGTCCATGCATCCATACTCATAGAAATAAATGACTGAATAAATGAACAAGTGGGAGAGAAGAGAGAAAACTCTTAGGCAGAATAATTCTAAATGATTTTCGCAAAACCTCTCCTGTCTAGACGGAATGTAGCTCCCTACTCCTTAAGCCTGGGATGCATAGTGACTTCCTTCCAAAGAAAACAGTATGGAAATGAGGAAAGAAAAGAGTAACTTCACAGTGGAGAAACCTGACATATGTTACCTCGGTAATACGCTCAAGGCCAACACCCACAGTGAAAATCATGTTGACAGTACGAACCCTCGAGATGACAGGTCATAAAAATGGCACTTTATCTCTGTGGTTGGTCTTCCTCCCCAAATCACTTACCCCCAGTCTCATCATGAGAAAAACATCAGATAAACCTCAACTGAGGGACATTCCACAAAATACCTGACCAGTATTCCTGAAAACTGTATAGGTCACTAAAAACAAGTAAAGTATGAGAAATTGTCACAGACCAAAGGAGCCTTGGGGGACATGAAACTAAATGTAATGGGGTGTCTTGGGTGGGACTCTAGAGAAGAAAAAGGAAATTAGGTAAAACCTAAGGAAATCTGAATAAAATAGGAACTTTAATTAATAATAATATACTAATACTGGTTCATTAATCATAAAAAAAGGGTACCATATTAATGTAAGATGTTCATAATAGGAAAAACAGGGAGGGGGTATAGGAACTCTGTATGATCTTTGAAATTTTTATTAACAAAAATTTAAACAAAAATTAAAAAAGTTAATTTTTGAAAAGCACAAAACACTGATCTCTCATTTAGCGTCACATGGCATCCACGGACACCTCCTTGTTGGTCTTTGGGGATCCAGGGAAGAAGCTTCCTGTCTGGTCCCATGTACCTGGCTTTTCCAGTATGGCTGAGCTGAAAGTCAAACAGCAGAGTGAGATGCTAGCTAATCAGATTACTTTACATAATTGGACGGTGTTTTCCTTCCCGGAGCATCACTTTCCCCTTATTCTAGTAATCACATCCTAATTTTATTTTGGGAAACACATATGCTCTCCATTTCTTGTATTTCTCTTCAACCACACTGCCAACCTGTTGGTTAAATTTCCCGGAACCAGCATTCGGGGGCACTGGGGGAGAGGTCGGCCAGGCAGCCTCCTGGGAGTTATGGGAAACAGTCTCTGTTCTGGCCTGGATCCAGCTTGTGGGTCCAGCAGCGGTCAACTCTTCCCAGGGGACAGTCTCTTCTCCACACAACCTGCTCTACTGTTCATTCCCACCAGCTCTGAGTAGACAGAGAATATTCAATGAATACTGAGTGTAGGAATGAAACCCCACCTTTACCTAATGGCACCATCAGGATCACTGACACAGAGTACTTTGGAGAGCACAAGAATGTCTCTAAAGAAAAGGACAAACAGTTCAGGAGGAAGGACTGTGAGTGCAAAAGGCTCTGCCCCCTTACTCATCCCATTTCAATCGCTTTCCTCACCTTTTAACATAAACTGAAATTTCAGGTGGTCCAGAAAATCTTTTTGTTACACTGCTGTTGAAGACAGACTTACTGATGTAAGAACACAATGAACTAACAAGAATTAATGAACAGCCAGAGGTTCTCAGTGTAAAAGACAAAAAGTAGAAGCTCCTAGTTAGAAGCTTTCCACCTAGCTGACAGAGAAAACCAAGAAGAAAGTACTGGAAACACACTGTATTTGGTGGCTGCTGCTAGAGGTACAATGTAACGACCACTGCATAAGTTCCCATCATCAAGCTCTACCAGACCTTTACCTAACTGATGAGAACTTAATAAAAGCAAAGGCAGTAATGTCATTTGGGTGTATTATATTTTTAATTAGGAGCTTTTTGAAAAGCATTACTTTAGTTGGAAAAAATTAATAGTAGATTTATAAAGTCCTACAAGGAAAATATTATGTTACACATCATTAGCTTTCCTTAAAAGATGTGGAAATGAATAGGATTCAACTCTGGCATGAAGCAATATACGATATATCGCTTTACATGATTATAACTTTAAACTAGATGCCCAGAAAAAGAGCACTGACACCAGATATATACTTAATCGCTTAATGTGTTAACAGTTAGTAAGCTATAAAATATAAAAAGTAACCAAAGCAAGTTACCACATCGCCTTATCTCTAGAGTCAAAACAACTGAGAGCTACTTCCTCTCCCAAGAATTTTCCGTTAATTTCATGCTCTAAATGAATCCCAAACTATTCCACTGTTCCCCAGTTCAAGCAGCAACCAGATGTGACAGAAATAAAAATAACATCTAACAATTACTGATCGCTGTTATTAAACTTCAAACTAATCCTGCGATGGAGACATTCTGGGTTCCATTCACTGAAAAACAAACAGGCCCGGTGAGGTCCCGCTCCAAGTCCTCAGCAAAGAACATGGACAGAGACGGACTATCAATTTCAGCAGTGGGGCCCAGAATCTATGCTTTCAGGCCCATCACTACTTATTTCAAAGTAAATGTGACATTAATGCATATGACTAACAGCACCTTCAAGCAATCTAATTTTAAAAATTAGGCCTATATTATCTCCAATAGCAAATGAGGGAAGGAGGGTATATAAAAAAAGATTTCTAATTCTGGCTTTTATGACTCTGATGGTATTTACTCTGTGAAGCTGGGCTCGCTGAGACCTACTCTAAGCTCCTCATATCCTCCTACTTCACTATGATGTCTGAGTAACGAAGCCATTTATATTCAGTGTAAAATTCTCAGTGTGTCAGTTGTTTACTCACTTTCTCAACAGAAGTTCAGAAATTGCATTTGTTTACTTCCCATTTCCGTACTTCATTTAGTAAAGAATGACATTTGAGGTAAAAATACCTTCACTTTAAAGGCAAATCTTTCTGTACTATAATTCAATTTTTTTTTCCTTTTAGGTAGAGGTTTTTTTTCCTGAATATTGCAACTGGTGACTAGACACAATCTGTCTGTTTTCATACATCTTTTAAAATAATGACTGTTGTACATAATCCATTAGAAATATGTCATATATGGGTGTGTGTATGTGGCATTAAGATCCCAGGCTGTCACCATCAAGTCTTTACTTTCTAGCCTTCAGTCTCCTCACCTATAAGAGGAGGAGGTTGAAGTAGTGATTTTTTTTTTTTTAAACCAGGAACAGGTTCCACACGAGCAGGACTTGGAAGGGCCCCCAAATCCTGTGTCAAAGAGCCACCCTGCCTGGATACTATTCTCATGAGTGGTGTCTTCTCTTCCTCCAAATGTTAGCCTAAATGCCACCCAGAGATGCCTTCCTTCTGTGACTGTTCTAAGCAGCTTTCTGTTACTCTCTATCATAGGCTGGATTTTAACCCTTATCACAATCTGTAACTACAACAGTTTCTGGTTTGCTTGTTTGTCGTCTATGCCTAGCACAAAGTTGAAAAATAAAAGATAAGAAATGTTTAAAATATATTATTTCAGAATTAATCACTGTTAATGACATTAATATCTCTTTTATAGTTACACTTGCTCAGGGTTTTGTTGCAGCAAAAGGCTCAGTAACAAAATGTTTAAATATCTTAACTAGGTTTATGTGGATCCCTCTATCAGGAAAGATACTTTACAACTGAAGCCTTATTTCTTCCCTCACTAATCTTCTTTCTGAAAGATGTAATATACACATAATTTATCTTCTTCCCACATTAAGAGTACAAATAAATTTATGAAAAGAACCACACATAAAGTACAATTATTGAAATTCCTCCAGTTTTTATGAAGTATTATAAGAAATGCAGAGGAATGGCAAAATATGGCCCATACACAGGAAAAACTGCAATGAATAGAAACAGTGTCTGGGTCAAAACAGAAGCCTTACTAGACAAAAATATTAAATAAGCTACTTTAAGTATGTTAGTAAAGGAAAAATAAAAGAAACAAAATAAAGGGAAGTGCGGAAATAATGTCTCACCAAGTAGAAAATATCAATAAAGAGAAAGAAATGAGAAAAAGGAAACAAGTAGAAATCTGGATATAAAAAGTACAGTAACTAAAATAAAAATTTCACCAAAGACTCAAAAACATATTTCAACAAGTGGAAGAAAGAATCAGAGAACTTGAAAATAGGTTGGGATTATCTGGTCTGAGCAACAGAAAAAAATAAAAATGAAGAAATATGAACAAAGTTTCAGTGACTATGAGAATACCCTCAAGTGTACCAACATTTGCACAACTGATGTCCCAGAAGAAAAAGAAAAGGGGGTAGGAAAAACATTTGAAGAATAGGTGGCATTAATTTTATAAATTAGGATTTTAATTGTGGGCCTGCCAGGTGGCTCAGTTGGTTAGAGCGTAAGCTCTGGGCAGCAGGGTTGCTGGTTGGATTCCCACATGGGCCAGTGAGCTGCACCTGAGCTGAGCTGCTGCTGAGCTGCCAACAGACGGCTGGATGGCTCAACTGGTGAGAGTGCATGCTCTTAACAACAAGTTGCCGGTTTGACTCCCACATGGGATGGTGTGCTGCGTTCCCCGCAACTAGATTGCAAGCGGCGATTGGACTTGGAGCTGATGGTCCTGGAAAAACACAATGTTCCCCTTCCCCAATAAAATATTTAAAAAAATTAAAATTAAAATTAAACACACACACACACACACACACACAGATTGTAATCCCCATGGCAATCATTTAAAAAGACATATAGACTTTAAGACAAAAATTGTTACTAGAGAAAAGGACATTTTATCATGATGTGATCAATCTATCAAGAAGATATAACAATTATAAACAAACGTGCACCTAACAAGAAAGCTCTAAAATACAAGAAGGAAAAACTGACAGAAATGAAAGGAAAAATAAGAAATTCAACAAAAATAGCTGGAGAATTCAATAACCCATCTTAAAAAATGGGTAGAAAAACTAAGCAAAAGATCAACAAAGAAATAACAATGAAACCTGAATAATACTAGAAACCAAGCAGACCCAACAACATCCACAGAACACTCCAATGAAAAGAGCATACGTTTTTTGCATATCACAAATTCACCTTTTTAAAAATATACAATTGAGGGTTTTGTTTTGTTTTTAGTATATTGGGCTGTCAGAAAAGTCATGACGCATTTTTGCAATGAAAAACAGAAAAAATACATCATGACTTTTCTGACAACCCAATGTTTACAGAATTGTGAATCCATCACCACCTTCTAATTTCAAAACATTTCTATCACCCCCACAAGATACCTCATACACATCAACAGTCACACATTCACTTTCATTTCTATGGATATTCCTATTCCGGACATTTCATGTAAATGGAATAATACAACCTGTTGCCTTTGTAATCTGGTGTCTCTCACTTAGCATTATCCATGCTGTAGCACGAGTCAGTACTTCATTCTTTTTTGCGGATGAGCAATAGTCTATATTTCTCACTGTATTTTGTTTACCATTCATCAGTCAACAAACTTGGACATGGGTTGTTTCTACTTTTTTGCCTATTATGAATAATGCTGCTACGAACAATTGTGTATAAGTTTTTGCATGCACGTTTTCAGTTCTCTTATGAGAGTGGAAGTGCTGTCATGATAACTCTATATTTATCTTTTTGAGTTTTCCAAAGTGGCTGCTTCATTTTGTATTCCTACCAGCAACTTATGGGTTACCAATTTCTCCACAGTCTCACCAATGCTTATTATTGTCTATCTGTTTTATTTTAGCCATCCTACTTACGTGTGCAGTGGTATCTTGTTTCTGTTTTGAATTTGCATTTCTCTGAGGACTGATCTTGGGTGTCTTTCATGTGTGCAATGGCTATTTGTATATCTTCTTTGGAGAAATGTTTCTTCAGTCTCTTGTCCATTTTTTATTGGAATATGTGTCTTTTTAAAATTCAGTTTTAAGAGTACTCTCTCTATATATTCTGTGTACATACCTCTTAACAGACATTTTATTTTCAAACTCTCCCATTCTGTGGGCTATCTTTTCACTTTCTGGATAGTGCCCTTTGAAGCAGGGTTTTTAATTTTGATGAAGTCCAATTTATCTATGTCACGTTGATTGCTTAGCTCTCCTAGCTGAGAAACATTGCCTGATCCAATGTTACTAAGATTTACACTTAGTTAACCTTCTATAAGGCTTATAGTTGAAGCTCTTACACTGAGGTCTTTGATCCATTTTGAGTTAATTTTTGTATATGGTGTGAGGTAGGAACCTGCTTCATTTTTTTGCATGTGGATATCCAGTTGTCCCAACACCATTTGTTGAAAAGACTACTCTTTCTTCCTTTAAATTGTTTTGGCACTCCTGTCAAAAATCCATTGACCATAAATGTGAGGGTTTCTTTCTGGACTCTCAATTCTATTCTATTCTATTGATCTATACATCTATCTTTATTCTAGTACCACACTGTCTTCATTGGTGTGCCTTCGTAGTAAGTTTTGAAATTGGGAAGTGTGAGTCCTCCCCACTGTGTTCTGTTTCAAGACTGTTTCGGCTATTATGGGTCCCTTGCATTTTCTTGAGGATTTTAGGATCAATTTGTCAATATGGAAAAAAGCAAGGCTGGACTTTGATAAGGATTGCATTGAATTTAAGATTAATTTGGGGAGTATAGCAGTTTTAACATTAATATTCCAGCCTATGAACACTAGATGTCTTTCCATTTATTTAGTTCTTGTTTAATTTCTTATACATATTAAAAAAGATAAATTGGACTTGATTAAAAAATTTTTAAACTTTTACTTTTCATAAGGCATTGTTACAGAAGTAAAAAATACAAGCAACAGGCTGGAAACAAATATTTGCAAAACATTTATCTGATAAAGGATTTGTATCCAAAATACTTAAAGAATGCTTATAACTAAATAATAATAAACAATGCAATTTTTTAAATACACAAAAGATTTGAACATTTAAGCAAAGACAATATAAATGGCACATGAAAAGATGGTCAAGATCCTTAGGCATTAGGGAAATGCACATTAGAAACACAATGAGATAACAATACAAACCCATGAAATGACTAAAATTTAAAAACCTTACCACACCAAGTGTTAGAAGGATGTGGAAGGTGTGAAACTCTAACACACTGCTGATGGTGATATAAATTGTGCAACCGATTTAGAAAACAGGTTAGCAGTTACTGAAAAAGTTAAACATATACCTGCCATTAGATCCAGAATTTCACTCCTAGGTATTTTACCCAAGAGAAAATGAAACGTACAAATATGTGAAAGGTTTTGACATGGAACGTTTTAGCAGATTTGTAGGAGCTCAAAAGAGGAAATGCCCCAAACTGGCATTGATGAGTGAATGTATAAACAAATAATGGTACTTGTATGTCCATACAAGGACTACTACTCAGCATCAAAAAGAAAAAAACTTTGTAAACAAGCTACATTGTGGATCAATTTCAGAATAATTATGCCGAGTGAAAGGAGGCAGATAACAATAGTACACACTATATGGTCCTGTTTATGTAAAGCATCAGCATATGCAGGCTGATCTGTTGTGAAAGCAGGAGAGCAGCTGCTGGGGGTGGGGAGGGAGTCGATTACAAAGGGTCAAGAAACTTTGGAAGGGGTGCATATGTATCCTTATCTTCATTGTGGTGAAAGTTCCACAAGTGTATACATAGCCCAAAACTCAAATTGTACTCTTTAAAACTGTGACGTTTATTGTTGTCAATTATACCTCAATAAGCCTTGTTTTAAAAAGTTAGTATTTTCTTCCATACTCTACATGGCTGTGGTTTTGTAACAAACCTTTGTGATGCTATATCATCTGCTTCATTCTCTAGTTCTGCACGGGCTCCCACTGGATGCCTTCTGGTGCCACATGAAGGGGCGGAAGGCACTTCCTTAGGCCACATGGTATGGTTTGGTGACTGGGTGGAGGAATGCCAGGCCTGTGGGTGGTCAGGACCCTGGACAGTTCTCAAGCCACCCGCTCTGTCTCTGCTAGGGCTGCTGCTGTGGGCCGACCAGGCCCTTCAGCAGCACTGGGGAAAGGTGTCACTGCTGAGTCCCAGTGGGCTTCCCCCTTCCTGGGCCTTTGGCCAGTGACAGCAGGTTTTTCTGTCTGTCTGTCTGTCTGTCTATAGCTGCTGGCAATTCCAAGTTGTAGGCCCCTCCAGTCTGGGCTAGATGAGAAATAAAAGAAAACATGGAATCCACCAAAGTATCATGTTTTATTTACATCTTGAAGTTCCTAGCCAGTCCACCTTCTTCCCACCTTTCAGAATCTTGTAATGATTGTCTGTTAAATTGTTCCCAAGGTATTCAGAGAGATGGGGGGGGGGAGTAAGCCTAAGCTATTTTGTCACACTGAACCTAAAAAAGTAAACGCTAAAATAAAAGATTTAAGTTGACCCAGAATCTCCTAACATAATAGACATTTCCAAATACAATAGAAAATCACTCTTTATACCAAGAACACACACCATGAATAAGGTCAACAGAAGCCAGAAACAAAATGAATCCAATTCAGAATTGACAGAGATCTTATAGTACCATCAGATTATTTCAATAAGTAGTTACGAATCCACTAGAGAAAAATAAAACACACAAAACCTCAGCAAAGAAACAGAAGTTATAAAGAAAAACCAAACAGAATTGAAGAACTGAAAATGAAATTCTATATGAATGAAAACTTCCCAGATTTGCTGAAAGATATAAACCTATATACAGAGCAAAGTCCAGACAGGATAAACCCAAGGAAGTCCATGCCAAGACACATCACAATTAAACTTCTGAAAATGAAAGACAAATAGTCTTAAAGGCAACCTAAGAGAAACAACACTGTCCACATCAGCTGTGGCAGAACAGCAATCCCAGTGGCAGTGGGTTTCTCATCTGAAATCAGGGCCCACGGAAAGTGGCATGACATTTTTTAAGTGCTCAAATACATGAACTGTCGACTGTGAGTTCTGTGTCCAGCAAAACAATCCTTCAGGAAAGGAGGAAAAAATAAAGGCATTAACAGATGAAATGCAACTAAAAACTCTGTCACTACCATACCCACCCCCCTAAAAAATGGCTAAAGGAGTTTTCCCCAAAGAAAGGTAATGATAACAGAAGACTTGGAATTTCATAAAGGAAACAAGAATAAAGACAGGGATAAAAAAACAAGGGTAAACATAATAGACTATCCTTCCTCCTCATGAGTTTCTTAAATCATACTTGATAGTTGAAACAAAATTATAACAACACCTGTGTGTTCAATGTATGCAGAGGAAATAATTCAGAAGATTATATATATATATAT
>NW_017731660.1:1308789-1340995 GCF_001890085.2 Hipposideros armiger
GGCTCTTGGCAGCTCACACTGGCTGCCAGCCACACACAGCAGCTTATGGCAGCCCACTGCAGCAGGGGCTGCAGCCTACGCCGGCGTCTCACAGCAGCCCAGCTCCAGGTCGAGCTGTTGTTAACCATCTTAGCTGTAGAGGGCAGTGTCACTGGCCCCCATGTGGGATCAGAACCGGGGCCCTGCTGCTCAGAGCTGGTGTCCCAAGCCAGCTCTTAACCAACGTGCCACTCAGCCGGCCCAGAAGATTATATTTTAAAAAGTGGGGAGGAGGGCAATGAATCTTAATGAAAGCAAGATTTTAATATTGCAGTCAGTGGTAAAACACTGGTATCAGTGGGCTGTGGTAAGTTACATATGTATACAGTGATGTGTACAGCAAACCACTAAGAAAAATATACAAAAGCAATAATATATACATAAACAAAACAAGATGCAACCTTTGGAAAAGGATTCCTTTACAAAAGATGATCAAAATAAACCTGAAGCAAGTAGGAGGAAGGAAATAATGAAATCAGGAGCAGAATCAATGAAACTGAAAACAGAAAAATGACACCAAAAGCCGGTTCTCTGGGGAAAAAAAAAATCAACAAAATTGACAAGCCTCTAGCAAGACTGACACACAAAAAAGAGAGAACATAAAAATCACCAATGGCAGGAATGAAGCAGAGGCTAGCACTACAGCTATTAAAAATTTAATAAGAGAATACTATGAACTTCATGATCATACATTCGACAACTGAGAAAAAAATGGACCAATTCATCAAAACCTCCAAAATACCAAGCTCAACCAAGCAAGAAAAGATGGCCAGGATACACATATAGCCACTAAAAACACTGAATTTGTCAACAGAAACATTCCCCAAAAAAGAAACACCCAGGCACAAATGACTTTACTGGAGGATTTTCTTAAACATTTAAAGAACAATTAGCACCAATTTTACATAATTATTCCAGAAAATGCAAGATGGAATACTTCCCAACTCACTTTAAGAGGTTAGTATTCAAAAAAAAACCCAAGAGGTTAGTATTACCCTGACACCAGAGCCCGACAAAAACATGACAAAAACATTTTTTTTTAAACTACAGGCCCAGCATCCCATCCCTCATTCCCTTAGATACAAAAAAAACCCCTCCACAAATAATTACTAATAGCAAACTGAATCTAGCAGTGTGTAAGGACTATAACCACGGCTGACTGGGATTTATTCGGCATTTGCAAGACTGACTCAACATTTAAAAATCAGTCAACGGAAGCCAGCACACCAACTGTTAAATAAAATCATATGATCAAAATAACTGATACAGTAAAAGCTTTTGGAAAAATCAAACACCCATTCATGGTACAAATTCTCAGCAAACTAAGAACAGAATGGAACTTCCTCCACTGATACAGAGCGTGTACAAAAACCTATTGCTAACATCATTCTTGACAGTGAAGACAGAGTGGTTTGCCAAGACTGGGAAGAGGGTGAGGACATTACTTTCACAACTCCTACTCAGCATGTACAAGACATTCCAGTCGCTGCAACAAGAGATCAGGAAGGAAGAATGAAACTGTCCCTATCTGCAGATGACGTGAAAGCCCAAAGGAATCTACAAAAAACACCCGAACTCCTAGAATAAGTGAGTTCAGCAAGGTAGCAGGAAATAAGATCAACACACACAAATTAACATTTCTATATACTAACAATGAACATGTGGAAACCAAAATTTAAAACACCATGTATAATTAACCCCCCAAAATATTTAGGTATACACTCAAAATATGTACAGGATCTGGATGCTAAAAATTACAAATGTTGATTTAAAAAAAGATCTAAAGAAATAAACATATACATACATACCGTATTCATGAATTACAGTACTCAACCCAGGATACATGTCAATTCCCCCCAAATTAATACACAGATTTAATGCAATTCCTATCAATACCTCTGCTAGTGTACTCTATCGACATAAACAGGGTCACTCTAAAATCCTTGTACAGAGGCACACTCCCTGAGAAAGAGGAAGGTGGAAGGACTTGCTGTGCCCAGTGTTAAGGCTCACTCCAGGGCTGCAGCACTCCAGCCAGTGTGGTCCTGGCAGAGGCATTTGCACACAGACCAACCAGCTAGAACCCAGAACCTGATGTCCACACACGCGGACTAGTGCAGACAAAGGTGTGAGCAATGCTTGGGGATGGCAGCCTTGTCAACAATGGGGCCAGAGTGACTGGACACCCAAAGCAAAACGATGCCAAATGTCTTAGTATCTTAGAACCAATTGGTTCTGCTGGTGTTAAGTAGACATGTGAAATAGTTACAACGTCCCAACAGCTAATTTGTTAATTATATAGATAACACTTTAAAAAAGTTATTTGTTTTAACTCATGTGGTTCTGATCTCCAATACTCTGATCAAACAGTTTCTGAGTGCAAATTAAAATTTCAAGTTTCTTTCAAGGAGCTCCTACCAATAAGACATAAGTCATAGTGCATTAAGTGGTGAAAGAAAAAAAGACAGAAAAGTTTGAAAAATTTTCTTGGGCATAGTAATTGGGGTGAAAACATAAATTATGTCAAATTGATAAAATGTTAGAAGTAAAGAGTTAAAGAATATTTCCTTTCTTCAGTAAGTAGTGTAAACTAGGTTATTTTTTACTATTAAACATGACTTTTGCAAATGCATGGCTTAACAATTTAGCTTGTTGTCTTTAGCTTATTCCCTATCTCTGATATAAATTTTAAGTTTAGAAAACTGTCCAACAGCATTAATTTAAAAATGAAATAAGGGCCGGCCGAGTGGCGCGTTGGTTAAGAGCTGGCTTGGGACGCCAGAGGGCCCCGGTTCGGATCCTACATATGAGGGCCAGTGTCACTGCCCTCTACAGCTATGATGCTGAACAACAGCTCAACCTGGAGCCGGGCTACTGTGAGTCGCCGGCGACGGCGTAGGCTGCAGCCCCTGCTGCAGTGAGTTGCCATGGGCTACCGTGTGTAGCCAGCAGCCAGCGTGAGTAGCCAGCAGCCGCTGTGAGAGGCCACCCAGAGGCCGGCGACTGATCTGCCTCACCTGGGAAGAGCGCAATGATGGTGCCAACTTGGGCCAGTGAGGCAGCGTCCTCCACAGCTAGACTGAGGAACGAATGGACAGCAACTTGTCTGTTCCCCTTCCCCCAATTCCCCAGCACTGTTCCCATTCCCCAATAAAAAAAAGAAAAAAAAGAAATGAGGTGTTCAAACTAATGTGACTTTTTATAGAGAAAATTAAAAGACACCAATCCAAACCAACAAAAAACCTGTCACGTCCAGCGTGGCAAGGGCAAATGGGTTTCTCGTGAGGGGCGACGCAGATTTAATAAAGTACAAGAGACAAAAGTAAGATTAAGAGCGAGACCAAGGGACTCAGCCAGAGAAGACTGAGCCCCGAATCGGTCAGCGCATGGCTTTTAATGAGAATTTTCAAAGAAGTAAAACTGCTGTCAATCAAATTAGCATCCGTTTGAGGTCTGTGCCTCAAAGCCTTTCCATTAACATATCCCATTGTGTTCCAGCATATCCTATGCCTTCACACATCCGCCACATAGCCCCAGGACACCTTGTTACTGTGTCCTCCCAGGGGAGATTAACTGTTAACATTCCAACAGGTCCCAGTAGCACCTGAGACATTCCCCAGAGGGAGCCTTACCGGCCTCCGGTCATACCGAGACACTCCCTCAGAGAGAGTTTCCATGCCCCGGTCATACTGAGACTTTTCTCTCATAACTAATGGGGTTAGAGGCTAATGCAGGGGGGCGTGTTATAGGAATCGGCTGTCAGGCAACAAAAACCAAAACCCAAAAATCCTGTTGTGCCCACATAATGCTTTAAATTTCAGCATTACAAGATGAATTCTGATTATTTTAAAAGTTACTTATTCATATTTTCATTATAATTACACGAACATAAAAACTGTCACTGAGCATATTTTCTTCTCTAGTAACTAAGCACAAATCTTCACTTACCCTGCCTGAGCCTCTCCCTGTTTGCTTCAAAGCTGCAGGGGTACCATCCTGGATGCCAGCCACTGGCGATCTGCAGAAGGTACCAGCTAACTCACAGCACAGGGAGGGTGGGGGTCACTTTATGATTTCATTGTGGGTGAGTTAACTGAAAACTTAAAGTTAAAAAAGGAAGCAAGTTACATCTTCAGACATTAGAAAAAAATGCTTTGAAGTGCTAAAACTTCTACTCCAAAAGGGACACACGCTTCCAGTTTTAAAAATCCTCTAGAAATTTCCTGCCACTTTGTAAGCTGACAAACAAGGGAGCAAGAAAATTTCAAAACGAGACCTCCAAAATACCATTAGCTAATGCCAGAGTGGGTACTCTGGTAGTTTACTTACAAAAAACAGACCAGACAACTTTTCAAGGGGAGCTACTGCACACAGGCGCAGTGCTAGGGGTCAGGCTGGGTGCTGCCAGTCCTCAAGGAGCTGAAAGACAGAGGTGGGACTCAAATAAGTAAAGCACTGTGGCTCCAGGTGCACTGACAGGTGCCTCCAAGCAGCGAGTCAGACGGGTGTGCGTTCCCACCAGGAAGCACTCAGGGGCCCGGGAATTAGGTGGGAGAGGTGATGGTGTACTCTGAAAAGAACAGTCTGAAATGTAGGGGGCTGGGTAGGAAATTAAACAAGAGGCTGGAGAGGGGCACAGACCTGAGCACACCTTATGTAACTGGCTCCAGGTTACATAGCAGGTAAATGGCAGGGTCAAGAGAATGCTCAGGTCTGGTTTCCTACGAAGTTCAAGCTCATGCTGCCCCTCAACCATCTTCCACCATTGGGGAGGGAGGGGGTGTCATTCAACCAGATTGGCTGCTGGAAGGCAGCAGAATCCCATGGTGACCTAGTACAGTAACTGACCCTTAAACGGTCATGAAAAAGCAGCTCTCAACTTGGGGTCCTTGGATCCGAGCATCGAGTCACTTGGATCCTCAGTACAGTGGAGATTCCAGGGCTCCTCTGAAACATCCTGAAGCCCATTCTCTGGGACTGAGCCTGGGGTTTGCACTTTACAGTGACACATACAAGCTGTGGAGATCGCTGCTGGAAACAATGCTTTTTCCACTGCAGCCAGGTGGCTGGCCCAACTGCAAGGATAGGATAAGGCAAGACAAAAGCTTAATTCAACATCAGACGTACCAGACTTGAGATGACAATGGAGTATCAAGTGTGATGGCAGATGTAGGCATCCCAGGGCAGTGTCTGAATTTGGGGAAAGATATCACACCTGGAGACACCCACAGAGAGATGAAAACTGAAGCTCCAAGCTTTCAAAGGTCACCAAGGTAGAAATGAATGGCAGAGAGCTGGAGGCTGTAGTTTAACACAGGCAGCGGTGGAGCTCCTGACAGGAGATGTCTAAGGAAGAGGAAAGGAAAGCAGAGTATGTGTCATGGGAGCCCAGAGAGAGGAGCCTTCTTCAGAGTCAAAGACTATCACAGATAGGATGGCGGACGGGGCAGACTTTAAGCCAAAGATTCGGCCAAATGGAAGCACTGGTGAGTCAGTCCTGAGCCAGGTTTCTGAGCAGCAGAGCAGCAGCCACACTATGAAGTGGTTGGTTCCCCTCAAGAGAAGGGGTGGTCAGCCCTGGAAATGCTCTTTCTAAAGACTGAAGTAAAGAAACATGTGGGTGAAGGCACACTGAGGTTAGGAGAAGGGAAAGGTAACAGAGGAGCCAATGCTGGAGGGTCTGTCTCCAATCAGCTAAGAGTCAAGGTCATCTGTGTCTGGGGGAAAGGGGTGGGGAGAAAGGGGCAAGCCTGTAGAATCAGCTGCTCCGGCCACGTGGTAAAGTCTGTGTGTGTCCCAGCCTCTTCAACAGGGAAACATTTCCTGCCAAATCTTTTACTGTAGAACACTTTAACCTACAGAAAAATTAAAATCATGGTATTTTGTGAGATTTGCTTTAGTATATTCTTCCTTTTCCATATATATTTATTTTGGGATTTTTTGAAAGCAGGCTACAGATGTCACAACATTTCCCAGGAAATACTTCAGCATGTATTCTCTAAAAATAAGGATATTCTGTGACATAATCATATGCATGTAGTTTCATGTGACACGGTAATATGAGAAAATATATAGTCTGTATTCGTGTTTCCTCAACTGTCCACCCAGAAGTGTCCATTTTTTTTTTGCAGTCCAGAAGCCAACAAAGGATCATGCATTACTTGTACACCTGGAACTAATGTAATATTATATGCCAACTATACTTTAATAACTTTTTAATTAAAAAATTTGTTTTTAAAGGACACTGCATTTCAATTAGTTGAAATGTTTCTTTAATTTCCTTTAAATTAGAACAGTTTCTTCAAATTGTTTTGTCCTTCATGACACATTTTTGAAGACTCAAGACCTAGTATTTAACAGAACGTCCCACAGTCTTGATTTGTTTTATGGTTTCCTCTTGATTAAACTCAGAGTAAATGTCTTTGGGAAGAATGATCCGCAGATGAGCGTGTGTGTCCACCCCCTCATGGGGCAGATCTGTCTGACATTACTGGTGATGCTAAACTGGACCACTCGGAGAATGCGGGGGCCACCAACTCTTCGCATCACAACTTGTCTCCTTCTCTGTCATCGATAAGTAATCCCGGGGGACACTGACAGTGTGTGCATCCACCCGACCACCTTTCACCAGCAGTGTCAGCATCCACTGATAACTCTGCAAGCGAAAAAATCACTGTAAATGGCAATTTTGTAATTGTACATTTATACATAATATTTTTTGGTAATGCCATTTGCATTCCTTCTACTCTTCATTTTTGAATGTCACTATGGACTCGTGGATTTTTCTCCCAATATAACAGATTACTGTTACTATTCTTTCTGATGCTCAAAATGTCCCCAATTTGGCCAACTGGAGTCACTCCAGGCTACCTCTTGTGCCCTCTGGACATGTTCCCATTAGTCCTCGAGCATCTCTCTGTTTTGTGGCACAGGAAGAGGTTCCAGGATCACCTGTACTTTTCCTGTCCGAGCTCTAGATTGTTTTCTGAATCAGCTTAAAGGAAATGAGATGAATTCTATTCAAATATTTCAACATTATAGAGGAATACCTCCCAATTCATTTTCTGAGGCCAACATAATCCTGGAACCAGAAACAAACCAGAAATATTTAAGAAAACTAAAATCAATATTCCTTCATTACCACAGGCACAAAAATGCTTAACAATGCCTTACCAAATTGAGTTCAGCAATATATAAAAAAAAATGAATAACATAATGACTAAATGAGGATAATGTCAAGAATGCAAGGTTGACTTAACCTTTAAAAAAATGTATTGCACTATACATACTAAAAAACATACTAACTATACTAAAAAACGAAAAATCAGATACTACCATCTCAAAAGATAAGGAAAAAGCATTTGACGAATTCACAATTCGTGATGAAAAGTTATCAGTGAAATAAGAATAGGAAGGAACGTCTTCATCCTGACTATGAACATCTATGAAAAATCTACAATTAATGTCATATTTAATGGTGAAAGGCTAAAAGCTCTCCCCCTAAAACTTGAGACCAAGGCAAGGATGTCCACTCTTGCCACTTCTATTCAACATGGTTCCTGAAGTCTCAGCCACCTCACTGAGGCATGAAAAAGCACAGATTGGAAAGGAAGGTGCAAAACTGTTGTTTTTCATAGACATAATCATATATGTAGACAAGCATAATGAATCTCCCCCATAAAAGGCATTGTTAGAATAAGGAAATTAAGGCTACAGGATATAAAGTCGACAGACAAAAATCAATTACATTTCTACCTACTAGCAATGAGCAATTGAAAAATAAAATAAAAATATAACTCCATTTATAACAGTCAAAAACATAAGAGAAACTTAAAATATGTGCAATATTTGTATATTCAACATTATGATGGCAATTCTCTCCAAACTGGTCTATATAGATTCAAGCTTGTCTATATAGTGCTGGAAGCTAAATACCCATATGCAAGTAATGAATAATTCACTCCTACCTCTCACCACGTACAAAAATTAGCTCAGGATGAATTATACGATACGACTTGGGGGATTGTAATGGTGGCACTAAATCTTCTATTTTGAGACTTGGACCTCTAGTATAATTCGATTTAACAAGTATAACTTAGCTTGAAATTTTCTGAAAGCTTTCTTTTCTTTCTCTTCCTTTGCCTCCTTCTGCCAAACTCTAGTGACTCGGTTTACTGTACATACCAGTTTCAATGGTTCTGTTTTACTTCAGCCATGCAGGCCCAGTGACTTGGGAAAGGTTTTGTATTTGTATGGGATCCAATCCTGGCTCCAACTTAAATCTACATAACATATGCAAAGGTTGTGATAACCAGTTTAATCACACCTTCGCCCACCACCCCCATGGGCAAAGCCCAACCCAATAGAAAATTCTACTACAGGCAGAAGCAATTTACATCCTGGTTAGAAAATTTAAAACTTGAGACAAAACAAAGACTTGATGCAGTAGTTCCCAGCAGACTCTGCGCAGCCAACCCTCCTCTTTAATAAATCTTCCTTGGTATATTTAATAAATCTACCTGCCTGGTGAATCCTTTTATAACCTGCAAGCGAGCAGCTACAATATTATAGACCTAAATATAACAGCTAAAACTGTAACATTCTACAGAAACACATAGGAGTAAAACTTGGTGACTTTGTGGCAGGCAAAAATTCTTATAGGTCTCAAATGGCACAGAACCACAAATGATAAAGTTGAAAAATTAGACTTCTTTAAAAAATTTTGCTCTCAAAAAACACAGGTAAAAAATGAAAAAACAAACCATATACTTGGAAAAAATATTACCGTAGCAATATAATCTGATAAAAGAATCACATGCAGAGTATTAAAGAACTTATACAAGTTAATAAGACAACTCAATAAAAATCAGGCAAAAGATTTACCGTATTTCCCCATGTATAAGACAAACCTTAATTTTGGGCCCGAAACTTGAAAAAAAATGTACTAAATAAAGTCACTGAACTCAAGTTTTATTCATAAAATTCATACAACTCCTCATCACTGTCAAAACTCCCAACCATTAGCTTGTCCTCATCTGTGTCTGATGACGAATCACTGTCTTCATATATTGCCTCGTCCTCAGTTCCATCTATGGCATTTGAAATGCCACACTTCTTAAATGACTTGACAACGATCTACAACCACTGTATAAGAAGTACCCAGTTTTTAGACCCCAAATTTTTCGAAAAAGGGTGTGTCTTATATGGGGAAATACGGTAACTAGAAATGTTACAAAAGATCTATAGTCTAGAATCACATGAAAAGATGGCCATATCATTAGCCACTAGGCGAAAGCAAATGAAAACCATAATGAAACACCAGTCCATATCTATGAAAAGGGACTGACAGCAGCCAGAGGACAAGGGTACAGAGCAAGATCCCTAGGGATGCCCACACCCCCACACCGCTGGCGGTGGTCTGGTAGCCCCTTACAGGGGTAGTCTTAGCAAACACTCAGCAGCCCCACTCTTAGCTGTTTACTTACAAGAAATGAAAAAGACTTCCTTGATTGCTTATAAAAGCTTTAATTATAACAGACCAGAACTTGAAACAACCCACATGTCCACCAACAGGTGAATGTAAATTGTAGTACAGGCACAGAAAGGACCACTACTCAGCAAAAACAGGAAAGAAACTTCTAGGCAGGCAACAGGGATTAATCTCCAAAGCATTATGCAAAGTGAAACAAGCCAGGCACAAAAGACTGCACACAGCTTCATTTATTTTAAATTCTAGAAAAGGCAAAACCATACGAACAGAAAGCAGGTCCCTCATTACCTGGGGCCAGTACCAGGACAAGGCACTGACTGCCAAGAGGCAAAGGGAACCTTCTTGGACAATGAAAATGTCCTGTATTATGAAGGCGATGCTTTCACAGCGGGTATGTTTGTGCAACTAATCAAAGTGCACACTTGAAACTGGTCAATTTTATGCAAGTTACACTCCAATAAAGCTGGTTAAAACATGAGGAAAAAAAAAAGCTGGCATAAGTTCAATGAAGTTCACTCACCTTACAGGGCTGTTTTAGGTGTATATAACTACAGCCATACGTGCCCCAAATAGCCCTAAGGCATGCAGGTGCCACCAGTTTATGTCTTTTATTAATTTCCTTTGTGGTAAAGGGAGAAAAAGGAGTTAAGGTGCTTCTCAATGGTTTCTGTTTTTTTAAGGTCCCAGGAACTAGTCAGCTTTAAAAATTTGAAAGATTGCTAGAACAATTTGATTTTCACTTTAAAAACCAGATAATGTTTGTACTATATCACATGTTAAAAAGTGCTGTTCCTCTACGCAAATGTATTGTGGTAAGTTGCTGTTAAAAGTTCAGAATATCTGGATATGGATGAATTCATGTTTGAAAGAATGTAAGTTATCTTCTGAATATAAACGTTTTCCTCAACCCAGTTTTCTGACCCACAGGCTTCCATAAAAGTGACACAGGTACAGCAGTGCTCTACAACACTCCAACCTATTTCCAAGAAAACTGGCAAACATTTTTAGATGTTCTGCCAAGAGGATGGTAGCCAATCCCAACACACCCATTACCACACAGGGCAGAGACCACCATCTGAGAGAGTTCACAAATAGTGCTGTTAAATTAATTTAGGAAATGAGAATTGTTATGGCATTCTATTGTACTTAATACCAGGTTTATGCAAAGCTGATTGCTGACCTCTATCTAATTCCTTGCACTCTTGCTCACCTCCTATTACTGAAATTGGTATGCAAATCACACCCCTCCCCTTCAGAGTAAGTTCAGTCCTATAGCAAACAAATCATAGAGGAATACAGCTAGGGAAGAAGTCAGGAATTCCACAATTTCCTTAAAATCCTCAATGCCGCTGAGTGCAGCGAAAACCACATGTAACAAAGAATGGAGCTTGTTAAATGCATACTGACCATAAAACGTCCTGCAAAAGGACGGTTTTCCTTACAGGACACCTTCACTTCCCGACAGGACGTCACCCATCTCACATCACCTACTGCCTGCCTGCCACCTGCCGAGCACTGAGCTCAGCAGTGTGCACACAACACACGCACATATGCACACACGATTCGTGTTCAATCCCAGCAAGTCCTAGGAAGGTAGGTGCTAGTCTCTACAATGGGGAGACAGTACCTGTCCCACAGGGAAATTACTAAATGCACACTACTGATTACCATCAGGAAAGGCTGGGGAACACTGACTCGGGGCCTTTAAGCCCCAATCCTCCCATCTAGAAAACCCAAGTACGCTTCTGGTTAAAACAGGTACTACTTGCACACAACAGCCACCAGTCTCTACGCACCTCCTGTCAGTGCCACTTATGGGGCCACTCAGCTAAGCATCTAGTGGACACCAGCAATGATGAGTAGGGATGGTGTGACAAGCCCTATGACAGGGCACCAACCCATCTGATCTGACAAACTGCACAGACTGTTTACAAATTCCCGAGTGTAATGAAAATTACTGCTTCGAGAAACCTGAAGAACTTCTCCAGTGAGTGTAGCCTACCCCTGTGTTACAGGCCAACCAAGTGGCACCCCCACCACTGAGGAACTTTTAAGTTTACTTTCCTACAGAAATGTTAAGTATAGAAATGTTAAGTATCCTCCCTAGTTTCTTAGCCCCTGGCTTTGATTACTTTTCTAACCAGTTTGTGAATCCTAGACTAAAGATTGCTCCTAGCCCGAATCATATAATTCTCCTATCTCCCTGCTTCTTGATTGCTTTGTAAATCAGTTTCTGAATCCTGAACAATAGAAGTCTCCTACCCCTGCTTCAGATAACTACTTGAAAGCCTGTGACTTCCTAATAGCCCCCAGGCCAAGTAAACTAAATGCCAAACCCATTCTGGGTCCAGACAATTGACACCAGTGAGTAACAGGCTGAATGGCCACAGGCTTCACGAGAGCTAACAGATTTATTAATTAAAATCTATTTCTCCTCATTCAGGGACCTTGGGGATACAGAAGATACCCCAACAAGATTGCCAGTTGCAACTAAAGCCAACATGTTCCAGGCAGAGCTCAAGACCCCTTCCTCTGTGAATCCCCCAATAGGCAGGGACAGCTCTACGCCCCTGCCCAGCAGGAAGTAGATACAGAAGAAAAGACCTCTTGTCCCTCAACTTTCCATAGAGATTTTATGGGGATCAAGTCTCTCAAGGGGAAAACGAGGCATGCAGTTAGAGGCAGGCACTGCCCGTCCCACAGAGTGTGACTGCCAAAGGGACATCCCCTCTACACCCAAAACTCCCCTTTGTATTGTAATTACCTACCCCTGCGGGAAACCAAATGGGTACAAAATACCCAACTAGTTCAGACCAGTCACTCACACCTGAGCAGTACCACTTGTCTATCACAGGTACCAATCAAGTAGTCCCACGCCCTTAGGGGAACAGCCCATTCTGGAGAAGGGATAAAAACCCCAAGTCCTGGGACATCCGCCCTTTTTTCCCTTTTTGGACGCCCTGCTCTTTTGACCGCGTCTTCCTTTTTGAACCTTTTGAGCCTGGCCTTTGCACGTGGCCTGTTCCAAACTCTTTGGAAGGTAATTTCTCTTCTAATAATGGGCCTTTGAGCCATTCTCTACTGCTCGGGCCTACTTCTACTCTTTGAAATGTACTACCTCTTCGAATAAACTACTTTTTCAGTACTTTACTCCAACATCTCATTCAATTCTTCGCTCGAGTTGCCAAGGACCCACTGGACTCTGCGCTAAGAAGGGCCCACTTTCCGACAACAGTTGCAACAAGTTCACAAACTTAATTTTCAGACCTTCATATTATGAAAATCTCTTCAAAATCATCAACAGTTTAAACAAAAATCACAAAAATGTATTTGGGCATAAAACATGTGATCACAGTGGTCTTTGTAAGAGGGAGATCAGAGGAACAGAGGTGATGTGACAGTGAAAGAAATAAGTCAGAATAAAGCAAGACAGCGGGGAGTGATGGATGCCAGGAAGGGGCCATGAGACAAGGAATGCAGGAGGCCCCTAGAAACCCACAGAGGGAGGAAACAGATTTTCCCCTGAAGCCTCAAGAACACAGATCTGCCAGCACCTTGATTTCAGACTTCTGCCTTCAGAACTGTAAGGGAATAAATGTGTGTTGTTTTAAGCCAGAAAAGTTGTGGTAATTTGCTACAGCAGCAATAGGAAACTAATATAGGGTCCAGGGTTTTAACTGGGGGCTGATCACAATATCACATGGGTACCCTCTGCCTAGCACATTCCAGACTCTCCGAAGAAAAGCCAGGTGTTTAGCATAAACCACATGTACTTAGGTCTATTTATGGAATTTCTATTCTATTTATCTGTCTCTATATCAACACCTTACTTTTTCAGTTATATAATGGCTCAAGAGTATGTTTTAATAATTACTTGTGCTTNTGAGCTAAATGCCAAACCCATTCTGGGCCCAGACAATTGACGCCACCTGAGTGACAGGCTGAATGGCCACAGGCTTCATGAGAGCTAACAGGTTTATTAATTAAAATCTATTTTTCCTCATTCAGGGGCCTTGGGGATACAGAGGATATCCCAACAAGATTGCCAGTCACAACCAAGGAAGCCAACACGGTCTTCCAGGCAGAGCTCGAGACCCCCTCCTCTCATCTGAGATCAGCTAGGGTGAGAGTTCCACGAATCCCCCAATTGGCAGGGACAGCTCTAAGCCCATGCCCAGTAGGAAGCAGATACAGAAGAAAAGACCTCCTGTCCCTCAACTTCCCCTAGAGATTTTATGGGGATCATGTCTCTCAAGGGGAAAGCTAGGCAGGCAGTTAGAAGCAGGCATTGGGTCTCTGCATTCCTGCACATCCCACAGAGTAGGATCGCCAAGGGGCCATCCTCTCTACACCCAAAACACCCCCTTTGTATTGTAATTCCCTACCCCTGTGGGAAAACAAAATACCCAACTAGTTCAGACCAGTCACTGGCACCTGCGCAGTACCTCTTGTCAATCACAGGTGCCAATCAAGTGGTCCCACGTCCAAAGGGGAACAGCCCATTCTAGAGAAAGGCCGCCCTGCTCTTTTTGACCGCTTCTTCCCTTTTTGAACTCCTTCCTCCCTTTTTTGAGCCTTGCCTTTGCGTGTGGCCTGCTCCAAACTCTTTGGAATGTAATTTCTCTTCTAATAATGGGCCCTTGAGCCATTCTCTACTGCTTGGGCCTACTTCTACTTCTTTGAAATGTGCTATCTCTTCGAATAAACTATTTTTTCAGTTACGTTACTCTGGCATCTCGTTCAATTCTTTGCTCGAGTTGCCAAGGACCCGGACTTTGCGCTGAGAAGGGCCCACTCTCCGACAACACCTGGACAGGCTAACTCGGAAAGCTGGCTTCTCCCTTCCTGTAGTATGTCTGCCCATGGAGAAACAATGCAAAAACAATTCTGAAATTCACACCAAGTAGACAGTGTGGACGGAAAAAGGGGCCACATGTTAAACCTGACAAGCTCAGGAGACTGAAAATAACCACAAAGGATGGTGTTAACATCAAAATTCCTAATTAAGGTAGGCCACGGGGAAGTCACAGCTCGAGCTTTATCATTAAGTTAAACTGTGCCTTTAGAGTGGGTCTGTTCTTTGTCTTTGTGTACCTAAAATAACATCTTTAATCCTTGCCCCCCCCCTGCCCCCATCAGAGCTGGAAACTGCAAAATTCCTCATTATTATGCTTGTCTCCTGATTACCATCTCTATGTGCTGTAAAGAGAGAACTGTTAGCTATCCAGAACCCACCTGTGTGGAAGGAGTACCTGTCTCTCCAATGTACTTATATCCAATCCCAAAGATTTCCCCACTTTGCTTTCTCCCGCCCCCTTAATCTATCACCAATGGATTTCATGTAACCTTCCTCCTTTGATTTTATGTATAAAATAAGCTGCAAACTGCCATTTTGCGGAGCATTTTCTCAATCCATTGAGATTTTGCTTCCCAGCAACTGTCGACAGTTTGGCTCAAATAAACTCTTATAAGCTTTCTCTTAGGCTGGATAGTCGTAGCTTTCTCTTAGGCTGGATAGTTTTTTTCAAAATGGCATTAGCCAAGTTCTCCAGCGTGGCTCTCTCAACTAGATTTAAACATTTCAGTGAGCAGAGGAAGAACAGCAATGTCAGGATAACAGGAAAAGAAAGTGAGCAGAGGCTAAAGAAAAAAATTAACCAAAAGCAAAATTTAAAAAAAAACAAACTTTCCATGTGAGATTATCAAATTGAATGTATAATTTAAAATGTCATCATTAACTTAACAGGGGTACCTACATTTTTTCTCTTGAAATAAAACAAATTTCTTTCATGGATATGTAATGCTAAACTGGATGATTACTAAAGCTGACAGTGTGTACACAGAAAATGGAAGCCTCGTAAATTGACTTGTTCTCTGCTAACTGCGAAGTATTCAGACCTTAAACCTGCACAGTGTCTGCCATCAACTCAGATAAAGGCTTTCTGGGGTGGTTAATAAGGTCTGGAAGGGGTGATTTTACTTAAATACCTGATAATTTTCTTTAAAAGAGAGAACTCTTTTTTAATTTTCTTATTTCTTCAACTTTTCAAATCTAATTATTTAAGTGTTCTGTTCTTAAAAGTACTTTGGGAAAGCAAAGAGTACAATCCAAACAGAAAGTATGAACTGTCTGAGGACAGGGTCACCTCTCGTTCATCTCTGAGGCCTCAAAGACCAAGCCCACATTTGACACGCTCCGTGACCCTCAATAAATGTCCACTGAGCTGAGTACGTGAAATACCTCCAGATCAAGGAGTCGGTCTGGTCCGGCTGAGTCACTGCAACCTGGCGGGCCAGGTCTTCCACAGGCGGTCCAGGCCGGCACACACTATGAATATGTAACAACAAGAGCTAGTGCTCAGCTAGCACTGAATACATGCCGAACCCTACAGATGACCCAATTCCATCCTCACACCAACCCTGGAAGGGAGGTGCTCCTACCATCCCCAGGAAGCTGAGGCATGAGGGCTAGCTAAGCTGCTTAAGGTCACAGGCAAGGTGGTATTCCACATCAGCTGTCTGTCTTGTCTTCACAGGAGACAGGCAGCCAGCCTCCCCATGCAAGATGACAAGACCGATCGCTTATCAGGAGGACGTGAACTTGCTCTGGCCAAACTTTTCCCAGGAGTGTTCAGGGTTTGAACTCAGCCAGCCACATGTCCTTCACTTAAAACAACAAACAAGGGCACCTGTATTAGATGGGTGGCAGGGGTGGGCAGAAGGGACCTGGAGCAGTGTTCTGACTCACTGTCACCTGGGTTATGGGGCTCCAGACCAAACACCTCACTAGTATTACTCTCTCCACTATGTAAGCTGACCAATGCAGCTTTATTTATACAGTCCAGCTCAGTCCCTCCTGGGGCACACACACCTTGATCCACATCTTTAACCCTCCTGTAACCACCTGCTTATGCCTGTCTCTCTAACAAGAAATTCTTGGGAGCTAATGACTATGCCTGCCTCATAAACCTGTTTCCAGAACTCAGCAGTGTGCTCAGTAGGTACTGGCTGTACAAGAGATGCACGCTGATAAGAGAACAGGAGGCGTAACCTAAAGCAGAGCAGTGTTGGAACTGATTCATGTGACTACACAATGCGGTTTAGGAGGCTTCCATTTATTTAAATTCCCTGGTTACAGACCAACTGGCAGAAAGGAGAAGGGGGGGGGGGGAATCAAAGTATAAAGATCACATGGAAATAGGAATTTAACAGGTAATTAACAAATCACATGTAATTAAAAACTGGATACTTCCTAATCCAAAGCTTTCAATAGGGAGTTTTTCGAGAGGGCTGATGTTGGAGGAGAGAAGGTGATGGTAGACAGATTTAATAAGCATTCTCAAACCAAAAGTTTGAACTCCTCAACACTTCATAAAATACTTTATTCTCATTCAGTCTAAGAGGAAACAGACTCTCAGGCTAAGTAACTTAGCCCAGGTCACAGAGCTAGTAAGTACTAGAGCCTCCATGCTTTTCTTTTTATCAAACCACACTGTCTTCCTATATAAAACATCCGTCAGAATGTCTTGTGCCATTTTTTAGTTTAATTTTGTTTTTTTTTTAGGTAGGAGGAAGAGAGGAGGGAAAAGAAATCCAAAACTCCCTCTTTGAGACACAAACACATCATAAGAAAGCTAGTGTTAGGCCTAGGACCCCAAAATGGATTGCTTACTCTGAACAAGTTCAGTTTCCAATGTGCTTTCTTACTTATGGACCCCAAAGTAAACATTTTGCTTCTAAGAAAGAAACGGGCTTGATAAGAGATGTGTGAACTGGATCACACTGAGTACCTTTGCTGGCGGTCCCAGTTGAGGTCTTCTGCCCCAGCCCAGACTTCCCCAGTACACGTGAGTCCTGCCCACAGCCCTGGCCTCTCCTGGCAACCACCGTAAGCTGTGGCTCAGTGTCGGTCCTGGGCCTGGCAGACACACTGCACTGCAGACTCCTGCAGGACAAGAACTGTGCCTCTAGCTTTTTAGACCCAGCCTAGGACATGGCGCCAAGTGAATAAAAGGTCATGCAGGAAGCTGCCAGTGTCCAGCCTTGTCTGGTGACCAAATAAGAACTGAAGTATGACTACAGGTAAGGACTCAGAGGGTCTGTGTTTAAGGAAGAAAAAACTCAATGTGGTGTTTGAATGTCTTCAGTCCTGACAGTTGATGAAACCAGCATGAAGATCTGAGGTAAACACGGAGATAATCATGAACCAGCCATCGGTGTGTGTTCACCCAGCACCTGCTGTGGACCAGGCCCAATGCAGGTGACAGTGGCAATGCCATATCCCTGTGCTGAGGCCTCTGACAACAAAATCCCCCTCAGAAGGGAGCTCTCTGGACACACAGATCTTCAGAAAACAGTACTGACATGGCTGGCTGGGCAGCCTGCACAACGCAAGATGGATTTCAGCAGCTTCCACCTGACTTTGTCACCGAAGACAGGCCCGGTGCACAAAGCCTCCTGGCTGCCATCATCAGGGGGCCTGGACCTCCTTCTCCAACCCACCACCCTGGCCAGCCTCCCCGTGAGTACCAGAGGGCATGACATCACTTATGTTAGCTGACTTAACTCACTCAGGCACCGTCCGCTGATGTATTGACTACCGAACATGTGTAGTTAAGACTTTCATTTTCAACTGTACCAAGGCCCTGAAGAGAAATCACCCAATACACAGTGCTTATCTTAAGGCCAGCCCCCTAGAGAGACCCAAGGGATGGGAGGTGGTGGGAGGTGGATCCAGGCTTAGACAGGCAGTGGTGCTTTATCACCACTTTCCTCCAGGCCCCAGGCCGAGCTCACCCGCATAGGTCTCTCTGCATCCCCCACACTTCCCCATAGACTCTCTCTGCTAGCCAGTTATACCTCTTCCCTCCCCAACTCTGTCTGCAGACACCCAGAGGCCAGTCTTATGTTTTCAAAGACAATTTCTTGTCAGAATCAAACTAATGACACTTCCAGGCTTCTCTGCTCTCCCTGGAGTGTACCTTTCTGTCCTGGTACCCCTCTGCCCAGGCTGTTCTTCCTGGTCTGGGAGCATTCATTTTGAAATGATCAGAAACATTTCCACACACCCATCTGGTGAAGACTATTCATATATCACAAGATACAACCTGCTCAAATGAAATAAAAAACCAAGTGATGCAGGAAACCGACGGGGCAGAACCATGAAACCGAGAGCCTAACACCTTCTCCCACAGGTAGCTGGTGCCCACCCCAAGCCTTCACTTCCAGGGGTCATTAAGTACTGCCAAATCATTCACTTCTCTAACTTCCTCGTATTTTTCAGTATTAGATACTGAACTAAGCAAGGTCCCACGAGGATCCACGTCAGTCACCTCTGCCAACAGGCCCTGGCATCACTCCACTCCATCTTCTAGCTGACTGAGGATTACTTTCACAGGGTTGCTGCAGCCAGTGAGAGGAGGTTCCCAGGAATGTGCGCTGGGTACCAGATGGAGGGTCCACTTAGGAACACTGGCTTTCTATTGAAATCAGCAAGGAATGGAATGTAAAAATTGCATACATTATTAAAATAAAACAACACCTTAAAGGAATGACTGACTACCTCTTTGGGGTGTGTCCTTAGGCTTCCTTTGCCCCCAAGCAACTGCTTAGTAGGGAGCATGGGGGCATGAAGGGCTGATCCAACAGACAGAAGCTCCAGGCCCAGTGTCTTTCCCAGGGTGAAAGGGTAAGAAGATGTAAATAGAAACACAGGTCAAAGGAAATAGCACAAAGAATAAAAGAATGTTTAAAGGTAGGAAGTCTTCTCTAAAGATACCAAAACCCAGCATTTGAGTACCTACCTAAAGTGCCGAACAACTCCACTAAGCGTATGTATGCCCATTTTATAGCCAGAAAAGACAATTAAACAATATGTCCCAAGGACACAAACAGCTAGTAAATGATAAACTAATATGTGAAGAAAAGTCATCCACCTGCAAAGCCTTGACCTTTTCTATTTACCAGGCACCGGACCCCAGGCAGAGACTCCGCCAATCCAGGTCCAGGTCCCAGAACTGTGGCCAGAAGAGGGTGACACAACCCCAGGCCTCTTCCTGCCACAGGGGCAAAGTGCTGTGTGCTATGGCCAACTTCGTCATAGTCCTCCCCGCCAGGCACGGCTAACGCACGTTGGCAACGCAGGGGCTTCCTAAACAAATGTCTCTGGCTTGGCCTACATGGTCTACAAACTGGCCCTCTGACCTTCAGCAGTGCTTGCACAGACAGAGACCTGGTTTGCTTCGGGTTTAATGTGTTCAAATCTGCATCACCATCCTGCATTATTACTCATTTTACCCACTGACTTCTGGCCTCAGTAGCATGAAGAAATATTGTGTTAAACAACGACTTTAGAATTCCATCAACACTCACTTGTACATACGTGGAAGACAGGAGTCAAATACAACACAAAGACAGCTGTGGAAGGGTAAGTGAAAATCAGAGCTGCTGCACATACATTCATTATTCTATCAAGTACACATAACCCTTCCCAAAGAATCATGGGTAAAGGTCAGGGAGAACATATGCGCCTACAACACTGACACTTGTCAAAGAGCACTGGAATTGTTGACATGTGGGAGATGACATTGCTGAAGGCCTGAGAGAACAAACACAACGAGTGACCAAATAGCTGCTGGGGCAATAGTAAGTGACAAAGCACACAAGAAGGTAACTGTGATAAATGATACTATTTATTGTGTTTTAAAAAAGAAAAAAATACTGAAATATAAGGTAGGTTGACATCTGCCAAAAATTACACTTGTAGCAATAAATCTACTACACAAACTTGAGGAGTTTCTATAGCTTGCCAGAAGCAATGGGATGAAAATTCTCAAATCACAATTTTGTGAAGTAATCCACAAAAATGAACATTTGAATTGTACCTGAAATTAAAATAAACTACCTCTAAATATTATGTGTGACAGACAATACAGAACACATTTTTTAAAGTGTAGGTTTACAGTTTCTAATAATATGTTTTAATGTGTGTAGGTTAAGAAGAAAATCCTTCATTGCTCATTTTTATTCACTGTAAAAAGAAAGAAAAACACCTGAGGCAGAAGAGAAGGATGGTGAAAGCATGTGTCTGTGGCAATCAGAGAAATGTTCCCCCACCTCCCAGATGTCCTTGTCCTAATCTCAGGAACCTGTGACTGTATTAGGTCACCAGGCAAAAGGGGATTATAACTGCAGATGGAAGGCTGTCATCAGCTGACTAAAATAATGACGTTGCTCTGGATTATGTGGGTGGGCCCAATATCCTTAAAAATGGAAGAGGGAAGAAAAAAGGGAGGACAGAGAGCTGACGACATAAGAACTTGGCCAGATGTTGCTGGCTTTAAAGATGGAGGAAGGGGCCACAAGCCAAAGAATGTGGATGGTCTCCAGAAGCTGGAAGAGTCAAGCAAACTCATTTTCCTCTAGGGCCTCCATTCAGGACACAGCCCTGACACCACCTGATTTAGCCTGTGGGATCCATTTTAGACTTCTGATCTCCAGAGCTGCATGATAATAACTTAGTGCTGTTTTAAGCCACTAAGCTTGTGGTTGTTTGTTATAGCAGCAATAGGCAACTAATACACTGTCCTGTCTGACATTAATTACCAAAGTTGTTCTGTAGCAGCAGATTTGGGAGTAACACCTGAAAACAACAGCACTGGCTATACTGAAGAATAAATGATACAGATGTCTAGACTTCTGCTTCTGGGCATGATGGAACAACAGGGAACATATATACCCTCCTACCTGAAACCACCACTCAGACAAAATTCATGAAATGAGTTTTTAGACCCTAAATATCAGCCAACTAAGGACAACAGTCCCTAAGACATGGAAAACAAACAAGGTGAGCCCTATGATTGGCCGAGTTCACTGCCTTGTGAGTTACTGGGCCACCATGCAGGGAGGGGAAACTGACGGAGCCTGGTGAACTCTCCTAGTTGATAAGACAGAGCTGAGACTCCAGAGGAAACCAAGGACAGAATACCAGAAAAAAGAGAGCTGCCTTGGAGAACTACAGCACTACATGTGCTGATCAGTACTTTGCTGAGTACTTAGTGAAGTATTAACGAGCACATGTGTGTAAGTTAACTAATTATGTGAGGCTGGGAAAGAACCACCCCAAAGGATTAAAACAGTGCCTGGTGCTCACACACAGCCAGTTATAGTGCCTGTTCCCACCAAATTCGGAAAATCCGTAATTCACAGGATTTTGGATAGAGTACTCAGGAAAGTCTTGCCTCAGCTATGGGGAATAATTCATTAGCCCTAGACTGAGCCCTGCTCTAGAACAGAGGTTGGCAAACTTTTGAGACGGAAGAGCCGCCAGGGGTCAGCAAAATGCGGCTTGCGAACTGTGGCTCTGAAGTAAAATTAAAAATGAAAATAAAAACTATCATAGTTTAATTTATAAAATTTTTACAGGATATTATTCACATAATGGTGATTATGTAATAATATATTTATGGTTCTCGAATAATTTCTAAATTGTTGTGAGGGACAGGATTGGCTCTTCCAGGGGTCAGCAAACTTTTGAGACAGAACGTACCCAAAGAGCTGCACGTGGCTTGTGAGCCACCGTTTGCTGACCCTTGTTCTAGACCCACCTAATAAATCTTAAAAGCAAGACCCCAAAAAGCTCAAACTGTTTCCCAGAAACTTAACTGCATTTTAGAACAAAGTTCAACAATATTTTTGGAATACAAAAATCCAGCACATAACAAAGTAAAATTTGCAACGTCTGGCATCCAATTAAAGACTACCAAGCATACAAAAAGGTATGAAAATGTGGGGACCCAGGCCCAGACCTTAGGCTAGGCAAGCTCATTTCGGGAAGTACCCCCACCCAGAGGAATTAGAAAAAATTCATGCTTCAGCTAAGCATAGCAGAAGGTCCTGTTAAGATAACATTGTAGTTATAACTGACAGTCTCCTGTCAAGACAGCAGGGTGCAGTTATAACTAACTGTATGTTACAGCCTGTTAGATTAAGATAGACGAACCGTGTTTTTTTTTTACTCACTAACCACTTTTTTTTGCTTCTGTATCCAGCTTCAGCTATAAATTCCCCACCTGCCAAGACTTGGGGGCAGTTCTCCTCTTGCAGAGTGAGGCGGTCGCTAGGCTTGGCTAATAAAGCCTTTGGAACGAAAACTCTGTCTCTAAGGTCTTTATTAACGAGCAAGTACCCAACATTTGGAGGCCCCAGCGAGATCTGGGAGGCCGGCTCACCACTGCCCTCGGTGATCGCCAGCTGTCAGGGGGTGGCCACCCTGATGATGTTCCAGGGCCCCGATAACTGAGTCGGCATTGCCAGGAGTGGAATTTCGGCTTTGTAGCCATCCTCTTCGTTCCGGAGACTTTATTCAGGAAATCCTTCAGAGGTAAGAGGTCTTTATGGTCTCTTTTTGTTCTGGGTCGTGACCATCTGGGGGACTCTTAGGGGACCGGACACGGCACATACCCCTCGAGTCCGGGGGACTCTTGCGATGGCAGCGAGTCTCCTGGTTTGGATCAGATCCGAGTTGCGATGCATTCCGCTTCTCCCTGGTCCTCCCTTCTAGATTCTTGGAAGGGGTTAGGTTGTCTTCTCTGTTTTGGTGCCTTGTTTGTGTTTATCGTCCTCCTTATCATATCGTCAACCTCTGGCCAGTCAGTTTTGTGTTTCTTTTCGTTGTCTGGTTCTTGTCCCTGAGAAATGGGTAATTCTCAGTCCCGCTCATCCTCTCCTTTAGAATGTGTCCTGGGTCGTTTCCGTGAAATTTATTCTAAGAAAAAGGAGGCGGACTATGGTGTCCGTTTCTCCCAAAGTTGTCTCCGGACTTTCTGTGAGATCGACTGGCCATCTTTTCATGTTGGATGATGGCCCTCGGCTGGCTCCTTCGACAAGGCCACCACTCAGGCCATCTGGGACGTCACCCTGGGACATCCGGGCCACCCTGACCAATTCCCTTATATTGACATTTGGAAGGAATTCAAAACCCGCCTAAATGGCTAACCTCCTGCAACATCTGAACTCCCTCCCTTGGAGCTGTACTAGTCGCATGAGTCCCCGGATCCGCCGCGCCCAAATCGAAAAATCTGTTTCTGAACCCTCCGCCAGTTTTGCAAGAGATGCCTGAGGACCCTCCGGAGCCCCAACCCCTGCCACCACCACCGGCGCCACTTCTCCCCCAACCTCCTCCATACCCTCCGCTGCCCTCTATCCTCCCCTCCCCAGATCCTTTCCCGACTCCACCGTACCCGACTCCCCCTCCTCTTTCCCCCAATCTCCTCCCTTTTCGCCACCTCACACCTGGAGTGGCTTCTCATACGCACCCGCCGGCGGACAGTCCCAGTCCCCTGCTCCGTCCGCCCCTGAACTCTCCGGGTCTGCGGCTATTTTACCTCTGCGCCAGATGAAGCCCAGGGGTGGGGGTGGGGGGGACGGGACTTGTTTATGTTCCCCTCACCACCACTGATTTGTACAATTGGAAACATCAAAATCCTCTATTTTCAGAGACGCCCCAGGCCTTAATTTCTCTTTTGGAGTCCGTTTCCCGGACCCATATGCCCACCTGGGACAACTGCCAACAACTCCTCCAGACCCTTTTCACTTCCGAGGAATGCGACCGTATTTTACAGGAGACCCGCAAAGTCGCCCTCGGCCCCGGATCGGACATCAATGACCCCTCAATCTGACAGGCTCCAACGCCTGATTCCAACCCAGCAACCCGACTGGGATCCCACCACGGACGCAGATAGGGGGGAGGCCTGGACACTTATCACCAGCATCTATTGGGAGGACTCCGCTCGGCGGCTAGGAAACCCACCAATCTGACCAAGGTGAGTGAGGTTGTTCAGGATAGGTCGGAGTCCCCCTCTGCTTTTCTCAAGCGCCTCCTGGAAGCTTATGGAGTTTACACTCTGATCAATCCAGAGGTGCCCGAGAATGCGTCCGCTGTCAATTTAGCCTTCGTTTTCCAGTCGGCCCCAGACATTAGAAAGAAACTCCAAAAACTGGAAGGATTTCAGGGAAAGAATAGGTCTGAGCTCCTAGGCATTGCTCAAAAAGTCTTTGACAACGGAGATTCCCCCAAGTAGGCCATCGCCAAGCGGCTGGGGAAGGTCACCATCGCAGCCCTGGCATCCCAAAATAATCCATGGCCCCCCACAGGGAGCTCCGGGGAACCCAATCAGAGACCACCCTTATCTCTAGACCAATGTGCCTAGGGAAAAAGGGCACTGGAAGAGAGATTGCCCTCGCCGTCCCAGAGTGCGGGGGAGACCTAATACGAAACCCATCCTGGCCATGGAAGACGTTGAAGACTGAGGGAGTCAGGGCTCGATACCTCTCAGCCCCCGCGAGTGCATGGTAAATGCCCAAGTCGGGGGCCGCCCTATAAGGTTCCTAGTTGGCACCAGAGCCGCCCATTCTGTCCTAACCCAGCCACAAGGGCCACTCTCAACTGCCAGAACTGCCGTCCAGGGGGCAATGGGAAGCCTAAATAAACTTTACCCACGGACAACCAAGCAGACTGTCAATCTAGGAGCCCAAACAGTTACTCACTCATCCCTGGTAATACCGGAATGCCCCTATCCGCTATTGGGCCGAGACCTTCTAAGGAAATTAGGAACACAAAACTTGTTCTCGGAGGACGAGGCCACTCTAAGTTCGGGCCCCCAGCCAAAATCTTAGTTACCTGTCCCATTTCTGAAGATAACCTAATTCAGCCAGAGGATTACCTGGTTCCCTCATAGGCTCTCCTCAAGGAGTTCTAAGACCTTTGCCCGCTGGTCTGGGCTGAGTCCAACTCACCTGGGCTAGCAGCTCACCAGGCGCCCATAGTAGTTACCCTAAAGCCGTCTGCAACCCCAGTTGCGATCAGACAGTACTCTATTAAGTCAGAAGCCAGGATTAAAATGAACCATCACATCTGACGGCTCTTAGACGCTGGGATTCTCCGGCCTTGTACCTCTCCTTGGCATACTCCCCTTCTTCCAGTTCTTAAGGCAGATACCCCAGACTACCAACCGGTACAGGATCTGCGAGAAGTCAACAAAAGGGTGGAAACCATCCATCCCACCGTGCCTAACCCGTACACCCTGCTCAGCCTGCTCCCACCGGACCACCAGGTATACTCAGTCCTCGACCTGAAGGATGCCTTCTTCAGCATTCCCTTGGCACCGGTGAGTCAACCCCTCTTTGCTTTTGAATGGACAGACCCCAAGTGGGGTATCTCAGGTCAGCTAACTCGGACACGGTTGCCTCAGGGGTTCAAGAACTCCCCCACCCTTTTTGATGAAGCTCTGAATAAGGATCTCAGTAGCTTCCAGAAGGAACACAAGGTCACCCTACTTCAATACGTAGATGACCTCCTCCTGGCAGCCCAGGACTTTGAGACCTGTAAACAGGCCACAGGGGACCTCCTACAGACCCTACAGACTCTGGGTTACCGGGTATTTGCTAAAAAGGCACAACTCTGCACTCCCTCAGTAACCTATCTGGGATATGACATCACCCAGAGAAAACGGGCTCTCTTGGCCCAGCGAGTTCAACCAATTACGCATATCCCCTCTCCAACCACCAAGCGCCAGGTCCGGGAGTTCCTCGGTGCTGTGGGATAATGCTGGCTTTGGATTCTTGGGTTTGCTGAACTTGCCAAGCCTCTGTACTCAGCCACCGCAGTGGGTGGACTCGCCGCTTATATGGACAGCCGAGACTGATGCTGCTTTTAAGACCCTGAAGCAGGCCCTCATCTCGGCTCCTGCACTTGTTCTCCCCAACGTCACCAAACCGTTTCACCTATTTGTAGCTGAAAAAAATGGAATCGCAAAATGGGTTCTAACGCAGACTCTAGGTCCCTGGAAAAGGCCGGTTGCTTACCTCTCCAAAAGACTAGACCCCGTTGCCTCAGGCTGGCCCTCCTGCCTTCGGGCCATAGCCGCAACAGCCATGCTTGTCCGAGAAACCGACAAGCTCACCTTCGGCCAGAACTTACACGTTACCCCTCATGCAATAGAGTCTCTGCTGAAAGGGGTTCCCAGCTGATGGCTTTCAAATACAAGGCTAACTCAATACCAAGCCCTCCTCCTTGACCAGCCATGGTTACCATTTCAGAAAGAGACTACCCTCAACCTGGCCACCCTGCTGCCCAACTCGGATCCTGCCACTCTGCTCCATCACTGTCTTGAGGTCATCTCTCAGACCGGCCTGGCGAGGTCTGACCTAAAGGACATGCCATTACCCGAACCGGATGAGGTACTCTTCACGGATGGAAGCAGTTATGTCAGGGATGAAGTCAGGTATGCAGTCAGGTATGCCGGGGCTGCGGTAGTCTCTCAGACTGGGGAAGTCAGATGGGCCCAGGCTCTACCCAGGGGCTCCTCAGCCCAGAAGGCCGAGCTCATAGCCCTCACCCAGGCCCTCAGGATCGGAAAGGATAAGGCCATTAACATCTACACAGACAGTAGATATGCTTTTGCCACTGTTCATGTCCATGGGGAAATCTATAAAAACAGAGGCCTCCTAACATCAGAGGGCAGGGCCATCAAAAACAAGGAAGAAATCTTCTCTCTCTTAGAAGCCATCTGGGACTCAAAAGCTGTTGCAATAATACACTGCAGGGGACACCAGAAGGACATGAGCACTGAGGCCATTGGGAACCAGGCAGCAGATCAGGCCACCCAGGAAGCTGCCATAAGACTAGTGGGGCCAATTAATATCATGACTACCCAACTATCAGAATATCTCCCTAAGACCACATACACTGAGGAGGAGCATTAGTCATTCCTGTCACAGCACACCCACCTCCAGCCGGATGGTTGGTTTCGGGACCTGGACAATCGACTTTGCCTACCCAAAGCTTTGGGGAGGCAGCTCCTAATGCAGCTCCATCAGCTTACGCACCTCGGGGCACGGAAACTAGGGGAGCTAGTCTGCTCCAAATTCAGGGTTCCGGATCTCTCTGCCATCACTCAGGACATCACCTCGAGATGTCTAGCCTGTGCTAAGGTTAATGCCAGCCCTCACTCGCAGCAGCATGGAACTCAATTCTATGGGATCCACCCCGGAGAACACTGGGAAGTTGACTTTACCGAGATTCGCACCAGCAAATATAACTACAAGTACCTACTAGTCTTTATTGACTCTTTGTACGGATGGGTGGAGGATTACCCCACCAAAACGGAGACCACCTCCACTGTCGCAAAGAAACTCCTCCAGGGGTCTGACAATGGTCCAGCCTTCACGGCCAAAATCTCTCAATTGTTGGCCAAGGCCCTCCATATTACTTGGAAACCCCATTGTGCCTACTGGCCGCAGAGCTCAGGGCAAGTTGAACGGATAAATAGGACCTTAAAGGAAACCCTTACTAAATTTGTTTTACAGACTGGTCCTGGGTGGCCGGACTTGCTTCCCTTAGCCTTGCTCCATGCCCGTTGCACCCCATACCAGGCTGGTTTCTCCCCTTTTGAAATCCTGTACGGAAGGCCTCCCCCTCTCCTCCCTCGGTTGGAGGTTGAGGTTTTGTCCGAAGCCTCTAACCACTTTTTAATTCAGTCTCTCCAAGCCTTACAGACACTCCAGACTGTGCTGCGGCCGATCATCAAAGCCACACAACCAGACAATGGACCTATCCAACCCCACCTGTTACTGCCTGGGGACATCATCCTGGTATGATGCATACCCTCCAAGACTCTCGAGCCGACCTGGAAAGGACCCTACATTGTCACCTTGACCACCCCCACCGCACTCAAGGTTGCTGGGATTCCTGCCTGGATACACCACACTCAGGTCAAACCTGCACCACTGGACCCTGGAGAGAGATGGAGAATACTCAGCAAGTCCAGCAACCAAAAGATAGGACTTGGGCGGGTCCCCTCCTAACCCTTCTCTTCAGCATGTTTTTCTCCATAGGTCTGCCCTCCCCACCATCTAACCCTCATGCTTCTAAGCAATTCAGATGGGAGCTCAGGAAAGCTGGCACAGGCCAAGCCTTTACCTCCCTCACCTGGTCTCACGGTCAGCCTGTCTCTCTAATCACTGACCTATGTCAATCAGACATCGATTGGATGTTAATGGGAACCCAATACCACTTTGGGGGTCCCAGAGGAGTTTTGCCGCAGGACTATAAACCCGGCTGTCACGCACTAAACAATCAGAAAGGGCTTTGGGGAACCCAGTTCTATGCCTGCCCGGCAAACGGGCCATCCCACTGTAAGATCCCAGGTGAATATTTCTGTGCCTCTTGGGGCTGCGAGACCACAGCATCCTGGAAGAATCATGACCATGACATCCTCATTAGTCTCACCCGCAACAAGTCCTGCGAGGTTCGAGGTACCTGTAACCCCCTCAATATTACTGTTGTCCAACCTAATTCCAGGCAATGGGACAAAGGGCGGTCATGGGGCTTCCGCCTGTGTATCTCCAGACTGGATTTAGGCACTCAGTTTACTGTCCAGAGATTTCAGGTCCACAGTCCCCCACAACCTATAGGTACCAACAAAGATATCATCCTCCCCATCCCGGTCCTTCCACCACTGCCAGCCCTCTTTGGTCCCGGACACCTCTACATCCCTGGCATTGCTGACCATCCCCAGCGCCCACTGCCGCCAGCCACTGATCTCGGTCCACCTGCCACCCTGACCCCAAGTCCTCGGGCCCCTCCGCTCTTCCATATATTAACCTTGGTTCATGCCCTTCTCAACTCCACAAACCCCGAGGAAGCCCAGGACTGCTGGCTCTGCCTGGACCCCAAACCGCCATATTACCTAGGCTTAGGCACTGTTGACTCTTCTCTCCCTCTTGTCCCTCGTAACACCTATACATGGGCCCAACTGTCTCTCACTCTGGGTGACCTTCAAGGGCAGGAGACCTGCATTTTTGGCCAAACCTACTCCCTCCCCAATTCCTCCTATGCTCCCCTCTGCAATTCCACCATGCTGTTCAATGATTCCTACATAGAAAGCATTATCCCCCTCCAAATACCTACAGGCCCCGCCCGATACCTGGTTTGCTTGCACTGATAGTATAACCAAGTGTATTGACCTATGGCTCCTCCATTCTGACGAAACACCTCCTGTCTTCTGCTACCTAGTCTTCATCCTACTGCGGGTCCAATATTACAGTGGTGAAGGGGGGAGAGAACATCTAAGCCTCCTTCCTACTCGCTATAGGTGGCCCCTATACTAGTTCCACTCCTAGTTGGTCTTGGCATTGCGGGCTCCACGGCTGTTGGAACTTCCTCTCTTATTGTTCAGGACCAGAATTTCAAGTCCCTTAGACACCAGGTTGCCCAGGACTTAGGATATCTCGAGAGCTCCGTTTCTCTCCTTGAACTTCAGGTTGACTCCCTTGCTGAGGTTGTCCTCCAGAATAGGAGGGGGCTAGATCTCCTTTTTTTTAAACAAGGGGGTCTCTGCGGTGCCCTGGGGTAGACCTGCTGCTTCTATGCTAACCAGTCAAGGGTCATTCGGGACACTTTAGTCTTGGTTCGGAAGAATCTTAAAGATAAATCTCTCACTCAAACAAACCAACAGAACTGGTATCGGTCACTTTTTAACTGGTGCCCATGGCTCACCACTCTCATCTCTTCCCTGGCAGGACCACTAGTTCTACTCATCACCTTCCTCATTGGACCCTGTATCCTTAACGCTCTCGCTGCTTTCATTCGTCGACAGGTCAGTCAAGTTAAGCTCCTAGTCCTCCGCCACCAATACACTCCTCTCCAGGACTTCGAATCAACAATTTGATTCCCTACATAAGACCAGTGGGGAATGTGGGGACCCAGGCCCAGACCTTAGGCTAGGCAAGCTCATTTCGGAAAGTACCCCCACCCAGAGGAATTAGAAAAAATTCATGCTTCAGCCAAGCATAGCAGAACGTCCTGTTAAGATAACATTGTAGTTATAACTGACAGTCTCGTCCTGTCAAGATAGCAGGGTGCAGTTATAACTAACTGTATGCTACAGCCTGTTAGATTAAGATAGACGAACCGTGTTTTTTTTACTCACTAACCGCTTTTTTTGGTTCTGTATCCAGCTTCAGCTATACATTCCCCACCTGCCAAGACTTGGGGGCTAGGCTTGGCTAATAAAGCCTTTGGAACGAAAACTCTGTCTCTAAGGTCTTTATTAATGAGCAAGGACCCAACAAAAACAAGAACCAATATGAGAAGAATAATCAATCGAAACCAATCTAGAACTAGCACAGATGTTAAAATTAGCTGACAAGACAATATAATAGGTACTATAATATAAATGTATTCCATATGTTCAAAAAGCAGAGAAATGAAAGATACAAAAAAGACTGAAATCATACTTCTAGAGATGAAAACCACATGTGTAAGGGAAAAATACACTGAATGGGATCAATGGCAGATTAGACAGTGCAAAAGAAAAGATTAAGGAACTTAAAGGCAAAGCAATAGAACCTTACCCAAAATGAAACACAGGGGAAAAAATGCAAAAACTAAATAGTACAGTAAACTGTGAAATCAGCTTCATGCTGCCTAATATATGGATAATTGGAGCCTTAAACTAGGGTCAGAGAAAGGGCAACAGGTAAAATATTTTAAAAAACAATACTCTGGGTGGTGAACACACAATGTGATATATAGATGATGTATTACAGAATTGTACACTTGAAACCTATGTAACTTTACCAACCATTGTCACCCCAATAGAAATAATTAAATATATAAGTAATGGCTGAAAATTTCTCAAACTTACTGAAAACTATAAATCCATTGATCCAAGAAACTCAACAAACCTTAAGTACAAAAAACATGAAAAAAACTATACCAAGATTGCTCAAAACAAGTGACAAAGAAAATCTCAAAACCATCAAGAGAAAAAAGATACAGAAGAACAAAGCTAAGGATGACATCAAATTTTTAATGGAAAAATGCAGGGGAGAAGACAGTGAAGATACTATCCCTAAAGTAACATGTCAACCTATAACTCTACACCAAAAATGAAAATCACTGGAAATGGTAACTACATGTTCTAGCACGCAGTCTGACAATTAAGTTCTCGAATTCATCTTAGAAAAAGTGCTACATACCTCACTGCTGATTATCATCACTATGGTCACCTTTGAAGTACTCCCCTTGGGAAGCTATGCACTGACGCCAACGCCTAATCCACCCATAAAGCAATTTTGGAACTCTTTTTCTGGAATGGCCCATCAGAGCTGTCGTCATACCCTTAATGTCCTGAATGTCCTCAAAATGTCTTCCTTTCAATATCTCCTTTATCTTCAAGTCAAGAAAGAAGTCCTTGGAGGCCAGATCAGGTGAGTAGGGAGGGTGTTCCAATAGTTATTTGTTTACTGGCTAAAAACTCCCGTAGTCATAGTTGTGATGCAAGAGCCATGAATTGTTGGCAAAAAGTTCAGGTCGTCTAATTTTTTCACATAGCCTTTGCAGCACTTCCAAATAGTCAACTTGGTTAACTGTGCAGTTGGTACAAATTCATAATGAATAATCCCTCTGATATCAAAAAAGGTTAGCAAAATCATTGTGTTACCGGCCAGCCGAGTGCCCCCCCCACCCCAAAGATTTACGTTTTGTTTCCTATAGAAATGTTAAGTATAGAAATATTAAGGGGCCGGCCAAGTGGCGCAATGGTTAAGAACTGGCTTGGAATGCCAGAGGGCCCCGGTTCGGATCCCACATATGAGGGCCAGTGACACTGCCCT
>NW_017731660.1:1341600-1378108 GCF_001890085.2 Hipposideros armiger
TTCTTGATTGCTTTGTAAATCAGTTTCTGAATCCTGAACAATAGAAGTCTCCTACCCCTGCTTCAGATAACTACTTGAAAGCCTGTGACTTCCTAATAGCCCCCAGGCCAAGTAAACTAAATGCCAAACCCATTCTGGGTCCAGACAATTGACACCAGTGAGTAACAGGCTGAATGGCCACAGGCTTCACGAGAGCTAACAGATTTATTAATTAAAATCTATTTCTCCTCATTCAGGGACCTTGGGGATACAGAAGATACCCCAACAAGATTGCCAGTTGCAACTAAAGCCAACATGTTCCAGGCAGAGCTCAAGACCCCTTCCTCTGTGAATCCCCCAATAGGCAGGGACAGCTCTACGCCCCTGCCCAGCAGGAAGTAGATACAGAAGAAAAGACCTCTTGTCCCTCAACTTTCCATAGAGATTTTATGGGGATCAAGTCTCTCAAGGGGAAAACGAGGCATGCAGTTAGAGGCAGGCATTGCCCGTCCCACAGAGTGTGACTGCCAAAGGGACATCCCCTCTACACCCAAAACTCCCCTTTGTATTGTAATTACCTACCCCTGCGGGAAACCAAATGGGTACAAAATACCCAACTAGTTCAGACCAGTCACTCACACCTGAGCAGTACCACTTGTCTATCACAGGTACCAATCAAGTAGTCCCACGCCCTTAGGGGAACAGCCCATTCTGGAGAAGGGATAAAAACCCCAAGTCCTGGGACATCCGCCCTTTTTTCCCTTTTTGGACGCCCTGCTCTTTTGACCGCGTCTTCCTTTTTGAACCTTTTGAGCCTGGCCTTTGCACGTGGCCTGTTCCAAACTCTTTGGAAGGTAATTTCTCTTCTAATAATGGGCCTTTGAGCCATTCTCTACTGCTCGGGCCTACTTCTACTCTTTGAAATGTACTACCTCTTCGAATAAACTACTTTTTCAGTACTTTACTCCAACATCTCATTCAATTCTTCGCTCGAGTTGCCAAGGACCCACTGGACTCTGCGCTAAGAAGGGCCCACTTTCCGACAACAGTTGCAACAAGTTCACAAACTTAATTTTCAGACCTTCATATTATGAAAATCTCTTCAAAATCATCAACAGTTTAAACAAAAATCACAAAAATGTATTTGGGCATAAAACATGTGATCACAGTGGTCTTTGTAAGAGGGAGATCAGAGGAACAGAGGTGATGTGACAGTGAAAGAAATAAGTCAGAATAAAGCAAGACAGCGGGGAGTGATGGATGCCAGGAAGGGGCCATGAGACAAGGAATGCAGGAGGCCCCTAGAAACCCACAGAGGGAGGAAACAGATTTTCCCCTGAAGCCTCAAGAACACAGATCTGCCAGCACCTTGATTTCAGACTTCTGCCTTCAGAACTGTAAGGGAATAAATGTGTGTTGTTTTAAGCCAGAAAAGTTGTGGTAATTTGCTACAGCAGCAATAGGAAACTAATATAGGGTCCAGGGTTTTAACTGGGGGCTGATCACAATATCACATGGGTACCCTCTGCCTAGCACATTCCAGACTCTCCGAAGAAAAGCCAGGTGTTTAGCATAAACCACATGTACTTAGGTCTATTTATGGAATTTCTATTCTATTTATCTGTCTCTATATCAACACCTTACTTTTTCAGTTATATAATGGCTCAAGAGTATGTTTTAATAATTACTTGTGCTTGTCACACCTCATAACTTTTCTTTTTCACCCTTTTCCCAGAATTTCTATATGTTTATTTTTCCATATAGAATCAATTTTTCTAACTCCATAAAAAGTGTTGGCATTTTAAAATTGCATCTGTGGCAAATTAATGTTAACTTAAAACTGAGATCTTCATAATGCTGAGTTCTATCCAAGCACAAGGAATGTCTTTTTTCACTATGCAACTCTACTTCTCAGCCTTGAAGAATGTTTTCCTCAGATTCTGCACATTTCTTGTAAAATTTATTTTTAAAACTACTTTTTGTTGTTGTTGCTAATACTTTTGATAGCTTTTAGCAATGTCTGAAATATTTCAAAAAACTTTAAAGAGTTTTGGTTTTTTAAAAAACCCCATAACATAGAAAACTGCGCACATCAACTGAAGGGAGCAAACGTGTTAGGGGTCTGTCAGCTGCCAGCAGCCCACATCCAGTCAACATCAGTGGGCAGGTTTTCTAGAGGGAACCCAGACATGGGTTAGTTCACCAAGAGAGCTCGGGGCCGGCCGAGTGGCACGTTGTTTAAGTGTTGGCTTGGGAGCGTGAGCTCTGAGCAGCAGGGCCCCGGTACGGATCCCACATTAGGGCCAGTGACGCTGTGCCCTCTTACAGCTAAGATGGTGAACAACAGCTTGACCTGGAGCTGGGCTGCCGTGAGTCGCCAGCGACGGCGTGAACTGCAGTGAAGATGCAGTGGGCTGCGGTGAGCTACGTGAGTGGCTGGCAGCCAGCATGAGCCTCCATGAGCGGCCGTCCAATGGCCAGCGAGCGACTGCCTTAGCCGGGAAGAGCACAATGATAATACTAACATGGGCCAGTGAAGCAACGTCCTCCACAACTAGACTGAAGAACAAAAGAACAGCAACTTGTCTGTTCCCCTCCCCCCAATTCCCCAATAAAATCTTTAAAAAAAAAAAGGAGCTCAGTGGTGCTAAGAACTGCTGCTGTAATTCAAACAGCCAAAATCAAGAGCTTAAAGTAAAAAAGCATAAGGTATTTCATCTGATAAAACATCACATCTATCCCTAATAACTTAAATATCACGAAATTTCTTATTATCAAGAATATTTAATTTCAACCAACTACATACCACAATCATATTTCACAATGAAACACTTAAGGTGTTACCTTATGAAGACAGGGAAAAAAAGGATATCAGGTTTTTTCACCACTCTTAGTTAACAGTTCTCAAGATGTAGCCCATGCAATAATACACACAAACACACATATTTAATAACTAAGTTGTCGTTCAATCATTTTAGACCTACAAAATGACAAATATATAGTTCAACTTAAAGCTTGTGTGCATGTGTGTATGAAAGAAAAATAGAAAACATTATAAGAATGTCAATAAGTTCCAAATCTGTCTAACATTTTAATGCAATTCTAATAAAAAACAAAGAGGAATTTTAAATTTCTTCAAAAATCGCTTTGGGGTTCACAGAGAATAAAAGCAAGACAGACAAGAAAATGCTTTTGGAAGAATAATAATTTAGGGGGAGGGGATGATCTGAAAACCCATTTAATAAAATGGAAAATTAAGATGGAGAACCTTAAATAAATTTAAAACATAAATATACAAATATATCGTGAGGGGAAAAAAAGAGAAAATAAAAAACAGATCCAAGTATGTAAGAGAATTTACATGAAAAGAAAATAGCGTGTATAATTCAATAAGTGATGTTAATGCAACTAACCATTTCAGAAAAATAGATTCCCTACCTGGTATCAATCGACTCTGAGAAGCATGGATTTGCATTTAAAAATAGAAGCACAGAGATAAAATATTGGTGAATACAAACGTTACACACAGGGATTTTTAGGTGTAATAACTAAGACTTCTAGAAACCATAAAGGAAAATAATGATAGCTTTGGTCAATAAATTTTAAAATAACAGTAAACTGAAAATTAAAACAAAAAATTCAAATACAAATGGAAACTTGGAGAAATATGAAAACCTTAATTAAGTGTACATTTAAGTCAAAAAGAAAAATTCAACCACTGGTGGAAAACCTGACAAGACATGATCAGACCATAGAAAAGGCCAACAAATGTGTAAGGTTCAGCCTTATGAGTAACTTATGTGTCGGGCACCTTGCTAAGAGCTTTACACCCACCACCCCTCAGTAATCCACAACAACTCAACGATAGGAGGTGCCAGTATTAACCCCCCACTCTACGGACAGTGAACTGACAGACCAAGTGATAACCATACTTACCTAAAGTCCCAGCTAGAAAGCGGGCTGGCCAGAGCCCAAGCCATACTCTCAATCACTACTTCTACCTTCTGACCACTACCTCCTGGAGTCCCAGGCAAGGCCATGAATCCCTCCTTAACTTAGGTAACTGGCAGAGTGGCTCTGGTTTGTTCTTGTTCCCCAACTCCTTGCATGCACAGAACAGTGTTCCCAGAATTCTTCCGCAAGTGACACACGTCTGACTTAGGTCCCCATGTAGAATACAGCCTAGTCACCCAGAATTTCCTGAGGTTATGTGATCTTGATACACCAGCTGGAGCTCCACCCCTCCTCTCTCTCTGAACTTGAGATATATCTTACACCTCACTGTGTCACTCAAATGTGGTATGAAACCACGGTTAAGAAACACTAGTAATTTTTTAAAAATCAATTAAAACAATGTAATAACTTTTCTTGCCAGACTGGCAGGGACTGTAGGGAAATGGGCACCCTCACAAAGTATTGCTGAAATGTGAATTGGTAGTTTTCTTCAAAGGCAATTTGGCAATATCTATTTTTAAATGGGGAGGAGGGGGAGATAAAAAGGGGAGAAGGAAGAGACATGAGGAGGGAATAGAGGCTAGAACACTGATGACTGATGTTGGTTCTTTCTATCTGAGATTACAAAAACTTCTCCATTTACTCATCTGTATTTTATAATTTGTTTCAACTTGAATTTTTGTGATATTAAGGAAAGTTTTCCCAAACCAGCCTCTCAGTTGTACGCACAGGGAAAACTGTTACATATTATACAGTCTCATTTCACTAGAAATTAAAATTGTGCAGTGTACTATCACAGACAAGCGCCCCCCAGCAGGACTGACAGCCAAGAACGAAGCGATTTGGGGGTGAGGGAAGGACTATGGCCCCCGTAGGGCTAATGTGAGAATTAAATGAGATAAGGTATGCAAAGCGTTAGCACAGAGGTCAAAAGGCAGAGGTCTTGACAAACACTGGCCATCCACCGAGTAATTATAGGCATCACCAATGTAGGCAGTGACTGATTACATGCTCACAGTATATTCCTGAATAGTAAAAAAAAATCAAACTTAGATAAATGTTAGCATTTCAGAAATACTTTTTCTTCTTTTGGTTCATCTTTAATTGGTTTTGGTTCACTGCTTCTCCTACTGAGATAGGACTCAATGTGTTGAACCCCTTAAAAAGCTGGGTCCAGGAAGAACGTGACCCAGTTCTTAACCCCCAAAAGCTCATGGCCCTGTAAAGTACAGATGAACCCAGATGCAGTTGGGAAGGAACTGACAATATTCAGAAGTTATTTTCTATTTACAAGAATCTCTAGGATTCCTACAAAATTAGATTTGAAATGCTTCTTCCTTATACCTTTCTCTCTTCAACACAATTCTCATTACCCATTTTCTCCTCCAGCCATGACCCAAGAAAAGCCCCCAGTAAGTGAGATAAACCTCTAAATACGACATAAGTCCCCAACATGGGGACACTGCTCCTGTACTGGATCTGGAAGAGAAATTACCTCTTGGTAGTGCTAACCACTACCTCATGCCCATTCACATACCAAGAAGAAATACTCCAAAAGAGCCTCAGGACCAACTCAGAGAAGCAGTTTTTCAAGTGGCCCAGTTTAGAAAGCACAGTCACCTACTCTCTTATACGCTGCTCTATCAAGTAACTTTTGGAATGACAAACTTAAGCCACATCTCAAAGATCTTTATAAACACAGCTAAGTTTTAGAACGCACCTTTGTACCATAAGTAATTCCCTTCTGCATCCAATTTAATCATTCCCCCCAAAAGAAAAGTCCCTTGCAGGACAGGACACTTGGTCCTCTCCAAAACCCAAGAAGACATGTGGTCCACACCAAAGGTCCTCCAATCAAAACTCCAAGTAGAGACACCCTTGTCATATCATGAATGCAAACTGCTAATTAATCTGTATCAATAGATTTGGCTTAGGCTACTTATCAACCTTTACTGCTAAGAAAGTTTTTTACTAGTGCATGCTTTGATCCAAATCTAATACTATAACTATATTAAAAAATTACTTCTTAAGAACCAAAGTTAGATTGTCATATCATTTTGAAGTCACAACTGATTTAGAAAATAGTCACAAATTGTGAGAATTTAAGAGTGCTTAAAATACATTTCATTTTATAGGCAAGTAATCCAAGGAAATACTTCATGTAGAATTTTTTGTTTCAAACAGGGTAAGCTTCTTTTATCAATAACTACATGCTCACAACTTAGTCATACAATGACTGAAATCAATAAAAACACACGTTTGATTTACAATAGCATCAAAAAGAATAAAACATCTAGGAAAAATTTAATAACCGAGGAGGTAAAAGATTTGTACACTGAAAACTACAAAACACTGCTGAAAGAAATGAAAGAAGACACGATAAATGGAAAGATATCCCATGTGTATGGACTGGAAGACTTAATACTATTAACACATTGAGGACAGGGCATTTAAATTGTTCAAATGTATGTTCCCGGGGTTTAAATCATTTATTGGGTTATCAGAAAAGTCATGACGTATTTTTTCTATGTTTTTCATTGCAAAAATGCATCATGACTTTTCCGACAACCCAATAAAGCAACTTTTATACTGTGTTTCTTTAAAAATTTATAACAAATTCACAATTTTTGTGAACTGAAATTTTCAGGAACTACTCACCAAAGACCCTAGTAGTGCTTGAGGATGTGATACCTCTGGAAACATTCCCCCTTGTGGAGTGGCACTAAGCAAAACTTGCAGATGTACTGAGTTTCACTTCTTTTTTTGTGGGCAGCACACACATGGCACCTCCTAGCAGGATATTTTCTTTTACCCTGTTCACTTCCAACAATTTTCTTTAGCACATGTTTGCACACAGCACCTCAAAGTCTCCCTGTGGGGTCCTCATGAGGCACATGAGGGGTTTGGGCTGATGTTCCTAGGCATGCTGCATCTGTCTGTTTTTCCCTTAAGAACTACGTCTTTCTGTCATGGGTGTAAAGTGATTGAAATCTGAATGCTGACTAAATGCAGAGCAGAGCAACAGAAGAAAATACAGAGCTGTCTGTTCTCTATATTTATCACAGATCATTAACTCGGAGTGAGGTCACGTTTCTATAAACATTTGTCAGCAGGACCATTCAGAGAAAGGCTCCATGTATTGCGTAGTTAAGTGTATAGTGCGTGGAAACCAAGCGCGTTAAAAACGCAGATTTGCGGCATCCGTTTTGCACAGCTGTAATGTACAGACGCAAACCTGCGTCACCGGTCCACAATGTGTTAAGATGTCTACATGGCCCAAAGCAATTTACAGGCTCAATGCAATCCCTATCAAAACCACAACAGCATTTTTGCATAAATAGAAAAAAAAATCCATTCTAAAATACATCTAGAATCTCAAGGGACCCAAATAGCCAAAATAATCTTGAAAGAGAACAAGTTTTGAGGTCTCACATGTTCTGATTTCAAAACATATCACAAAGCTACAGTAATCAAAACAGTATGTACTGGCATAAAGACAGACACATAGATGAACAGACTAGAGAGCCCAGAAATAAACGCTCATATATATAGTCACATGATCTTCATACAAGGGTTCCAAGACCACTCAACGGGGAAGAGACAAGTCTTCAACAAATGGTGCAGGGAAAACAGGATATTCACATGCCAAGAATGATTCTGGACGTGTATATGATATACAAAAATTAACCAAAACAGATTAAAGAATGAAATGTAAGACCCCAAACTGTAAAACTCCTAGGAGAAAACATAGGGGAAAAGCTTCATGACAGTGGATTTGGCAATGTTTTCTTGGCTATGACATCAAAAGCACAGGCAACAAAAGCAAAAATAGACAAATGGGACTACGTCAAACTGAAAAACTTCTACAGAGCAAAAGAAACAATCAAAAAATGAAAAGGCAACCTATGGAATGGCAGAAAATATTTGCAAATCATATATAAGGGATTAATATCCAGACTACATAAAGAATGACTACAACCCAACAGCAACAAAAATAACCCAATTTAAAAATGGGCAAAGGAGTTGAATATTCTCCCCCTTCCCCCCAAAAATGATATACGGTACAAGTAGCAATGCTCAATATCACTAATTATTACAGAAATGCAAACCAAAACCTCACATCCATTAGGATGGCCACTATAAAAACTATTAAAAAACACTATTAAAAAACCCCACAAAATAACAAGTGTTGGCAAGGATATGGTGAAACTGAACCTTTGTGCACTGTCAGAGGGATTGTAAACTGAACCTTTGTGCACTGTTAGTGATACAGCTACTATGGAAAATAGTATGGCAGTTGCTCAAAAATTAAAAATAGAACTACCATATGATCCAGCAACCCCACTACTGAGTATATAATTGAAGAATTAAAAGAATTAAAGCAGGATCTCGAAGAGACATTTGCACACTCATGTTCATTGCAGTATTACTCACAAAAATATGGAGGCAATCCAAAAGTCCACTGATAGATAAGCGGATAAACAAAATGGAGAAATGCTCTGTACATAGATTACTTGGCCTTAAAAAGGAAAGAAATCCTGTCACCTGCTACATCACGTGTGAACCTTGAGGACATTGTGCTCACTGAGATAAGCCAGTCACAAAAAGACAAATCGTACATGATTCTACTTCTATGAGGTATGCAAAGAAGGCAAATTCATAAAAGCAGAAAGTAGAATGGTGGTTGCCAGGGGATGGGGGAGGGGAGAGAAGCGGGGAGTTTCTGTTTAATGGGTACAGAGTTTAAGTTATATAACATGTATATGTTCTGGAGACGTGTTGTACAACGATGTGAGTGTACTTAACACTACTGAACTGTGCACTTAAAAATGTTTAAGATGTCAGTTTTCTGTTGTTTTGTTTTTTTATCACAATTACATAGGAATAAATAAAGTAAGTTTGACATTCTATCATGACAGACCACATCAAGGATCCTCTCAGACCTTAGGCATTTTTCAGACCTTTGCCCTAGGTGTTATATGCAACAAAATGAATTAAGCAAAAAGTATGGCTTTCTGAAAATCTTTCCATAGCAATCACACAGTATGAAAGAAAAACTGCCCTAGGAGCACAGATGAAACTAATGACCACCTAATCCAAAATCGCCCTCATAAGCAAGAACAAAGCACTAGAAGCGGACGGCTGGAGTGCCTGGACCTCTGTCTGAAAGAGATTTTCAGAAGCTGATGCCACTACCAGCCTTCAACTGACCTCCAGTTCCTTTTAGGCCAGGGCCAGTCTATGAGACTGTACCACAGGTCTGGACCAACTTGTCACACCAATGTGGAACTAAGCCGTGTTCACAGAATGCAACAGGGCCTCAGCTAACCTGAGCAATATACCAGGTACCTAAATATCAAGAGCAGATCCGGCAGCTTCCAGTACCAAGTACCTGTTCCCTGGTTTATTGTGCCTGGGCTCCTTGGCTTCCTTTTCAGCATGTGCACGACCGAATGGCCTCTGGTCATTTTAATGGTTAACAAGTCCACAGAAAGTGATCTGAATGGTCAGGGCATTAAAAACAACAAGAGCACTTCATCTGAATACTTAATGCATTGGTTTTGCACCAACTGGCAGGTCTGCTCTTTCTCCAGGTGGTGCACAGCCTTCAGGACTTGTTCAGGGTTACACAGCTTGGCTTAGGGACAGACAGCGTGGGTTGGCATCCTGGCTCGACTACCTATCAGCTCTGTTACCTTGGGAATACAGAAGACCTCCTTTTATTGCACTTCACCTCATTGTGCTTCACAGGCATTTGGTTTTTACAAACTGAAGGCCAGACCCTCCACCAGCCAAAAGATTACAACTCACTTTACTGTGGTGGTCTGGAACCGGACCTGCAGTATCGCTGAGGTCTGCCTGTATGACTTACTTTCTCTGTGACTGTTTCATGATCTACAAAGTGGGGTTTCAAGAGAATCTGAAATCTTAAAATCCAAAAGTTACAACAGTGATAGTTTAGATAAGTGTTTCTTACTCATTTTAGTTACAAGGGAAAGCAACATGTAGGGAAGAAAAAAGCAGTGTCACCCTATGTCCTATGACAGCAGAATTCCTAATGACATATGTGTCTGAGTTCAGAGTTTTACCTGTACTCTTGACTCTCCACCCAGGTCTCAAGTTTGCGAAGGGAGAGAAGATCGTTTTAGGCAAATCTTCATTTCAAACTGAATGCCTGTTATGTACACACTGCAGATGTTGACAGAGTCTCTGCCCTACAGGAATTCCAGTCTGGGCGAAGAATGACACCCACAAAATAATTTAAGTAGCTAAACGCGACAATATGTAATTAAGCATCAAAATGAACAGATGAGTGACAAACACAATGCAAACTCTGAGAGGGGATTGAAGGACTGAACAGAAATGGAGAAAGTTCGAGGTGAGAGCCCACTATGGCGCCCCAGGCTGGAGGCTATAAGAGAGTTGACCAACAGGTATTGATGCCGCCTGGTAAAGGGTAAAAAATGAGACCAGTGTGGCAGGGAGAATAATTATGACAATAAAAACTGGGAAACCAGAGGTGGCCTGAGATAATTCTGCTCTGGACATATGCGGAGTGTGCTGGTGGCTAGACATGCGTATGAAGGAAGACATCTACTGAGCAGCTGGAGAATGGTGACTGACCACTAGGGCAGGATGATAACCAAGAAGTACGAAGTCACAGAAACCAAGGGAGAAAAGTTCCAAGAAGCAGCTATCAACAGTGCGGGATAGTAAGGGAAAATTCAGCCACAGAAAGGCCTCCCGGTCAGGCAAGGCCAATCAGCAAGCTGAAACCACAGGCAGAACCAAGGAGAACCTCTGAAATGTCAAGGCCCCAGCAGTGACTTCATTCTCCCAAGAGCAGTGTTATTACTACTCTAGATGACAAATTAGACGATTTATATCTACTTCCAGAAGCCAACCTTTTTGGCAGGTGTCTATGTAGACCCCCTGCAAGGATTACAAAGAGCAGGAAACAGTCATTAGCAAGAGAAAGAGGTCACATTTTCCAACTACAGCATTCCAAAGCTTTTAGTAAAAGCAACTAAAGTTCATTAGCAAAGCATATCAATGAAGTAATATTCTACTTACCATACCCTAAATTAAATAGTCATACAAAAAAGATTAAAACATCTCACTCTTGAGAAAATCACTTTAAAAAATATTTTTGCATTTATATAAAGTAATAATTTGATTAGAAAAAAAGTAAATACCATTCCTAATCAATTCTACCACCCCAGGACAAATCACCAAATCAAATGAGGTTTTGATCTCTTTCTTCTGGCCTTTACTCCTGAGCACTCTGCTCACAGGCTTCGTAGATAAAACACTATTGTGGCCTCCTCCTGCACTTGTCAGGTATACACCTTAAAACAAAAACATGTGCATGAAACTAAAGTATCTGGCAAACAAATTTAAAAGTCCTAATAAAGACGGCCACACTTTGCCCTGTCATTAACAACCAATTAATGATACTGAAACAGGGCCCAGTTGAGACCCCCACAGTAAAGGCCTCTCCAGTCCCTGGCCTCACCTTTCCTTGACCTACCTACAGCTTAATAGATCATCCCCCTGCGACTTGAGCTCAGAATGTCCCCTGTCCCACCCAGTTCCCTGTTTTAGAAATTTACCCTGAAACTTATGATTAATACCCTTAGGCTTATTGATCACAATCTCAATGGTCTACCAGGCTTCTCCCATCATTGTTCCTGAGTTGCTGATTCCACCAAAGAATCACTTTGCCAGAGGGAAGGCTCCACCAGACCCCCAGCCGGTCTGAAAATGGGAAGGCAGTTTTTAGAGGTATTAACCCACTGCCTTCTCAGACCACCAGGTGCTCTGATAATAAACGCTTATTCTATGACCCAACTCCTGTGTGGGTCTATTGGCTGAGCGGCGCAGGCAGCACGAGCCCTAGACTGGGTTGGCCTCCAGTTTCAATAATGTGTGCGACACTGAAATTTAAATTGTCATAGACTAAAACAACCATATTCCTGAAAATTTATCCAAGTTTATATTCACTAGATACATAAAATGTACCTTTACATTTAAATAAAGAACAAACATGCCTTCCATAAACCCATTTCGCAATGAAAACTATAGTACATGACATGCAATGCTTTTTTTAGACGTTCTTATTTGCTGGTCATAATGAGCTGATTTATAAATCAAAATACTACTGAAATTTATACATTTAAGATATCACATATTTTCACTATACATTTTTAATATATTTCACTAAACACACACACACACACACACACACTCCTCTCACTAACCTCAATATCTAGACCTTAGCTTCAAGAAAAAGATTGACACCAATCCAGAATAAGTGAGTTATTTGTAGTAATTATAGTAACTTCTACCTCTGGCAACTCTTTCAAAGTCCTTACAAAATATAGAGCACAGCCAAAACATTCTCAAAGGTCCCTTTTCTCTGGACCAGTGATAACACATCTGCACAGATCAGTGAACATGGATATTACGATAACGGAATGTTAGACATATAGGATGTTAATTCAACGAATGGCTTGTGCTTCTGGCTCAAGAAAGTTAACATCTAGTTCAAACATGAAAAACTGCACTAGGTAATTTTGCTATTTCTGTTGGTTTTCTTCAGCAGAAAACAAGTTTTATTTTGTTTTGAAGGTTTTCTAGTGAAATTCCACTGCAGTGGAGGAAAAAAATATACAAACATACAAAATACCCAGAGAAACATCATTACAATTGCATGTAAATCTTAACTTTGAAAAAGTAAATTTGTTGATATTACTTAAAAGCAAGTACAGAAAAATCCCCAGGGGGTTAATTGACAATCTGAGCTCAGCCACCTTCAGAAATCTGCCCAGACTTGCTGAAAAAACTCAACAGCATCCTTTTGGGTCAAATGTGTTTGTGCCCCATCAGATGCCAAATTCGTGGTTTCACATCATGTAAGAAAATCAATCTCATTTCTCCTCCTAAACAAAAACAATACTAGGTTAGCAGGAAGGTGGAAAGCACAGGCATTTGTGGAGCTACCTTCGGGAATATTTCATTTGAACAAGGCGCGTCCATGATGGGCAGAGGGCCTGTGTTCTTTATTAGTACAAGCACCATCAGTATCTGAACAGCTTGTTTGTACCCTCATATTGTTCAGAAACAAGATGTCTGATTTCGCCAGGACCGCTGGCTGATTACACATCTTTTCATATTTTACACCCTCGCAGGTATTCTCCTACCCTGATCCTGACAGTTATGAGTACTAGAGAGGTGCACTAAAACTTATAAACTATACAAATGGGAAATTAGCAAATATAATTTAGGCTGATGTTTCTCCAAAAAGGGATTTGTTTACTGAACTATACACAGAGAAACAGCATATAAAATGGCTCTAGGAAAAATACGCAGCAGGATAATAATACAAATTTCATGTTTTACTAAACTCAATCATTCTTTTATTTCCCTGTGCTAATAATGGCCCATGAAGATAGCCATTCACACAAACAATGTTAAATGCCTGCTATGCCTGGCACTGTGCAAGGTAAATAAGGAAAAGAAAAGGAAGGCCCCAGTACCTGCTGAGGACAACTTTAAACCCCAGGGGACATGCCCATTACATTATTGGACTATTTTAGATTTACTGGACACCAGCGACATGCCAGGCTGTGCTGAGACCATGGACACACAAGAATAATCAACTAACTGCAGATTGTGTAACCAATGATGAACTACAACCCCGGGCCTGACTGGCCAAAAAGTAGCCGTATTTTATTCTGGAAATCACCCTGCCTCTGTAAATTAGTCCTTTCTATAGATGGCAATTCTTTGAATAATTTCCACCTATGTTAATCCAGGCTAAGGTTGCTTAGAGAGTGAAAAGAGGGAATGTAATGTTTTGAACAAAAATGAACAGTAAACTGAAGCACATTTGCCCTTTAACATTAAACTGGTTTGCTTTTGCTGGTGCTTTGAGTAACTATAAAAAACAAGTGACTTTAGTCATAAAGTGGAACATCAACCCTAAAGTTTACTGTGGCAAGAAATTATTTTCTTGCAGTGGCAATTTAATGTGAAACAAAAGCTAAACTAACAAGTTTTGCTTAGCTTTTTAAAAAACATTCACTTTTAGTGATTTCTTCACAAAGGCTCTGTGGCTCATTTCCCTAGGCTCAAAAACCGGTAGTGTGGGCAAAATGACAGATTTGGTCTTCTAGGTTACAAAATGTTTAACCTTATAAAAGTACCGGTTTACAGTCATATAATACCAATGAGTTTTTAAAACAGGGGCCAGCCCTTAACTGTAAATTATAAACAAAGGTTTGCAAACTAGAAACTTGACATTCATTTTTAAGGTCTTTCACATCGATGACAATGACACCCAACTAGCATCTTAAAGTTAAAAAAAAATGTAAACAGACTTTCAACAGCTTACTGGAAAGCAAAATAGAACTGTATTATATACCTATATGGAGAAAATTGTCAGCTAAACAACCATTAACACTGGAAAGAGATATTGGAGAGGGAAGCTGAAGAAACAAGATTCCTCTCCAAGAAATGTTTGAACAAATTCAAAGTAAAATGTTGCAAACTATGTTTTGACCCTTCCACCAGTCTCGCTATTTTTACTACGACATTTTAAAGTGAGCTCTGTTTGCACACCGTTATTAAAACCTCAACCGAGAAGAAAAAAGTCCTAAAATTTGCCCATTAACAGCCATCAAGTCTAAAAATATGCTTCCCCCCCCCCTTTCCCCCACGAATGGGCCAAGTGGCAAGAATATCTGAGAAGTCAGGAAGTTTTGAAATGGCAATGACAGGAGACAAGGGTGAAGACAAGGGGAAGGAGTCACGGACAATAAGAGCAACTCTGTGCGGCCAACGCTGCGTCTTAATATCTGGTTGGCGGCTCGGGACCGGGCTCGATCCGGCAACTTCGGCCGGACGGAGCCCCGCGCCGCGCGGCCCCTGCCACCCGGCAGAGGCCTCCGCGAGGACGCAGTGACAGCGCGGAGCCGGGCCGGGAAAATGCCGGCCGGTGACACCTACCTTCCTTCTCGGCCCGCGCCGCGGCCACGACGAGGGTCATCACCAGGTGCAGCGCTCCCAGGAGGCCCGCGGCTGCGCTCCGCGGACCCCCGCCGCGGCTCGCCGCGGGCTCCAGACCGGCCCCGGCGGACGTGGAGGCGGCAGCGGCTCCAGTTGCTCCTCCCGCCCGCTTCCCCATCCCTGCCGGCCGCGGGCCGCCGCGCTCAAGGTCCGTCGCAGCCCTTCTCGGCGAAGCGGCGGCGCGGGAGCCGTGGTCCGGGTTGGGGCGGCGGTGCCGGAGCTAGAGTGGCGGCGGGCCCAGGGCTCGGGCTCAGGGTCCGTGCGTGCGTGTGGGCGAGTGTGTCAGTCACGGCCACGGCCTCGGCATAGCCTACGAGTAGTCGAAGCGGAGAGGCTGCGAGTCAGACACGGTGGGCGGCCATACTGGAAACGGGCAAGAGCCACCGGCTCCCGGCGCAGGCTTGCGAGGGGCGGGGCGCGGCCCTGGGCACCGCCCCCCCGTGCTGTCCCCTGGGGGGTCCGCCGCTCCGCTGTACGCCCCTGAAGCTGTTGGTCCGAACCCCTCGACAGGCTCTCAGAGGCCCACGGTTCCACCCGCCAGGCGGGGCGGGGCAGCACAACCCCAGCCCGTCACCGCTGCTCCGCGGGCAGGAGGAGCGAGGCAGCTCTGCCGGGTCGCCAGGACTTATGATGGCGGTACACGCTTCGCGGAGGCAGTGACGGCAATCACGTGGAGACCAGGAGCCTCGCCGCGCAGCCGCCGTGGCGCGTGGGCGGGGCTGGGGCGGGGTTGCGGGGCGCTGGGGGAGGCCTCGCTCCTGCTCCGACCCGGATGTCTGCGTCCGCATCTTTCACGCTGCAATTTGAAAGCCTTGCAGAGGACTGAGTCAGCCTCGCGGCTCCGAAGACCGGCTTGGAAAATCCATTCCAGTGACTCCCCCGGTTTGCACCTCTGCCTCTCAGCCGCTTGGAGAATACCCCGGACCTGATTCAGTTCCTGGTGGCGCTTCCTGGAGGACTGGGACTTGACTCTGTTCATCTTTGCATCATCCTATAGACTATTCAGGAGTGCTTCCTGGAATCCTCCTGCCCTTGGATTGTGGCTATTCTGTGTGTATAAAGCAGCAGTGACCTTAGAGGGAAAGAGCAGACTGTTCTCTAAAAAGTGTCCAGTGCTGCCTTGTAAAGATTCTTAAGGCGTTTAGTTCACGAGTTTCCCTCAAGGCCCAATCATACGTGGTCTCCTTTAGTCTTCGTCAGGAAGCCATCTCACGCCTCTTAGATGTCCTTTCCCCCATAGGTTGAGGTTCTTGATGTGCCTTCCTCTTCTTATCAAAACTTAATTTAAGCTCCTTTAGGGAGCTCTTCACTCATCTTAGTAACTTCCCCGAAACTCCTAACACTATTTTACTAACTTCCTCTAAACTCCTAACACTATTTTAATAACTTCCCCTAACTCCAGAGCCATTTACTTATGCTTAAAAGTATTTATTGAGTGAATCTATGTATTTTTAAGCCTAAGCCCGCCTCTAATATGGCTTAGAACAAAGTACAAAGGAAGATAAGATTTCAGAAATACTTAACAAAAGGAACGCCAAGTGCTACCCTAGGCAGTAGTCTTCTTTGTCAAGCAAGCCCTTATTTTATTTATAAATTAATTTATTTTTAATGGACTTACCTAATGACTTTGAAAAGTAGTTTCATTTTTCTGAATATTGGTGTTAAAATGGAGTACTCAAATTTTCTTTTTTTTAATTATTTTTTATTTTATTGGGGAATGGGAACAGTGCTGGGAAATTGGTGGAAGGGGAACAGACAAGTTGCTGTCGTTTTGTTCTTCAGTCTAGTTGTGGAGGACATTGCTTCACTGGCCCATGTTGGTATTATCAGTGCGCTCTTCCCAGGTGAGGCACATCAGTCGCCGGCTTCTGGACGGCTGCTCACTGTGGCTGCTGGCCGCTCACGCTGGCTGCTGGCTACACACGGTAGCCCATGGCAACCCACTGCCACAGAGGCTGCAGCCTATGCCATCGCCAGCGACTCAGGGCAGCCCAGCTCCAGATTGAGCTGTTGTTCAGCATCTTAGCTGTAGAGGGCAGTGTCACTGGCCCTCATATATGGGATCCGAACCGGGCCCTCTGGCGTCCCAAGCCAGCTCTTAACCAATGCGCCACTTGGCCGGCCCTCAAATTTTGGTCTTGATGTAATGAAATAGGAATAATTATTATCTCTAAGTTGGCTTTTCCCTATTTATTTAGGCCTAGGGCAAGAGAGGCGAAGAGCTGCCTAAAGCAGTAAGGGCCTGAGTGCCTTAGCTGGGTCAAGCTCACATTCCAAGGTGCGGCTCCAGGAGTCAGCAGCTCTTCACCATTCCCAGGTTCAGGGCAGACAAGCCTCTACAGCCAGGAAATGCTCAGGTTTTCTTAATCAGAAATCAGCCATGTCCTCTGATTAGCCTGAGGCTCAGGAGACCTGTGGGAAATAATTTGTATATGGCTATAATTGGAGTTCAGACATAAACAGACATGTTTGATCAGAGGCTGATTTCCCATGAAGCAAATGAAGCTTCAGCTATAGGGCACCTTTCTTGCACAAGTTCCTTCGAAGGCCCTCCACTCATTGTGTAAAAATAAGTTTGTATTTTTCTTAAAGGGCTCCCTCAGTAGTTGTGAAGCTTGTAGGGCCCATCATACCTGAACCCACTCTGTGCCTAATAGACATTGGAAACTGTAGGGGTGATGATAAAGTTCGTTCCTAGGAAAAGACAGTGAGACTGCTGGGAGCATAATAATAAAAGAAGGACTCCTACTAGACAAATTGGTAAACTGTGTGTTGGAGAATACCTGGAATTGAGCCACCATCATCCCTTCATTTCTTCTCCCCCAACAGCCTTGTGCCTGGGGAAGGAGCAAGCTGTTAGTCAAAACAGAGGGAAGTATCCCCAAAGGCCCTTCTGAAGTTCTGGCTGCAGACCTCCCTTCTCCCCTTTTGGGAATTAGACTTGGGAATTGGGCAGGTGCAGGCAGTCTGTTTAGCAGCAGAGTCAGGGAAAATTGGCCAACCCAGTGGCTTTCGGTGTCCTCCCCAGAACAGCAGCGTCAGGACCACCTGGGAACTTGGTATACCGAGCTGCAGATTGGTGGCCACATTCCAGGCCTGTGGAATCAGAAACTCTGGGTTGAGTCCAGCAATTTGTAGTTTAACAAGCCTGCAGGGTGATTCAGTAACACACTCAAGTATAAAGACTACTGCACAAAATTGATCTATGCCAGGAATTACAAGCTGTTGGTACTCCTCATCTTCTACTGGCTTTGCTCTCTACCCACATTACTAAACTGCTATTGCAAGCAGAATTAAAAGGCACTCATGAATTCAGGCTTAATCCCCAGTCCTGTCTTTGTTAGCTCCCTGTATGACACTAGGCAAATTACTCAACTTTTCTGGCCTCAGTTCCTTATCTGTAAAATGACATCTAATAAATTCGGGGAGATTAAGCAAGATATGCTGGTAAACACCAGTGTCTGGCACATAGTAAGAGATTGAAAGGTAGCTATTATTGAGTACTTTTTTCAAAACATCATGTTAGGCACACTGAGAGTTTCAAAGATCATCCATTGTTTTCTATTCCCACATTATTCTACAGGATATTTGAGGAGGCTTACAAGAATACTTTGATTATGATCAAAGTCTGTATGAGTTAAAATTGGGTACTAGAAGAAGGAAACCAGGGTTCTGTCTTCCCAGGTGCGTGCATGTGGTCTCCTGGCATTCAATAACACCTTACACTCCTTCAAACCCCAACTTTATGTCACCAGCCAGAACTGTCTCTATTGCTGTCCCCACTCAGGCATCTAATGGACATATTAAACTCGCATGAACTCCTAATCTTCTCCCCAAACTGCTCCACCCACAGCTTTCCTATCTCCAGGGCCACTCCAGCCATCCAGCTGCACAGGCCAAAAACCTAGGAGTCATTCTTTATTCATCTCCAGATATATCCAGAATCGAACCGCTTCTTACCACCTCCATGGTACAGGCTGGAATGAGCCCTGTCATCTTCTGCCTGGATTTCTGCAAGAGCTTCCTAACAGGTTTTTCTGCTTTCAACTGTAAAAGGAAAATTTTCCACTTACAGCACTTGCCTAGGAGATAGCAAAATCGGATGCTATGCTATACCTCAACTGGTTCAAACCAACAAAAGCTGATGAAGGTCTGTGAACTCTGGGTGACCTGGGCCACACCCTTGTTAGACCCAACTGGAGACTGGTTCCTGACCTGTGAACAAAGGATTTCTTTTATCTGACACTGTTCTGTTCTGAGAGCTGCTTTTCAATCCTTGATTAGTAAAACCATATGAACCCCCTTCCCACTTTCTCATATTTAAAACACTCTGACTATTCCCGACTCAGTGAACTTTTTCACTGGTGCCTTGGCAAGTACATACTCAGCTTTGTTTGTTGTTTTTTTTTAAATTTATTATTATTTTTTTTTAGCTCTGGTGGTCTTTGCTTTATATTTGACATAAATTTGCACTTTTATGGTCTCTTGTCAACACAAAAGCCAGAGAGGTCCACTTAAAACATAGGACATCCTCTGTCCCTCCCACAGTGGCTCCCACCTTGGGATAAAAGCCAAATCTCATGATGGCCCACATTGCTCTTGGAGATCTGGTTCCCCAGGACCTTTGACTTCCATTTCCACTGCACTCTTCCAGGCTCAGTGTTTCAGCTGAACCACCACCGTTTTGTTCCTCAAACATAGCAGGTATGCCTGAGCCCTTCCCTCTCTTGGAAGTGCTTTCTCCCACAGTTCTCTGTCTGGCTCACTTTCTCACCTCCTTCTAGTCTCAGCTCAGCTATCACTTTCTCAGTGAGGCATACTCTGATCACCATTAATAATACTGCAATTTAATATACTTACCCCCAATGACTAAGCCGCCTTACCCTGTGTTCATTTTTCCTTTTTTCCATAAAACTTATCACTTTCTATAAATTATATAATTTACTTATTTATAAGATATTGTTATTATCTATCACACTCATCTGTTTTGTTCACTGATGTATCCCAAGATTCTAGAATATATTAGGCATTCTGTAACACTTATGGGATGGATGGATGGATGGATAAATAGAACCAAAAGATAGAGACAGCAAGTGGATAAGATAGACATGTACAAAATACAATAGGAGGGACTGAATCAAAATAGAAAAGAGGAGAGAGCGTATTATTAAATGAAGACAACTCTGGGTTCTACCAATTTCTGTCTTTATCCAGCCTTTTCAATGTCTTCAACGGATTTTTCTTTGTTTTTAGTTCTATTTCTCTTTCATCTAGTTCAGAGTATGATGAAGCCCACAGCAATCAAATGAATAAGAAGTGTAACATATTGACAATCTTCTTCAATATGCAGAGTAATCTGCTCATTTTGTCTGCTGTGTGCCTTATTCCTTGGTAGGTTTCTCTTTGTGTTATTCTTAAAAAGAAAAATATTGGGTTGTCGGAAAAGTCATGACACATTTTTGCAACGAAAAACAGAAAAAATGCATCATGACTTTTCTGACAACCCAATAAAATAAACTCACAAGCCCCAGGTTCAACTTACTAGGTAAATTGCTGTAGCCTCAGGTGAGGCAAATAAACCACAGACAGATTCATGCTGTAGGATGATCACAGTAGCTTGTGAGGTGGGGGCTGAGCTTGCTACCTGTTTGGACACCATCCTGTTTGAAGCTCTTCACTCACATATTCCTCAAGAAAACTAGATTCCTTTGCAGTTTCTAAATTCACATGAACTAAGTCCTCATCAATGACCATAACCGCTACCACGTATACGCCTCTACCAATAAGCATATTGCATGTAGATGCTAGAATCAACTATGGTTTTGTTTCATAGTTTCCTTCCAAGCTGACTGACAGATTTGACAAGTCTATGTTAATCTTTCTAGCGTTCTTAAGAAATGTTTTCGTGGTAAACATCCTAGTTGGAAACAATAAACTTTGAGCCTACCATTTCAAATTCTCCACAACAGGCTCTAGGACCTCTCTAATTGTTTCTCTTCTAGAAGACTTAATTTTACTCTTATGACTTTTTAAGAAGTTTCATGTGGTATGGTGTTCTTTCCATTAAAAAGAGGAAAATAATATTCTTGAGGACAGGATGCCTCTAGTATTTTACTTGTGCCCACCACTTCTCCTACCTTTATCCTCTAGTACTCAATAAGTACTTTGAAATTGAATTTTAGGTTGCCCTGAATTTCTGAATGTTCCTAAATACCATTGTTAAAGAAACCTAATTCAACCATCATTCAATTGTACTGAAACTGTCTTGGTTGGGTGGTAATTAGCTACCTTAGAAAATCATTCTGAGGGGGAAAAGACATTGAACAATGTATCGAGGGACATTTTGTTTCTACCTCTCCCTATTATTTAACTGTTTGTAACTGTAAAAATGCCAGGAATGGTCAGTAAAGGTGAGGACCAACATATTCAAGATGCTCAGATGGAGACCAGAAATGATGAAAAACAATTAAAACATTAATAATGTACGACAGTAAAATAATGACCACTGCTGAGATAAAGATGAGGCAGGAGAGACAATTCTCTCTGCCAAGCCTAGTGAGTTCCTTAAATCAGGAATCAAGAAGAACTGGCCATTTGGCACAGATGTGGAGAAAAGGGATTGGTGGGATTGTAAATTGGTGTGGCCACTGTGGAAAACAGTATAGAGGTTCCTCAAAAAATTAAAACTAGAACTACCTTATGATCCAGCAATTCCACTTATGGGTATTTATCCAAAGAAATCCAAAACATCAATTTGAAAAGACATATGCACCCTTATGTTCATTACAGTACCATTTACAATAGCCAAGATATGGAAGCAACCTAAGTGTCCATCAATAGACAATTGGATAAAGAAGAGGTGGTACATATATATTGTACAATGGAATATTACTTGGCTATAAAAAAGAATGAAATTTTACCATTCGTGACAACAGGAATGGACCTAGCAGGTATTACGCTAAGTGAAATAAGTCAGATAGAGAAAGGCAAATACATTATGACCTCACTTATATGTGGAATCAAAAGAACAAAATAAACACACAAATCAGAAGTAGAGTCATAGATAAAGAGAACAAACTGATGGTTGCCAGAGGGGAGGGGGTCTGGGGAGATGGGTGAAAAAGGTGAAGGGATTACAAAGTACAAGTTGTAAGTTACAAAATACTCATGGGGATATAAAGTACAGCATAGAAAATTTAGTCAATAATATTGTAATAACTATGTACGAGGTGTGATAAAAAAAATTCAGTGAATGCTACTGCCGAATACCATCCAACGGAAATGCAGGGATCTTCATCAGGAAGCGGCACATCCAATGTTAGTAATAGTGTGTGACAAGTTTCAGCTTGTTCGGTGTAGTCAGTCGTGTGTGAGCTACAGTTGAGAGAAAGTGTACCATAAATCATGGATCACGAACAACACATTAACATGAAATGGGCAAATGGTTTCATCCCCCATCATGATAACCCTCTGTATCACACATCCATCACTTCTGGTACGGCAATTTCTGTCAAATAAAAACATTACAGTGTGTCCTCATCCACCTTATTCACTGGATCTGGCACCGGGAGACTTCTGGCTCTTCCCCAAAGTCAAAATGACCATGAAAGGAAAGCATTTTGAATTGATTCAGGACATTGAGGCAGCCATGACAGTACAATTAAAGACACTCATGAAAGAGGACTTCCAGAGCTGCTTCAGAAAGTGGCAAAAATGATGGGATAACTGTGTTTGAAGTGATGGGGAATATTTTGAGGGGAATTAATGGCAATGTGTCTTTTACTGTAATAAATTTTTTAAAATTTAAACATTCACTGTATTTTTTTATCACACCTCATATAGTGCCACATGGGTACTAGACTAATCGGGGGATCACTTTGGAAGTTATATAAATGTCTAACCACTATGCTGTACACCTGAAATTAATATAAACAATACTGAATGTCAACTGTAACTGAAAATAATAATAATAATAAAAAAAGAATGGGCCATTTGGTAGGGAGCCTGAAAGAAGGTGACCCACCTATCACATACATGTGCCTGGGCAGTGTTTTCCATAAAGTGAATTCCACTTTCTCTAAACGTCATTATTTTAATTTCTGGTATTTTAATTACAAGCTAAATTTGGTATTTCAAGTTTGGTATTTTCAAACCACGTAATATGGCTGGTAAAATGTCTTCATGACCATGAATTAACAAATCTTTGAATTACTCTTAAAAGAAAAATGTCATCAAAGAAATAATCTGTGCAAGTTCTCAAGGGGTATATTTGTGTTTCAGAGTTAGTATGAACAAACTAACACATGCATTATGGTTAGCACATGTGTTCTACTATGAAGGTTTGGTGCTTTGAACCCCTCTGATAGTACACAGGCTAGGGAAGATAAATAGCAGAGCCCTTGATCTTCATAAAATATATGTTCTGTCACACAATGGAAAATATGATTGCAAATCATATTTTTGTTAGAGAATCTAACAATCCTAGTTGTAAGGACCTAATAAACTAAGTTTCATGGAACTGTCTAGCACATGGCAGATGCTCAATAATGTCACTGCTGTAATCATGATTACCATAACAGAAAATGAAACTGAGGCCCATTAATGAAGGACCTGTCCAAGATAACAGCAGGTAAGAGCCATGACTACCTAGGCCAGGGTTTCAGCTTTTGTTTCATCTTTAAGTCCATTTAATTTAATATCTTATATGTCTAGCAGAGTGCTCTTAAAATTATTGTATCATTGTTGTATTGTAATAATGTATTATAATAATGTCAAGGGTAAAGAATTAAAATACTACTGCTCTACCTAAATGATAGCACACATAAATTCAGTAACATCATTAGAGGGGACACAAATGATCCCTTAAGAGCGTCTCACTAAAATGTTATTAGCCATAGCTTGAACCTCCTGGAAGTCACCTACTCAATCCTAAGCACTTTACATGAGTCAAGGGAGGACAAGATAGGCTGTGATAACAAACAACTTCAAAATCTCCATCACTTAAATCAACAGATTTGTTTCTCTCTTCCCTACATGTTCATCCAGGACCAGGTGATGGGGTAACCTGTGTCACTGTAGCAAAGTGAAAAAACGGTTCTGGTGGGGTTGGGGGTCGGGGGTGTGGGGAGGCATCTCATAATGGCAATTGAATTATCTGATGGGAACACGCCTGACTTCAAGGGACCCGGGGAAGTGGAACCTTTTCTATGTCTGGAACGAGAGAGGTGGAACTATTTAACTTCTTTTCTTTTCTTTTCTTCATGGAAAATAAGAAACAGCAGCCTGAGAAAAGATGATGGAAACTGCCATGAATTATCAAGTTGTAGAGAACAACTTTAAGTTTTTATCATTTATACTTTTTTGTTTGTTCATTTAATTTATGGTGAATATAGTCACAAGTGAAATATGAATTCTTCTAAAAACAGTTGGGGGGATCCAAATTCTAATTCTTACAATTTGTACATTAAAAAAGCAGTAATGGAACATTTGAATACTGGCTGGATATTTGATGAGGAATTGTTAGTTATCTTAGATCGTGGTTATTATGGATTTTTCAAAAGAAATTTTGTCTTTTAAAAATACACACTGAAATATTTATAAATGAAAAGATCTAATGGGATTTGCTTCAAAATAATCTACAGGGACAGTGGGGACCCTGGGTAGGGTTACTAATGAAAGATTAACCATGAATTGACTGTTGTTGAACCTGGGTGCTCAGTGTGTAGGGGGTTCACTACTTTTAGGTATGTCTCTCTACTTTTAGGTATGCTTGGAACTTTCCATAATAAAAAGTTAAAAAAACACACACACAAAAAACCCCAGCAATAATGGCCTTCAGCTGCTTCCCCAGATAGAGCGTCTCTCAATTTGGTGAACGAGGGCCCCAGACCATCCCCGGTGCTGGGGGGCCTGTCCTCAGAGATCAAATCACTGAGGCCTGGGAAACACTTCACCCAGAGAATTTTTGTACTTGCCAAATCTCTGAAACAACCAAACTTAGCCCAAGGTGGCAGCAGACAATGTCTGTGCCTTGCAGCATCTGGCAGGACCTCAGAATAATCCACTTTTGCTCCCTCAAGAGGCCAAGCCCCCCCGAGAAATTAGAGCCTCCCAAGGTCACAGTTGCTTGTACAGTCCAACCTGTAAGACTTGAGTCTGACTCTGAGCTAAAATAAACCCTTCTCGGATTCCCCTGTGGCCCTGGCAGGACACTGAAGTGCCCGTTGCTTGTTCACACAGTGCACAGAGACTTTTGAGGTTGGCAGAAATGTGTGGGGCATGAGCCTGGGCCACACATAGACCTGGGATATGACACAAGGGTTACTACAGGTGCTCCTCTCTGGATCCTAAGGCCCCTGGTCTTCATCACAGACCTCCTCCCCTGAGCAGGCCAGCTCTCAGTTCTCCTCACTGCCAACCTTTTCACATAGAAGGTGCAACTTGTGAGCATCACCATGTGACACCTGTCACATGACCCACCCTCCTCCGTGAGCACTGCCTCATGCCCACATGGGTGGATCTCTGGCTCAGGGGTTTATTCTTCATGATCTGCTTCCCTGACATAGTTGGCTGGCTATGGATGTCTATCCCAGGCTGGCCCAATCAGATTCTCTTGAAATTTTTCCTGAGAGATATGGTCACTGAGGATAAATTCTAAGTTATGTAAACAGCAGATCTTACACGTGGCCATCTACAAAGTCATGCTGCAGTACCCAGAGCTGCCTCGAGTCCCACTCTCTTGAGGACTGGCCACTTAGCATTTTCATGGATGTCATGAAATAATCCAGCATCACCATACATATGACCGAGGTTCCTTTCTTTGTTGAGTGCCTTTGGGAAACCTCTCAGAGGGCCTCCAGTTATCTCCACTTTCAGTTCTTCACACCCTTTTGTCAACCACACCCCCCACCCTTGAGTGTGCGTTGAATCTAATAACACTTCTCGTGAACAGAATATGGCAACAGTGATGTGAGTTGACTTCAAGATTAGGCTACAAAAATCTCTCTGTGTCCCCTGTGGGGGAGAAAAGCTACCATGTTATGAGTGCCCTGTGGACAGGCCCAGCAGTCATGGCTGCAGCCCACGGCCATCAAGGACCCGAGGCCTGCCAACTGCCATGGGAGTGAGCTTGGGAGCTAACTGAGAACCTTGACATGACTACAACTACAGGCCAGGCTGACGCTTTGCTGACAAACTTCTGAGACATCCTGAGCCAGAAGCACCCAGCTAAGCCACACCAGGATTCCTGATAATGAATGTGTGTTGTTTTAAGCTGCTAAGTGTGGGGTAATCTGTTACACAGCAATAGGTAACTGATACAAAGGTCTGTGAACATTCAAAATCAAAATTTAACAATTGATGAAAATGTAAGGGGACCTGACTAATGCAAAGTTATAGTACTGATTTTAATACTCCTCCTCAGTATTTAATAGAAAAAGTAGGCAGAAATAATAAAAACAGAGAAGATTTACACAACTGTTCACCAAATTGATCTAACTGATGTTTATGGAAAACTCTGTGTAGGAAGAGCAGAACGCACGATCTTTTCAAGTGCATATGAGTTTATCCAGAGACACCATCTGCTGGACCATAAAACAATCCTTGATGAGTTCACCAGGATGAAAATTATAGTTTGTTTCTGGACCATAACAGAATTAAAATAGATATCAATATTGAAAGACATCAGCAAAATGAAACTTCCACGTTTGGAAATCAAACACTTTAAATGAAGCATGTATCAAGGAAGAAATCGCAAGAGAAATTAGAATATAGTTCTAACTGAAGGATAATGAAAACCTGACATATCAAAATATGTGGGATGAAGCTTAAGCATTGCTTAGAGGGAAAAGGATAACTTTAAATGCTTACACTTCAAAAGAGGAAAAGTTTAAAATCACCGAGGTAAGTGTCCATCTTAAGAAGCTAGAAAAACAGAAAATTAAGCTCATTTAAATAGAAAGAAGAAAATAATTAAGATAGGAGTAAAAATTAATGAAATAGAAAATAGACAAACACTAGAGAAAAATCAATCAATCCAAAAATTGGTTGTTTGAAAGATCATTTTTCTGGCTTCCTGCTTCTCTCACTTTCTTTCATTCTGGAACTCGCCTTGACTCTCAGACATGGTGCTCATCTCTGTCCTCATGACTAAGACTTCATCTTCTATATCCTGTATCCGACGCTCTAGTTAGTTTGAACTGGAATGAGATCATTAAGAAGTATTAGAAAGATCACAGTGTTCCTATTGGAAGAGGATTATTAAGAAGTATTAGAAAGATCATGGTTTCCTTTGAAGGAATATTATAAGGCTTTTAGGGACATCGTCCAAACTCCTTCACAGAACCACCATGGTAAGGAAGACCCGACCCCAGAATCAGGCTGCCTCTCCCTCCATCACACCAGCAACACTGGTGCCCCAGGCTCTTACAGTTGCCTTTCAAACGATGTCTCATGCCGGCTTCGTCCATCAGTGGAACCCAAATCAGATATCTACACTGCGGTAGGGAGGGAGGCTGGGAAAGGTGGACACTGGCTTCTACAGCTGAAGGTAAGTTCATAATCCAGGGAGTCATCAAAATGTGGAGAGGGTGTGTAGAAGATTTTGGATAGGCACAAATGGCAGATGAATACCTTAGCTTCTGATGGTTAACACATTAGGCTTCCCCTCTGAGATATTTGAAATAGTTGTATTCACATGCAGTTGTGAAAAATAAACACAGGAGAAATCCCAGTTTCTCCAATGGTAACACTCTTGCAGACATACAGTATATAGTACTGTGAAAGTAGGAAATTGACACTGGGACAATGCACAAAGCTTTATCAGAGTCCACCAGTTTTAGTGCATTTGCGTGCGCGCGCGCGCGCGCGCGTGCGTGTGTGTGTGTGTGTGTGTGTGTGTGTGTGTGTGTGTGTGTTTAGTTCCATCCCCACCTCATTTCATCACATGTAGATTTGTGTAACCACCACCACAATCACGATACAAAGCTGTTCCATCCTGGGCCAGCTGAGTGGCTCAGTTGGTTAAGAGCTTGCTCAAAGGTTTGAGCTCTGAGCAACTAGTGGTTTGAGTCCGGCCCGAGCTGAGCTGCCGCTGAGCTGCCAATAGGTGGCAGGATGGCTCAGCTAAAAATAAACAAATAAATAAATAAAAAAGCTGTTCCATCCCCACAAGGCTCTCTCAGGCTACTTTTTTATAGCTACAGTCACCTCCCTCTCTAACCTCTGGCAACCATGAACCTGTCCCTGTCTCTGTCATTTTGTTACTTCAAGAATGTTATATAGGGCCAGCCGAGTAGCTCAGTTGGTTAAGAGCTTGCTCAAGAGTAAGAGCTCTGAGCAACAGGATCACCGGTTTGATTCCCACATGGGCCTGAGCTGAGCTGCCGCTGAGTTGCCAATAGGTGGCAGGGTGGCCCAGCTAAAAAAAGAATGTTATATAAATGGAATCAGACTGCACATAATCATTTTGAGATTGGCCCCCCCCCCGCACCCCCCAACCTGGCGCAGCACAATTCCCTTGAGATCTGCCTGAGTTTTAATTCTGTCTTCGTGCCTGACAGCCTGTGATATCTTAGGTGAGTTATTTACCTTCCTGGTCTCAGCTTCCATTCCAGCCAAGTTCTGCCTGCTCCCAGAGCCTCACTGTCTCCACATCATCACCCTGCCTTCCATGTGTGGTGGAGAGAAGGCTGTCTGTGGGCTTTGCTCTCAATTTCCCCACTAAACCTTGGAACATGACTGGGACTGACTTCTAAACCTTCTCTTATCATTTTTAAGTCAGTAGAGTGTAAGGAAAAACACTATTTGGAAATGCCAGTTGGATAGTGTTAGGTATTTAGATTTTGTCCTAATCGTATTCTTTTGCTAAGCAATTTTATGAATGTTTAGAGGAACACTGTTTTCCATGAAAGCACATTTCTGATACTACCAGTTTTTATTGTTGGTCAGTTTCTCTTTCATCAGTGAAGATGTGCTTCTAGGGTGCTATTTACCTGTCTGTTAGAAGTGTGGATGGAAAAGGGGCCACATGTTAAACCTGACAAGTTCAGGAGACTGAAAACTGAAAATAACCACAGAGGATGGCTTGAACATAAAAATTCCCAATTAAGGTGGACGATGGTGGGAAGTCACATCCTTGGCCTGTAGCTTCCTTGACAAAGGTCAATCTTTACCTTAAGCCTGTCTGTCATCTTTTTTGCATCTAAGATAACATACCCTTGCAATATCACAGTAATCTCTTTTTCCGGACCCCCCACCAAGGGGGCACACCAGAGCAGGAAACTACAAAATCCCTCATTGTTACCTTGCTCCCCAAATACTACCTCTATGTGCTGTAAAATGCTATTAACTATGCTGTACCCACCAATGTAAAAGAAGTGTGTGTCTCTCCATTTTACCTTTAATCCAATCCCAGAGATTTCCCCGCTTTGCTTTCTCCCACCCCCTAATCTACAACCAATGGATTTCATGTAACTCTCCTCTTTTGATTCTAATGTATAAATTAAGTTGCAAAACAGCCATTTTCTGGAGCGTTTTCTCAATCCTTTGAGAATTTGCTTCCCGGTAATTGTCGTCAGTTTGGCTCAAATAAACTCTTACAAGTTTTCTCTTAGGCTGGATGTTTTTTGTTGACATTACTTGGCATAGTCGGGCAGGATTCCAAAGAAGCCCACCCAGGAACACCCTGCGGACCTGGATTCTGGTGCTAGGTACCAGCAGGGGTCCATTGTGCCCCACCAGCTCCTTGCTTCACATCAGGTGAACTTTGGTAAGTTTTCTTGGAATTCCGGACCTCACCATTTTATGGTAGGAGACCCTGACTTTATTAGAGCTGTTTTTAAATCCTCGAGGTAGCAGGGTTGAGATAACAACCCAGGTTAAGGACAAGAGTTAAGGTAACTCTTGCAGAGGAGAAAAAAATGGATGGCTGGTTTTAATTTTGGCTTTTTAATTGGAATTGCTTACTGTGAGTCTGAACAAAACTTTTTGCTCGATAAATGAGAATCTGAACTTGTTCAACTCTGAAGATAAGGGGCATTTATTTCTTTCAGCTTGAATTTCTAGTATTCTTAGGTAATTAAGAATCTTTGTGGAGGTGTTTGAGGGTACTTCTCAAAACATGCAGTGGCCCCATAGGGAATTCCAACACAACTGTAATTAAATATTTGGCTCATCTGGGGACATGCACATAAAGGCTGTTTACCTAGTGTTCCGAGTCCTCAATGGTTGTACTAGACAGCTGGGGAAAGAAACCGAGGCACGTAAGAGGGTTGATGTGACTCAGGAGGTGACAGCCCCTTGGAGCTCAACCCATAAGTAGCACACTCCAACCCACTAACAATATCACTAGATATTTGTTCAAACTCTACAGATCTCAAAAGAAAACTAAAAATTAACATGGGAAATCGCGCCTCAAAGGCCGATAAGCTCCCAGACTCCAGCGCCATTATTCTCCTGCAGATAGATATACAGTTCCTAGGAGTCTTACAAGTACTTACAGACATGGAAAGATTTATCTAAATGCAATATCAACTTAAGTGGCCAAAATGGAGCTCTTTTGATATCTAAATATTTGTGTGCACAATTACAAAAAACCGGCTTAAAGGTCAAACTAAATGGAATGGGAGGCTTCCCTCAATTGGCAAATAGAAGACTCTGAAATGGTACAGAGAGATGTTCTTCTCTCCAGGAAGTTAATAAGAAAAATTTTGAGACTGTCTCTGAACTAAAGGTTTCTGAAGCTGCTCAATGCCAACACCCGGCTTTTTCCTCTTTGACTGTCCCAACATGTGCCTTACTTGTCCGGACTTGCTCTCCTTTTCCTCTGTCTCTCTTCTGCACTTCTGTTGCAGCTCCCTTTGGAGAGGAGATGGTCTTGGGTGGAGGGGAACCCACGGTTGTATGCAGGCAGAACTAAGACATCTAAAGATTCCCCCAACCCTCTCTAGGACCCTGATGAGTTCGCAAAAGAGTTTGAATTAAGTGTTAAAACATATAATCCTGGCTTTTCTGATTTATTCCAATTAATGCACCTACTGGTTTCTAAGAGCAAAGCAACAGAATTATTAAAGGTTTGCCAGGAAAACTCCTGTAGAGTAATGTGCTTTTATTGTTAAAAAGTCAGGTCACCTTAAGGATTGTAGAAAACTAAAATAAGATTTAGAAAAAGAAAGACAATAGAAGCAAGCACAGGGCTGTCCAAGGACTATGAGGGCACTTCCCCTTACTAACACTGGGGCTACTTTATCTGTTAGCACCTCCCAGCTAAGTTACCCTTTCCCTTGGAGTAAATGTACAAATGGTAGGGACATCTAATCAATGTCTGTTTTTAAATCAGAACCTGTTCCCTTCCAACTAGGAAATGTTAAGGGGCAACACCTAGTTTTATTACTCAAATCTGCCCCAACTCACCTAATAGTGCGAGACTTTCTAACCAACGATGCTCACATATCCTCCCAGAAGGGTGAAATGTATTTAGGACTAAATGAGTCAGATTGGGGAAATAATGATTTTAAGAGACAAACTAAGGAACTGGGAAAGTTATAGAAGGTTTGTAAAGGGAAATCTTCAAAGAATTTTATGTATGGTTAAGCTAAATGTGGTTAATTAAGTAAATTTAAATATCAAAAGTAAGCTGGTGAAAAATTAAGCTTTCTCTCTCGCTAAGTAAGACAAAGTTTGTTACAAGACTATTGGTCTGCTACTGATATGAAAACGTTTTCTGCCCGAAAGGCAAAAATTATGTGACATCAAAGTATTTTTCTGTTTTATATTGTCTTAATTAGGTCTTTAGTTACTCAAGAGAACTAAATCTAAGAACTACGTTTTGCTAATAGTTAATGTAAACTTCTGTATGTTAGGACTACTGGAGTTCATGTGCCCTCCTTAGCCTAATGCGTATTGTAATGGTTATGGTCCACCATTACATCCCTGATACAGAGGCTTAGATCCTGGAAAAGGCCAGAATATTTACTTAGATGTTTTTTTAACAACTGAGACAGAGAAAACGAGGAAGGAAAGGAACAAACAGTAAGACTGGAGACAAGGCCAGAGACAGGCCAGATTTTAGTTAATAGACAGCCAAGTCCAGGGCCACCTTAGGGTCACCCCACCAGCCCCAGAAGAGAAAACTAGTTTTGATACTGACAGAATGTTTGTTACAGGATGTTCCAATACAATTTTAGGCTTTTTCCAGTACAGATATTGATTGACAAGATTAAGTCAGCCACTACTATTGAAATAACTATTGATAATACTTTGCTTCTACCTAATATTGGCCAATATCCTTTGAGGCCTGATACACCAGCTTGAATTAGCTCATTGTACAAGACTACCTTTAAAAGGGGGGAGCTTATAATTCCATGTATGAGCACCTGTAATTCTCCTATCCTTCCAGTAAAGAAACCCAAAGGGAAAGGATAGAGATTTGCACAGAATCTCAGCTATAAATAGATATCCTGTGGTTCCAAACCCACATACCCTATTATCAGCTATTCCTGTGTATATCGCCAATATTTTTCAGTGATACAATAGATTTATGTTTTTTCATAAACATATTTCAGTATTACTGTGAAAAAGACAGGAAATATCTCTTTGCTTTTCCACCAGGGAAGATCAGAGTTTACTCAGACAGCAATGCCCCAGGGGTATACAGAATCCCACCTATTTCTTTCAGATATATTTAATGTTAAATTTCCCAGAAATTCTACTCTAATCCAATATGTGAATGATTTACTCTTATGCTCTAGGATATATTAGATTCCTAAGAGGATACAATTTACCTATTACAATAGCCAGTCATAAAAGACACATGGACTCAAAGGGCAAGCTTTGATTCTGTTTACACCAAGTAAAATATCTTGGTTATCTAATATCTAAAGATAGGCTACTAATTAACCCTGAAAGAGTTGGAGGAATAATATCCTTCCCTCTTCCAAGAACAAAAACAGATTCTTGGGTTTGATTGGATGCTGTCTCAATTAGGTTCCAAATTTTTCATTAAAGCTCAGCCTCTATATATCTTATTAAGATCAGATCAATCTAATCCAGCTGAATGGAACCCTGAAGGGAAACAAACTAAAGAAGCTCTAGACCAGTGGTTCTCAACCTGTGGGTCGCGACCCCTTTGGGGGTCGAACGACCCTTTCACAGGGGTTGCCTAAGACCATCAGAAAACAAAATGATACTTACATTACGATTCATAACAGTAGCAAAATTATAGTTATAGAGTAGCAACAAAAATAATTTTATGGTTGGGGTTCACCACAACATGAGGAACTGTATTAAGGGGTAGCGGCATTAGGAAGGTTGAGAACCGCTGCTCTAGACAATTAAACTCAGTAGTTAAAGGGCCCTCTCCCTACATAAATCCATTTCTGCTACAGTCATGTTATGCAAACAGAAAAGATAGTTATAGATGCTCCTTTATTTATGTTACTCATTTGGTTGAATCTTTACTAAACTCTCGTCATGTTGGACACTTCTGTCAGTTGACTGGCTTCCTATTAAGTACTCTTGCTTTCTGCACCTAATATTACTTGAAGTCAATGTAATAGTCTAACCCATCAACTTTATTACCCTCTTTACAGGATAAAAACATCCACAACTGTGTTTTGCTTACTGACTACCTTCTTGTTCCTAGGAATGATCTATAGGAAACCCTTATTGATAATGCTGACGCTTATCTGAAAGATAAATAAGGATATTACTAAGCTGAATATACAGTAACTTCCATGGTAAACATAATTTTAAGTTTCTTATTTACCTGAATAAGATCTGCCTAACAAGCTGAGTTTACTGATCTAACAGGAGCTTGTAAATGAGCCAAAGATCAAAGAGCCAATATTTACACTGACAGTTGCTATACCTTTAGTATAGCTCACAACTTTGGAATGTTGTGGAAGCAGCAAGGCTTCTTGACTTCCTCAAGGCAGCCCATAAGAATGGAAAACAGGTTGCAGAACTTAAATTAGATATCATACAGCAACCAAAACAATTGGCAATTATTAAAATTCCGGGACATTTTAAGGCTGTCATCATAGAAGGAAAAAATAATAATTTAGCCATACTACAGCTAGACCAGCAGTAATAAACAGCCAAATTATCCAGACTTGAGAATATTTCTTCTCCCTATTAAATCAATAAAAGACTTTTACAGTTCCAATGGGCAGCTACAGAAGAAAAGAAAATATGGCAACGAAAAGGGGGAATTTTGACCCGAACAGATATAGCTTAGCACATGAGCTAACACAGTGGAGTCTTGGAAAGATGGTTTCATGGAGCAAATAAAATTATTAGAAACCTACTGTAGGTTATAAAGTGTATAGCAGATGTTCTTTATGTCCAAAATTTAACCCTGAAAAATCACTCTATGGGTCCCAAGGACATTTCCCATTTCCTTTAGGTCCATTTGAGGTATGGTAATTGGATTTTATCCAAATGACACCATCTCAAGTTCACAAATATGTATTAGTTATGAATTGTATGTTGTCTCACTGGGTTGAGACATTCCCTTGCAGGACAGCAACAGCCTTAATGGTAGGGAGTTATTTAAAATAACAAATAATCCTCAGAGAGCCCTGTGAATTACATAGTAGAATGTATAAATGGTAAATTGAAACTCAACTAGGTAAAATTTTAGAAGCATTTGTTTTAATCTCCCTTGGCCCAAAGCTCTCCTTATAATGCTTCTCAGCCTGATATTCCTTTTGGTAAACACAAGCTTTCTCCTCATTAGTCATTGTTCACATTATGTGAAGGGACATATTAACCAACCATACTAAAAGGAGACATTCTACATTATTATCAAGGACTTATCAATTATCTCAAAGAAGTTAATAAATTAGTAACTGATTCACTTCAGTGTGTTCCTGGGAGATGAAGACTTCAAAGACCACGACTCACAACCAGGAAGTTTTGTCCATTAGACAAGACACCAATTAAAAACTCCATCCTTGTCAGAAAGGACCCATCAATGGATATCAAAGTCTCGTCAAGGATGAGAAGCTGCTGACATCAGGGGTAGACAGCTATCCCAAGATATCGAGAAGGCCTGTATACCCACAAAACTGATGTTGAACTTAAAATGACAATTTGCTTGATTGTCTTTACCTGTCTGCTATTAATGTTAGTAATAATGATGGTTATACTTGTGTTTTAGGCTTTTCTCAAACCCTGTACTTATATAGCCCAACTGTTAATAGTTGCTAAAGGCATATAAGATAACTTCTTTATTACCAATAATATTTTTTATGGTATTAAAATTTAGAAGAAGTGTTATTGTAGAAGGAAAAAAAAAGGATGTGTGTATATTTTTGAGAGAGGTTAAAAGGAAGTAGTTTGTCTTAGTAAGTTGATTATTTCTGAATGAGGAAAAGGAGACAAACTGAGTAGGATGAGTGAAGTTGTAGAAGATTAGTGGAAAAGAAATATTGAGAAATGAATTTTATGTATAAATATTAGAACTCAATTATACTTAACCACTAATTCAACAAAGACTACTAACTATATTAATTCAGATAGAAGCTGAAGTATATATATATATATATATATATATATATATATATATATATATATATATATATAAATGGCTGCCTATTATGGCTGTTGAAGCACAGAAAAATTATTTATGAAACTCTTACTGTCCTGGCCTCTAGAAATTTTTAGGTAGTAATTGTAATTTATGCCATTATGTTCTTACATCCTTGGCCCCTATTAAACCTTAAAGCTACAGTTCCCAGTTATACAACTATCAGAAATCAGATTAATGACACTTGAATGTTTCCAATGTAAACTAGATAGGCCACATACTAAATCAAAAAAGGTGAATGGTTATGTCCCCAATCTATATAGAATTCTGAATTACCCAATCCTGGCCTTTGTATCCACCTCAACAAACTGCATGGTACATAGGAAGAGGACATTTTTATTGGGAAGGGTTAGAAAATTCTTCTATCATACTGATTTCTATTGTAATGACACCAGGTTTACAGTAAATGCTATGGGAATATGGTGTAATATTAAAATCATAGGCAAATTAACTTTGCCTGAGGTTAATAAAACCCATGATAATATTGATACTAAAAATCCAATGCATTGGGAAATTGAACTTAACCCTCCCCATGAAATAATTTCTATGGAAACTAATTGGCCAAAAGAAAAATTAGAATTTCTAGATCATGAAATAATAGTCTTCATTCATCTGCCAGACTTATCATAAGGTACAAATAACAGTAAAACAAGGGAGAAAAACACATTAACTTAATAAAAAAATTACGATAATGCATGTAATGTGTTCTTTGGTTGGCTAGGATGTTTGCTCCCCTCAGACTCATACTTGTCTAATAGACATTTTCTGCTCCTAATTGGTGTTACTGGTTTAATACAATTGCTCTTGATCCTAGTTTGTACATGTTATGCTGGATACAAAAAGAACATAAGACAGAGAAAAAAACTCGGGTCATGATAGCTCAAATAATTTTTTTTAAAGATTTTTATTGGGGAATTG
>NW_017731660.1:1379113-1387491 GCF_001890085.2 Hipposideros armiger
TGCTGTACCCACCAATGTAAAAGAAGTATGTGTCTCTCCATTTTACTTTTTATCCAATCCCAGAGATTTCCCCGCTTTGCTTTCTCCCACCCCCTTAATCTACAACCAATGGATTTCATGTAACCCTCCTCCTTTGATTCTAATGTATAAAATAAGTTGCAAAACAGCCATTTTCTGGAGCGTTTTCTCAATCCGTTGAGAATTTGCTTCCCAGTAATTGTCGTCAGTTTGGCTCAAATAAACTCTTATAAGCTTTCTCTTAGGCTGGATATTTTTTGTCAACAGAAGTCATTTGATTTAGCCTCAGATTGTGACATGGCTCTGGGTATACTGCAAAGGGACAGTCCCTCACGGTGCTAGTTGGCTGCTTATCTGTGGTTATCGAGTGTATAAAGCATTTTATAAGTTCACAGAGCTCTCTGCTCAAATGTCAGCTCAACAGAAAGGCCTCCCTGACCACCTCTAAACTAACATCTGCCTTCGGTCTCTCTTCACTTCTTTATCCGACTATATTTCTCTCAGAGCATTTGTCACAGCATTATATATTTACGAAATACAGAGGGTGCCAAAAAATGTATACACATTTTAAGAAAGGCAAAAAACTGTATTAAAATTACACTGATGGTAACCACTTTGAGCACCTCTTGTAATTACAGAAGTCAAACGTGACTTGTATTCATCTTTTGTTATTGGTATATATTGAGTATTACAATTTTAATACAGCTTTTTCCTTTTTTAAAATGTGTATACATTTTTTTGGCACCACTGGTATATTTACAATATACAGTAAAACCTTGGATTGAGAGTAACTTGGTTTGCGAGTGTTCCACAAGATGAGCAAACATTTCTAATACTTTTTAAAAAATAAATTTATTTAATGGGATTAGAGTGAAATGTATTTTTTTAAAATTTTATTGGGGAATCGGGGAGGGGGAACAGACAAGTTGCTGTTCTTTTGTTCTTTAGTCTAGTTGTGGAGAAAGTCACTTCACTGGCTCATGTTGGTATTGTTATCACTGCTCTCTTCCTGGCTGAGGCAGTTGGTCTCCGGCCATTGGACGGCCGCTCACTGCGGCTCACGGCAGCTCATGCCAGCTGTTGGCCGCTCATGCTGGCTGCCGACCTCTCACGGTAGCTCAAGGTAGCCCACTGCAGCTCCACTGCAGCCTGCACCGACACCAGCCACTCGCAGCAGCCCAGCTCCAGGTCGAGCTGTTGTTCACCATCTTAGCTGTAGAAGGTGCAGGGTCACTGGCCCATGTGGGAACTGAACCGGCAGCCCTGATGCTCAGAGCTCACTCTCCCAAGCCAACTCTTAACCAACAAGCCACTTGGCCGGCCGCTGTAATACATTTTAACGTGGTAAACGTGCGATATCTTGCAATACAAGTAGTTTGTTTCCAGAATGAATTATGCTCACAAACCAAGGTATTACTGTATATTTATTTGTTTCCTGTCTGTCTCTCACCTTCTGAATGTAACCTTCAGGAGAGAAAGAATTTGTCTGTTCCCTGCTATATTTCTGTTGCCTAACATGGTCTCAAAAACATGACACTTTTAGAATGAATAAATGAAATGAGTGAGTGAATGAATGAATTTTCCCACTGATAATGGAAGGAGGAAGGGGGCACTCTGTACCTGGAGAAACTCTAAGGAGGAGGAACAACTCAGGGTATGTCAGTGATCGCTTTTGGAGCCACAGAGCAGAGGTGCATGGCTCCCAGGATGAAGGGATGACAGTGACAAAGGTCGGACAGCAGCAGCTCTATGGCAGGGATGGAGCCCAATCCACAAACTTGGGTGTGCAGGGTAAACAACTTTCTTCTTCTATAACTTAATCCAATTCCAATTTTTAGCCTTGACTTGGATGTGATGGAGACCCTGTGCGGCAGTGGTGGTAATGTCCTGTTCCACCTTGCACAGGGCTGTGGGATGGGGTTCCATACGTGTTCCCATGGTGGATGGAGTGTTCCTTCAACAAAAACTGCCTGAGAACATGCTCCTGCCTGTCTGCGCGCATGGAGAGATGAGGACTCATCAGTGTTCCCGGTCTGTCCCACCAGGATTTCTCCTTCATCAGCAATTTCTGACTCACCCTGAGTCCTGTTATGAGGAGGTGATTTCCCTAAAACGATCTTTTGCTTTTTAGCCATGCCTGTAATTTCTGTTCTCAATTCCCTGGTAAGTTTCAGTTCTCTATTCTTATCCCCATTATAAGACCTTTCTTCTGACTCACAGCCAAAGGTTGGTGATGAGATCATGTAGTTTTGCCTGGAAACGCCTACACTGCTCTTTTTCATCATGAATGCTAAAGAACATTTCCTAAGAAGACATCTCACTTATTGCAGTAGCATTCTTCCTAAACCAAGTGCTTAGTTTCATTGAAATGATGGACATATATATATATATATATATATATATATATGAACCATAGAGATTAGTAAGGCATTATTAGTACTTGGGTTTCTCTTATTATAAATAAATTATTCACCTGAATAAAGGATCTTATAAAATAATTTAAATGTAGGACCAAAATTTCATGAGAGAAATTTTAGCACTACTATTAGACAGGTTTCATTTTAAGCAAACTGGGGATATTAATACAGAATTAGGAATTCAAAGAATCTAAACCAGTAACTAGCAGTGTATGTCAGAATGTAGAGGCTTAAAATACATAGGCCCGGTTACTGCCCTCAGTCCCTCTGATTTGGAGGGTCAACTATGAGGCCTTATTGCAAGCCCAAAGTCCAACCTAGCCCCCTCATTCATTTCACTGATGAGGAAACAGAAGCTCCAAAAAATGAAGTGATTTGTCCAACCTCACACAATGAACGAAGCAGTTTCATCAATTATATTCCAACAGGCTGTGACCCCATGGCCAGGGGTAAACTCATTATAAAACTCAACTTGCATCATCACCTCATAATTCTGTAAGTGAAAATAAAGCAGAAATTCTTAGTTCCCATTGGAATTAACCCTCAAGTGTTCTGTTTAGCAGTTCTCAAAGGTCACGTTTACATTTTGCCAGAGCCTGTTGTCTAAAGAGCGATGGTTGTACAGTCCTGCATGAAGTGGGGCCAAGCTGAGTACAGGGTGAGAGGTATGCAGTGGGCACACCATGGTTAGAAGAGGACTGAGAGCAGAGAGCCAGCCACTCCGTCAAGGATGGTTGAACCTAACAGGACCTGACAGTCAGAGAGGCACTGATGTATCCTCATGGCTCACGGGCTGAGTTCATGCAGGTCATGGAAGAGAAGAGAAAGAGGCCTAGGACAGGACACAACTTCATCACTGACGTTACTCTCCAGATAGTTTAAAACAAATAACTTCCTTTGACCCTGCTGTGCCTTTCCAAGCAGTTGCCTTCTTATACCCCGTTTACTATCAATTTTCTCAAAAGAATAGTGCAAGTTTGCCATCATATGCTCCTTAACACCTGTTAGTCATCCAGGTGACCCTTGTCCCACTCTGTTTCTGCAACACAACGCTATTCATTCATTCATTCATTTAGTCATTTCATTAATATTTATAAAGTGCTTAACTTGTGCCAGGCATTGACCTAGGCTCAGGGTGAACATAAAAGACATTGTCTTTATGTCATAGAGCTTACTTTCAGGTGGGGAACACAAATAATCACACAACTACAAACTCCAATGATACAATAAAGGAAAAGTAGAGCACATTAGGGGAGAGCATATGGAGGCCTAATTTAGGCCACTTTCAGCCAGTGGAAGTCAACCTGGCACCACAGGGAGTAACAGAAATTGGACTACAAAAAGTGAGGAAAGGGTGTTGTAAGTGGAGGAACAAAAGTAAAGAACCCAAGGCAGGAACGAGCGTGGGCAGGCAATTCACAGACCTAAGAGAAGGTAGGCCAGCTTGGCTAGGGCTGATGAGCAGGTGGGTAAGCACTGTCACATGGGTCTAGGGAGACAGGGAGCCGTGAGGTTGTGGAGAGTCTCATAGGCCAGGCTGAGATCTTTGGTCTTGAGTCCAAATGCAAAAGGAGGTCATTGAAGGGATTAAAGCAGGGAAGAGAAATGATCAAATTGATATTTTAAGAGTATTGCTGTGTGTTGGCAGGAGACGAGGCCATTAAAAGGCCATGACAGTGCTCCAGGTAAGAGGTGACAGCTGCTTGGAGTAGGATGGTGGCCTTGGGGATGGAGGGAAGTAGGAAGACTCAGAATGTACTTTGCAGGGTGATAGACCTGCAACATTGTGTGTCTCGGACGTGTCAAGTATGACCTCTCAGCTTTGGCTTAAGCAATTGCATGGGTTGGTGGTGCCATTTATTGAGGTTTGAAAAGTTGGAAAAATAAAAGGTTTTGGGAAAGGACAAGAGTTTTTTTTTGTTTTAGATGTCTGTGAAGCATCAAAGGAGAGGTGTTAAGAAGGTAGTTGGATATGTGGGCATCAAACTCAGAAGAGAGAGCTGAACATAAATTTGAGGGTCTTCAGCATATTGTTGTTATCAAAAGCCATAGGAACATGGAAGGTCACCTAGCGGGAGAGAGAAAGTGACAAGACAGACCTCTAAGAAACGTCCTGATATAGAGATCAGACAAAGAAGGAAGACCCAGAAATGAAGAGAAATAGACTAAAACGGGGCAGAGGAAAACCAGGGGGTGCAGTGTCATGGCAGCCAACGAAAGAAACTATTTCAGAAAAAGAGTGTGGTCAACTCTGTGTAGTGTCACTGAGAGCTCAGGGACACTAAGGACCGCAAAGGGACTGTTGGGTGAGGAGGTTATCGATGATCTTCGCCAAAAACAGTTTCAATGAAGTCACGAGGCAGAAGTCAGATTGGAGTAGCTTGAAGAGTTAAGGGAAGTTTAGTAAGTCACGATGAGCACCAAAGAAAGAAAAGAAATAGAAAAGAATGGAAAAGACCAGAAAATCAGAGTACATTGCTTACATGGAGGATAAGAAGTGTTTTCTGAAGCTTCTGTTTCAGGTATGTGAGCATGTCCAGCTGAGGGTCATGGTCAAAGGAATGTGAGGAACAACAGGAGATTGGTTTGGAGACATTTTTCATTGTCACACTGTGGGTGGGTTTCCCACTGACATCCATTGGGTAGAGGCCATGGATGCTGCTAAATGTCTTGCAATACAAAGGATAATTCCCTACAATGAAGAATTATCTTGCTCCAAGTCAGTGGTGCCAAAGTTGAGAAGTTCTATTCTAAGATAATGGCCTTGAGATGCAGTGGCACATTAGAATCACTGGGAAGCTTTTAGAGCAGGTGCATGTTGGGCCCACGTGGGCATTAGTACATTTAAATTCTCCCCAGGTGATTCTCAGGTACAGCCAGGGTTGAAAACCCTTGGTCTGGGAGGAGAGGTCCATGGTCCTTTAATGCACATATACTGAACAGGAGGAGATGGATTGCAGACAATTTATGATTCCTGACACTCTCCCTCTCCCCCTCACCCTAAACACACACGAGTGCACACACGCATTAATGGTGAAAGCCCCGCCCATATGATCAACAATTCTTAACAACGAGGCCTTGCAAAGTGGTCTTGATTAATCCGGCAACTTCTTTGGGGCTCAGCGTCTCTCAGATCTATTACACTTCACTTAGAGAATAACTGGCTGTTTCTCAGTCTTGCTCCTGTCTCGGCTGGAAGCTGAAGGAGACCACCAGACCACCAGACAGGACAGGATGTAGCTTCTTGGTTTCCTCCTTTAGTTCCTTTTCTTAAGAGAACCTTTATATTTTGTGTCTGATGCCCCTCAGTTTCAAATGTGACGTGATGATAGGTAGGTTTATTTTTATCTATCCTGCTCAGAAACCAGGGTTCTTTTTCAACCTGGGCACTTACCCTCCATCAATTCTGGTAAATTCTATGCTATTAACTCTTTGATATGTTGTCTCTCCCTAATTCTCTCTTTTCTCTCCTTTGGAATTCCTTTTACGTTTATACTGGATTTGTCATTCTGTTCTTCACATCACATTGATTTCACTTTCATAATTTCTCTTCTTTTCTCTGTTCTTCCAAACCACTAGTTCTCTCTCTAGTCTTCTGTTTAACTTGTTATTGAGTTTTTAAATTTTAACGACTATTTCATTTCCGAAATTTCTATTTGCTTCCTTCTTTTCCCCAAAGCTTCTCTTCCTGGCTTCTATGCATTCCTTTATCTTTTGAAACATTTTAAATCTCTCAGACTGTTTTATTATCGGTAGTTCTTGGAGTGTAAATTCTACCATTGGTTGTGTCTGCTGAGTCTCTTCCTTATGATCTCATGCAGACATGTATAGTAAGCTAACACTTCTGTGTAACAAAATCCCAACATTGCAAGATAATAGCCATTGTCTTTTACAATGAATAGTCAGTTTAGAGAATATTGTTCTCACTGATGTCCAGACCTTGCATTTTGTTGTTGTTGTTGTTTTTTTAAAAAAAAATGTACTAAAATTTAATCATCCATAAAAGCTATAATTTAATCTGACAGTAAAACTCAAGAAGCAATATTAGAGTTGGTTTAGTATATTATATATTTTAGCTTTGAAAGCCATAGAAATCAGTTACCCCAGGTTTTTTTTTCCTATAAAAGACCCATTTTTCCAAAGCATTATGCACAATTTTAATTAGAATATAATGACAGAATCATATTTCATAATTTTTAAAATATAAAATGAAGTCAATGACTCAAAAAAGTTATCTGCTGCAATGAGTTTGAGGGGAAATTTCATAATCTATATCATTACAGATATAAAGTATAATGGTTCAACTTTTTAGTGCTTGACAGGGAGGAATCATGATAAAAGATCAATATGAAATCATTTGATTATAGTAGCAATATCTAAATTTGAAATGCATTCATGCTCTTTTGTATAATCATATTAGAGTCAAGTATATTTATTTTCACATCTGTTATAACTGCTATTGCAAAAGAGAAATACTATTGTCTTACTTTCCAAGAGATATACACAGAGCAATTTTTTTCTCCAGGGAAACTTGTGCAAACCAATATAAGATCTAAATTCTTCACATGATATATAAAACAGGAGAAGCCTCTTCAGATTTATTTTTTGAAGTCTGGAATGCTGGCACTTTCCAATTAGGCAACAGTTCTTCATTCCTATAATCTGGCTCAGAGCTGCTGCTACTGCAGGTCTAAAGCAGCAGACATGACTTCTTTTTAGGCTTCTTCTTTCCCACTGGTGTTTTCTATTTATCTGCCTGACCAGGTCATAAAATATCTCATTAACGTTGATCTTTGACTTTGCAGAAGATTCCAAAAAGGAACAGTTACATCACTGTCTTGCTAAATTCTGGCCCTGTTCTTTGCCAACTATTCACTCACTTTCCAGGTCACATTTATTGCCCACCAAAATCATCGGAACATCTTCTGTGTCCTTAACCCGCAAAATCTGTTCCCTCAGGTCCTGTAAGTCATTAAACGTGGACTGAGCTATAATAGAATATACTAGTGCAAACCCTTGGCCATTCTTCATATACAAATCCCTCATCGCTGTGAATTGCTCCGTTCCTGCAGTATCCAGGATTTCGAGCATACACTGTTGGCAATCTACTTCAACTTGCTTTCTGTAGGAGTGTTCTATCGTTGGGTCATATTTTTCAACAAAAATTCCCTGAACAAACTGAACTGTCAGAGCAGACTTCCCCATGCCTCCTGAACCAAGGACCACTACCTTGTACCCCCCCACACCCCCACCCCTACCCTCCTCCACCTCCTCCTTCCTCCTCTCCTGGCCGTGGCTCCTGCTCTGTCTCTGTGTGGTGATGGTGGCAGAGGCCTCGAGAGCAACGGCAGCGCCTGCAGAACGCTCCCAGACCTTGCATTTTGTATGAAAGGGTTCACATTGTTTTATTCTCCTTATCGGAGGAGAATACTATAGGCTGATTTCTTTAAAATTAGAATTAGGATGGGGCAAAGGAAGGAGAAAACACCTTTACAAATCATGTGTTCAACAGGTTTAATGGAAAGTAATTTGATAAAAAGTCTCTTGCTAAGTTGTTATGGTTATGTCACTATCAAGGCTAGATTTTAGGGGTTAGAAAAAGCTCTAACAATCTTTATGAAAGGACATCACAATAAGTCACATGTTTTCTCGACTGAATATATTCACATCTTCTCTCTGTTCACCCTCTGACGCCTTTTCTAGATGACTAAACATCGCTGCTTCCCTCCTTTGCATGAGCTTGGGAATGCTGCAACAATCCATCAGAGTCCAAGGGTGGAACACAGTATGTTGCACCAGCTGAGAGGACGTGGAATCCTTGTCCTAGACCAGGGATCGGCAAACTGCGGCTCATGAGCCACATGTGGCTCTTTGGGTATGTACATGTGGCTCTGAAGTAAAATTGAAAATGAAAATAAAACTATCATAGTTTCATTTATAAAA
>NW_017731660.1:1388200-1413402 GCF_001890085.2 Hipposideros armiger
CCCCACACCCCCACCCCACCCCCGTCGTTGTATCTCTTGTGGCACCAGCAGTCCCAAAACAGTGGGGGAGTAGCCTGGGAAAATGCTAAGCAATAGAGTTTCGAATTAGGAATCTACAAGGTGATCTTCTAAGATAAGGAGCTGGAACCAGGACAGGGCATCCTGGAGGCAGTCTTAGCTCAGCTACACAGGATGTGAAGCCCCTGGATTGGGGCAGGGCATCCCAGAGGCATTCTGAGTATGGGGGTCCCAGCTGGGCCCTGTTTCAGAAGGAGCTTAGGTCTCTGTCCAGAAGGACCATCGTCTTTCTGAGAGAAGAGCACTTGAACACATGAGACCATGGAGTTCACTGCCAAAGGCCAAATGATGTGGACCAGACAGATGCTGCAGAAGGGAACAGGAGCTTAAGAGCTCAGAAACCTTTATGGGCAGCTCAGATGGAACCTGGCCATGAGGGGTGAGTGGGGCCCATGTACAACATGCTCCCGGTGGACGTGGGGATGAATGCCACAGCATGCCCACAGCGCTTGCTGCCCTTTCGGTACCAGTGGGTACACAGGCACTGATAAGGCTGGTGGTGACAGGCAGGGGGTGGGCTGGCAAGGAAGCTACAGGGGAGAATACTGATAACTGACTGACACTTAGGAGGGGAGGTGGTGGCAGACAGATGACAAACAGAAAAGGTAATAATACCAATAACCAGTGCTTGTCAAGTGCATCCTATGTGTAGGACTCTGTTAGCTATGTTACATAAATGTTTTCCATAAATCCTCACACATCCCATGGGGCAGAGGGTACTAGTCTCCCCACTGTCCAGATGAGAAGCATGAGGCTGAAGGAAGTTAATTCAGTTGCCCTGGGCTACACAGGGAGCAAATGATAAAGTGTAGGTTTGAACCCTGGCAGTCTGGCCCCCAAGTTTGCATCACTAAACACCAGGAAATACTATGCATCAGAGGACTCTAGTGTGTTGCCCTTAATGCTACCAAAAATGGGAGCTCATGTCATTTTGATCATTGCTTTCCATTGGTTGTCAACTTCTGAAGTAAGGCTGTGCTTACTCAACAAATACTTACGAAGCTGCCAATCCCTAGCCTTATATTGTATGCTGAGGATATCAAGATGAGTCAGGTTGATCATTGCCATGGAGGAGGTGACAGTCCCCATAAGGAGGTCACCAGAGGGAGAGTCATGTAAATACATAATTATAGTGCAGTGCTGCGAATGATGATTCAATATAATAACATTAAACAGCATGTGACTCCAACAGCCTGCAAAATGTACTTTGAGATATAATGGAATAAGTTCATGTTTGAGTCCTGCTACTAGTAAGAAGAACTCACATAATCCAGCAGAGTAATTATCCTGTTTATCTCTAAAGCAAAGTTTTCTGGGTTCAATCATTTTCTCCCAACAGGCTAATTTCAAAAAAGTCCAGAGAAAAACATGTAAAAATAAGAAAAGAAAAGCAGCACTTTGGGACAATGCTATTAAGCTTTTTGTGTTTTCCAGAAGGATGCATTTTCCCCCCCTTTCTTAAACAGAAACAATGGCATTCAGAGCCCTAAATATCCTTCATTACATGAAATATTTGTTATGCATAGGTTTGCTGGGGAGTATGAAAAAAATGTGGCTGGAGAGGAAAAAAGCCCCTTGTGTTTGTGCTCACACAATATGAGAAAATATCTATAGCCCTAACAGGAAGGGGTTAACTGATGAAACATCTGCAAAGTTCTTCAATCCCCTGATGTACTGAACAGGGTCTTCTAAAGCCAAAGGGCATCTCTTAAAGCAAATAGAGGGCCAAAGAAGCAAATGCAATTTAATTACGCCTTCTTTGGTCTGAATTGTCACCCAGGACTGTTCCATTTGCTCACTATTCCAGCAGGACACACTGTGATAATGATGGACATATTATTCCAAGACACTGTGACCAGAAACTCAAGGACTATTGGTTCTGATTACCATAGCTCCTTGAAGATCAAGGAAGGCCCTCAGGTACTTTTGAGGTTCGTGGTATATTAAAAAAAGAAATGCATTTCCAAAACAGAGTTCCAAAATTTGTGGCATGTTTTAAATGCTTCCATTTAACAAATTAGTGCTTTTAAAGCAAGAACACACAGTCATTATGCCATTTGGGGGTATCTCGGGGATGGTACAGAGAACCTAATTTGGAGATAATATCAAAGGTCCGAACTCGAGCTCCTTCAGGAATGGAAGTCCCTGGTGACCCTTCTCTGATGGATCCTGACCATCCCTCGATGTTGCGAAAGTCTTTCACTGGTCAGCCAGTGGCTCTGAGTTTTACAAGCTAAGTCTCTTTAATTCTCACTCACTTTGTAGCCACTTGATGGACAAATAGAGGCCTCAATGTAATGAGGCTTGCCTTGATGGGTAGGGAAAATTAAATATTTGACCAAATTTACCAGTCTCAAGAAAATGACTAAAACACTCCAACCAATTTGTCAAAAAATCTATTCCTAAAATCTCACTACCTACTATAAAAGAGTAAATAAAAGATTAAAAGCAAGACTCATAAAAATAAAATTTTGAAGGGTGTTCAGGGTTTGTAAAGTAAACCTCAGTGAGATCATAGCTATGTATACACAGAGGCTTGTGGAAAATACTAAGACTTGGAATAAGAAAGTGATCAGGGGCCAGCTGAGTGGCTCAGTTGGTTAAGAGCTCACTCAAGAATTTGAGCTCTGAGCAACAGCGGTTCAGTTCCTGGCCTGAGCTGAGCTGCTGCTGAGCTGCCAACAGGTAGCACAATGGCTCAACTAAAAAAAAAAAAGAAAAAAAAGAAAGTGATCAAATTGGGGGGACCAGGTGGTGCAGCATTGACCGAGGATGTTCATTCATTCATTCATTTAGTCATTTCATTAATATTTATAAAGTGCTTAACTTGTGCCAGGCATTGACCTAGGCTCAGGGTGAACATAAAAGACATTGTCTTTATGTCATAGAGCTTACTTTCAGGTGGGGAACACAAATAATCACACAACTACAAACTCCAATGATACAATAAAGGAAAAGTAGAGCACATTAGGGGAGAGCATATGGAGGCCTAATTTAGGCCACTTTCAGCCAGTGGAAGTCAACCTGGCACCACAGGGAGTAACAGAAATTGGACTACAAAAAGTGAGGAAAGGGTGTTGTAAGTGGAGGAACAAAAGTAAAGAACCCAAGGCAGGAACGAGCGTGGGCAGGCAATTCACAGACCTAAGAGAAGGTAGGCCAGCTTGGCTAGGGCTGATGAGCAGGTGGGTAAGCACTGTCACATGGGTCTAGGGAGACAGGGAGCCGTGAGGTTGTGGAGAGTCTCATAGGCCAGGCTGAGATCTTTGGTCTTGAGTCCAAATGCAAAAGGAGGTCATTGAAGGGATTAAAGCAGGGAAGAGAAATGATCAAATTGATATTTTAAGAGTATTGCTGTGTGTTGGCAGGAGACGAGGCCATTAAAAGGCCATGACAGTGCTCCAGGTAAGAGGTGACAGCTGCTTGGAGTAGGATGGTGGCCTTGGGGATGGAGGGAAGTAGGAAGACTCAGAATGTACTTTGCAGGGTGATAGACCTGCAACATTGTGTGTCTCGGACGTGTCAAGTATGACCTCTCAGCTTTGGCTTAAGCAATTGCATGGGTTGGTGGTGCCATTTATTGAGGTTTGAAAAGTTGGAAAAATAAAAGGTTTTGGGAAAGGACAAGAGTTTTTTTTTGTTTTAGATGTCTGTGAAGCATCAAAGGAGAGGTGTTAAGAAGGTAGTTGGATATGTGGGCATCAAACTCAGAAGAGAGAGCTGAACATAAATTTGAGGGTCTTCAGCATATTGTTGTTATCAAAAGCCATAGGAACATGGAAGGTCACCTAGCGGGAGAGAGAAAGTGACAAGACAGACCTCTAAGAAACGTCCTGATATAGAGATCAGACAAAGAAGGAAGACCCAGAAATGAAGAGAAATAGACTAAAACGGGGCAGAGGAAAACCAGGGGGTGCAGTGTCATGGCAGCCAACGAAAGAAACTATTTCAGAAAAAGAGTGTGGTCAACTCTGTGTAGTGTCACTGAGAGCTCAGGGACACTAAGGACCGCAAAGGGACTGTTGGGTGAGGAGGTTATCGATGATCTTCGCCAAAAACAGTTTCAATGAAGTCACGAGGCAGAAGTCAGATTGGAGTAGCTTGAAGAGTTAAGGGAAGTTTAGTAAGTCACGATGAGCACCAAAGAAAGAAAAGAAATAGAAAAGAATGGAAAAGACCAGAAAATCAGAGTACATTGCTTACATGGAGGATAAGAAGTGTTTTCTGAAGCTTCTGTTTCAGGTATGTGAGCATGTCCAGCTGAGGGTCATGGTCAAAGGAATGTGAGGAACAACAGGAGATTGGTTTGGAGACATTTTTCATTGTCACACTGTGGGTGGGTTTCCCACTGACATCCATTGGGTAGAGGCCATGGATGCTGCTAAATGTCTTGCAATACAAAGGATAATTCCCTACAATGAAGAATTATCTTGCTCCAAGTCAGTGGTGCCAAAGTTGAGAAGTTCTATTCTAAGATAATGGCCTTGAGATGCAGTGGCACATTAGAATCACTGGGAAGCTTTTAGAGCAGGTGCATGTTGGGCCCACGTGGGCATTAGTACATTTAAATTCTCCCCAGGTGATTCTCAGGTACAGCCAGGGTTGAAAACCCTTGGTCTGGGAGGAGAGGTCCATGGTCCTTTAATGCACATATACTGAACAGGAGGAGATGGATTGCAGACAATTTATGATTCCTGACACTCTCCCTCTCCCCCTCACCCTAAACACACACGAGTGCACACACGCATTAATGGTGAAAGCCCCGCCCATATGATCAACAATTCTTAACAACGAGGCCTTGCAAAGTGGTCTTGATTAATCCGGCAACTTCTTTGGGGCTCAGCGTCTCTCAGATCTATTACACTTCACTTAGAGAATAACTGGCTGTTTCTCAGTCTTGCTCCTGTCTCGGCTGGAAGCTGAAGGAGACCACCAGACCACCAGACAGGACAGGATGTAGCTTCTTGGTTTCCTCCTTTAGTTCCTTTTCTTAAGAGAACCTTTATATTTTGTGTCTGATGCCCCTCAGTTTCAAATGTGACGTGATGATAGGTAGGTTTATTTTTATCTATCCTGCTCAGAAACCAGGGTTCTTTTTCAACCTGGGCACTTACCCTCCATCAATTCTGGTAAATTCTATGCTATTAACTCTTTGATATGTTGTCTCTCCCTAATTCTCTCTTTTCTCTCCTTTGGAATTCCTTTTACGTTTATACTGGATTTGTCATTCTGTTCTTCACATCACATTGATTTCACTTTCATAATTTCTCTTCTTTTCTCTGTTCTTCCAAACCACTAGTTCTCTCTCTAGTCTTCTGTTTAACTTGTTATTGAGTTTTTAAATTTTAACGACTATTTCATTTCCGAAATTTCTATTTGCTTCCTTCTTTTCCCCAAAGCTTCTCTTCCTGGCTTCTATGCATTCCTTTATCTTTTGAAACATTTTAAATCTCTCAGACTGTTTTATTATCGGTAGTTCTTGGAGTGTAAATTCTACCATTGGTTGTGTCTGCTGAGTCTCTTCCTTATGATCTCATGCAGACATGTATAGTAAGCTAACACTTCTGTGTAACAAAATCCCAACATTGCAAGATAATAGCCATTGTCTTTTACAATGAATAGTCAGTTTAGAGAATATTGTTCTCACTGATGTCCAGACCTTGCATTTTGTTGTTGTTGTTGTTTTTTTAAAAAAAAATGTACTAAAATTTAATCATCCATAAAAGCTATAATTTAATCTGACAGTAAAACTCAAGAAGCAATATTAGAGTTGGTTTAGTATATTATATATTTTAGCTTTGAAAGCCATAGAAATCAGTTACCCCAGGTTTTTTTTTCCTATAAAAGACCCATTTTTCCAAAGCATTATGCACAATTTTAATTAGAATATAATGACAGAATCATATTTCATAATTTTTAAAATATAAAATGAAGTCAATGNTACAGGGAAGAATGGGACAGGAGCTCAGGGAACTCATTCTGGTTGGAGGTGGAAACAGAGCCTGCAATGCCAGTCCAGATTGTGAGTGCCCTCATGGATGTGAGCAGGTTCTCTGGTGCACAGAGGACAAACAGAGAGATGAACAAGAGCCATGACCCAATTCCTAGTTTGCTTCTATTTTGTCTTTCAGAAGAATACTCTGGGAGTTATACATGATAGACTATTGGTATGAAGAAATTGAAGGGCAAGATTTGAGAGGAAAATGAGGGAGTGGCTCATATTTACCCACTCTAAAAAATATAGATTTCTTTGAATGTTCTATGGAGTCTCAAGGGTAAAGAGGTTGTATTTACTCTGTATTTCCAGGGGCCAAAACTAGTACCAAAAGAAAAAGTAGGAGGAAGAGAGATATAGCTGAGCATGCAAAGGGCCTTTAAGTAAACATGCCTTTGTATTGTGAAAGTTATGTATATACCCTGTAGAAAAATTGGAACACAAAAGCGAAATAATAATGTGTAGATAACTAAAATTACACCTGATCTACAAGTTAGTCACGAGCTGGGTTGATAGTGTGATGTATTTCCATCCAGTTTTGAGATGCATTACATGGTCAAGATTATGTAATATATGCAAATTCTATCTTTCTTTTTTACTTAACATTAAGCATTTCTTGCATCATTACAGATCTTCACAAAAAGTAATTTCAAAGTTCTAGTTCCAGCCAAGATGGAATGCTGTACTCCCAGGATTTCCCTATTACAACTAGAAATCCTGGCCATAACATGACAAACAAGTATAGGAAAACTCTGAAAGGGGGTAAGAAGAAGGCAGATGGCCCAAGGAGCTGAGGAACACATGGTGGTGAGTTCCCAGGGTTTCCTTTCCTCTCATACAACCTATGCGGTGCAGTGGAAAAGCCTGCAATCTGCATAGTGAAGAGGAAAACAACAAGCCCCAAGAAAAGCCTATTTCCCCCCAAACAAAAGACTAAGGAAAGAGATACAGCAGAGAGCACAAAACTGTTTTGATATCTCCCCTATTCCAGCCAAATATCTATGGATAAATATCCCCACCCAAGGTTTCTGCCAGGCCCAGTGGGAGAATTAGTCTTCCATTGGCCCTGACAGCCCCAGGGAAGCAGGAGTGGAGCTCTGATTTACCAACCAGGAGGTGCTGGCTGAGCCAAACAGGGAGCTGATCTCCCATGACCACCCAGCAGAAACAGGTAGCACTCTGATTTTCTTGCTTTGCTACTGTCAGTGGGACTCAGTGGATAGCTGAGCATCTACCCACATCTGGCATCAGTGAAACTGAAGGAGGCAATGTGTGGAGGGGCTAGTTGACCCTTCACATCCCAATACCTGTGTCACCTAGGCCTGGCAGGGAGATGAGCTTATACCCCACTGGGAGACAATGAGGCAGTGTGAATGCTACACGGTCACTGAACCCACCCCACTCATTTGCACTCATAGGTAGTATGAGTCACTGCTCAGCCATTGTCAAGATGGAGTCCATGAGGTCCAGCAGGGAGCTGAATACTGACCCTCACCGTGATTTGTATGCCACACCTGTATGCCAAAATGGGTGTCTACAAAAAAAGAAAATTAAATAGGATTCAGAGTCTGACAATATCATAATCAAAATGTTCAGAATACAACTGAAAATTGCCCAGCATACCAAAACCCAATAAAATCACAGTTTGAGTGAGAGATAATCAACAGATGCCAACAATTAGATGACTTAGATGTTGGAATTATCTGACAAGGATTTTAAAGCAGCCATCATAAAAATGCTTCAACAAGCAATTACAAACATGTTTGAAACACATGGAAAAAAATAGAAAATCTCAGAATAAGAAACACAGGATATTTTAAACAGAACCAAAGGGAAATTAAATTACAGAATTAAAAATACAATAACCCAATCAAAAACCTCATCAAATGGACTAAATGTCAGAAAAAAAATGACAGAAGAATGAATCAATGAAATTCAGGACAGAGCAATAGAAATTACCTAACCTGAACAGCACAGAGAAAATACAATAATGAGAAATAGAACAGGGTCTCAGGACATGTGTGAGCATAATGGGGGGAAAAGTCTAACATTTATATTATCAGAGTTCTAAAAGGAGAAGAGAAAAAAAGTGGAGATGAAAAAATATTTCAAATAATAATGACTAAAATTTTCCCAGTTTTGGAAAAAAAACATAAAACAACACATTCAAGAATTTGAGTCAATCCCAAACAGGATAAAACCAAAGAAATCCACACTAAGACACATCAGAGTCAAACCTAAGGATAAATAAAATCTTGAAGCATCCAGAAAGAAATGGTAGTTTACCTATATAGGAAAAACAATTTGAACAACAGCAGATTTCTCATGAAGAACCAAAGAAAGCCAGAAGGAAGTGGCATAATATTTTTTAAGTGCTGAGAAAAATAACTGTCAACCAGGAATTCTATACCTGGCAAAATTATCCTTCAAGATTGAAGGGGAAATAAAGATATTCTCAGACAAAGGGAAACTAAGAGAACTTTTTTTGCTAGTAGATCTACCCTTAAAGAAAGGCCAAAGGAGGTTTTCCAAGATAATAGCAGAAGGCTTGGAAGTACAGAAAGGAAAGAAGAAGAAGAAAATAAATAAATAAAAAACAAACAAAAAGGGGGGTGGGAAGCTATAAAGGCTGTTATTCCTCATGAGTTTTTAAAATAATATTTAATGGTTGAAGTGGAAATCATAACACTATCTGATGTGATCCATTTATGTAGAGGAAATATCAAAGAATTGTATTTCTAAAAAGAATAAATGGAAGAAAGCTTTCTACACTTCACTTAAAATGTTAAAACAAAGAAGACATCCAAATAACCAATAGGATATAAAAAGATGCTTAACATCACCAATCAGGGAACTAGAAATCAAAACCACAGCAAGATGTACCTCACACCAGAATGGCCATCATCAATAAATCAACAAACAACAAGTGTTGACGAAGATGTGGAGAAATTAGAATCCTGATACACTGTTGGTGGGAATGTAAAATGATGCAGCCACTTTGGAAAACAGTTTGGAAGTTCCTTAAATGCTTAAATACAGACTTACCATATGACCCAGCAATTCCATTTCTAGGTATATACCTAAGATAATTGAAAACCAATATTTTTGTATGTCCACACAAAAATGTGCACACTAATGTTCATAGCCATATTATTCATAACAACCAAAAAGTGAGAAGAAGCCAAACCTCCATCAACCAACAAATGGATAACTAAAATGTGGCACATCTGTACAATGGAATATCATTTCACCATAAAAGAGAAAGAAGACTGAGTCATTCTACAATATGGATGCACCTTGGAAATATTACACTGAGTGAAATAATAAGCAAACACAATTTAATGACACCTTCTTTGGTGTAATAAACCAGGTTCAGGGGGCACACATTGTATAATTCTATTTATATGAAATGTCCAGAAGAAACAAGTCCATAAAAACAAAAGCAGGTAAGTAGTTACCAAGGATGGGGAGAGGAGTGGCTGGAGAGGGATTACTAATGTGGAGGGGGTTTCTTTTTAGATGATGAAAATGTTCTGGAATCAGATGGTGGTGTTATGTGCTCACTTTGCGGCTATACTAAAAAATAATGAATAATACACTTTACAAGGGTGAATTTTATGGTATGTAGATTATATCTCAATAAGTGAGTTCAGCAAGGTCACAGGATACAAGGTCAACAACACTTACAAATTCAGTCACATTTCTGTATATAACAAAAACATGGAATTCAAAAATTTTTTTTAAGTTGCCACATAGAATCATTCCAAAAAAATTAAATACTTAGGTATAAATCTAATAAACTTTACAGAATCTGTATGCTGAAAATTACAAAATACTGATCAAATAAATAAATAAATAAATAGATAAACCTTATTTTTGTGGATTGTCACACTCAACATAGTCAAGATGTCAATTCCCCCCAGTGGTCTATAGATTTAATGTAATTCCTATCAAAATCACAGCAAGGTTTTTTCTAGACATAGAAAACTATTCTAAAATTTATATGAAATGGTAAAGGAACTAAAATAGATAAATTAATTTTGAAAAAGTAAAGTGGAAGAAACTGCTTTACCTGATATTAAGGCTTACTTATATTAGTCAAGGCAGAAGGGCATCGATGGAGAGATGTACAGATAGATCAGTGGGATAGAACAGAGAACCCTGAAGTAGATCCATCCAAATATTCCCAACTGATTTTTTTTAAAGCCTTAGTATTTATTTATTTATTTTTTATTGGGCAACAGTGTGTTTCTCCAGGACCAAGTCAAGTTCCAAGTCAAGTAGTTTTTTCAATCTAGTTGTGGAGGGCACATCTCAGTGGCCCATGTGGGGATCGAACCAGCAACCTTGGTGTTATGAGCACTGCGCTCTAACCACCTGAGCTAACTGGACACCCCCCAACTGATTTTTGACAAAGTTGCCGAAATTCTGTGAAGGATAGCCTTTTCTACAAATGGTAGTGGAGCAATCGGACATGGGCAAAAAAAATAAGCTTTGACCTGAACCTTAGACCTTAAATAAAAGTTAATTCAAAATGGATCACAGACTTAAAGCTACAGAATGTATAGAATAAAACGCAAGAGAAAATCTCTGGGTCCTTGAGCCTGGTGAAGAGTTTTAGGCTTAGCACCCAAAGCATGATCCATAAAATGAAAAGTGGATACATTTGGGCCTCATCACAATCTAAAACTTTTGCTCTGCAAAAGGATAAGAAGCATAAAAAGAGAAGAAAAATCTGGGAAAAATATTTGCAAACCATATAACAAACAAAGTCCTCACATCTAGAATATCTGTGAAGAACTCTCAAAACTTACCAGTAAGAAAAAAAAAAAAGCAATCCAACTGGAATATGGACAAAATACATGAAGAGACATTTCACCAAAATGGCAACTAAGCATATGAAAACATGTTCAATAGCATTGGCCACTATGGAAATGAAAACTGCCACCACCTACCTATCAGAATGGCTAAAATGAAAACTAGTGAGAGCATCAAATGCTGACAAGGATTCACAGGAACTGAGTCACTCATGCATTGCTGGTGGGAATGTAAAATTGTGCAGTCATTCTAGAAAACAGTTTGGCAATTTCTTGTAAAGCTAAACACACAACTACTATACACCCAGCAATTCTAGAGAAATAAAAACTTATGTTTACACAAAACCCAGACTGATGTTTCCCACTGTGGATATCATCCCTCGTCTTCCCACTTGCCTACTTGACCTTCCCTTCATTTGGGAGCCCTTCTTTGTCTATTTTGGTTCAGGGTTGTAGATGTCTCTTAATTTATTTTAAGACAAAGTTTTGTTCCTGTTTCTTATTCTCCTTCTTACTTTCGGGTGATTTCTCAGAAAAGGGAAACTGCCCTCTTTATGCTGCATTTTAAAATCAGAAGGCTTCTTCTGGGAGTCTTCTGCATATAACATTATTTTTAGTTTCAGTTTTGCATCACACACAATCTTTCAAGAGTCATATTAAGTAGTGAGTAGGGAATTGAATTCAAGTTTAAATTCAGTCTTGCCTGGTGCAACCAATGCAGATAACTCAATTGAAGTGACCATCAAATCATCAGAAACTGCCACACATGGCTAAAGGTGCACATATGCAGGCAATGATAAGCCCATCACAGTATACTCCTCTGCCCAGGAGCTAGTAAAAATGTAAGAATTCGGAGAAATGGTCTATGGCATTTCAGCTTGCCCAGAATCTGACTGGCTTGGTGTGGAAGGTGAATTCTTTCCATGGAGCAGCATCAACTTTTGCAAAGGCTCAAATTTTAGAAAGGGCTTAGAAATCAAATAGAAAATAGTCCAAATGGGAGAGAAAATAGAGATCTATAGCATGTAGCACTCCTTTTTCTACTGAATGAAATGCCAGTTCTTTAACTTAGAATGAAATCTATCTCAGCTTTTCAACAAAACCATTGTCTTCTCATTGTCCACAGAACAGTGCTTAAATGCTGCACCTGGCACTCAGAGCCCTCCACCCACGAAGACAAAACTAAACTGAAGGAATTAGGTTCAATGAACAGTCACATGCCTTTCATCCTATGATTTGAAAGCATTCTCTCCCCACATCCCCTACCGGTGTGTGACTGGTGTGTGCTGTCTATCAAGCATGCCTTGCATTTTCCCATATCTAATTCCCCCAACTTCGCTGGTAAAAATTCTGCCTATCCTTCAAAGCCCCACAGACCTCTCCTGGTTCTCCTACCAGGTGTGAACTTGCTTTCCAATTCTTGGACTACATTTTCCACCATCTTTATAACTGAAAAGGTGGTGGAAAATGTAGTCCAAGTCCACAATTTCCAAAAGATTGTGGACATTTTCAGCCTTTGCAAAAGTTAATGTTGCTCCATGAAAAGAATTCATCTTCTTCATAAATCTCACTTCTCCCAAAGAGACCAAGTACCACTCCCCAGGGAGGCAAGGACTATTGCTCTGACACCTCAACTCTTCCCTCTGCCCTTGGGAAACCATTTCCAAAACCAGCTTTCAGAGTCTTCCTCTCCTGGTTCTCTCTCCAACTTGAATTTCCATGCTGAATTAGACTCTGAACTTTGTTGTATAAATTTATTTATTTGATCTGGAACTTTAAGATTCTGACCCCAATTGTGTCTTGGTTTTCCTAGCTCTGGTTGAAAATTTATATATATTCCCTTGTTGCTACTGTACTGACTAACCTGTTAACAAGTTCCCAAGTTCCAGAGCCTTTCACTCCAGTAGCCATCACCAGTGCCCAGGCCACAGTCCCCCAGCTGCCCACTGAGCATCACTGGCCAGGATTTAGCTTATGGGCTATGTCATCAACCTCATGGACACATAATATTTTTCTTGGGTTTTCATTGTCTAAGTGCTTTTCTCACACTATTGCTCCTTGAAGATGGATCCTGCAATGCCAAGCACAGTGTCTCGCACACAGAAGAGCTCAGAAGGTATTTACTCAGTGCTGTTTGAATGTAGGCAATTTTAGGTGACTTGGGTACTTTCCAGTGTGCCCCAGCAATGACCACGCATAAGGGTACTACCTACCTGTATTTGGGCTCAGCTTCCCATTTTCTGAAAAGGGTGACAATCAGGGCTGCAGTCATCTGAGGGCTTGATTGGGGCTATAGGATTCACTTCCAAGATGGTTCACCCACATGGCTATTGGGAGGAAGCTTCAGTTCCTTGTCATATGAGATTCTTCATAGACTATGTGAGTGTCCTCATGACATGGCAGTAACTTCTCCAAGAGCAAACAGTCCTAGAGAGAGAAGGCAGGAGCCACATGTCTTTTATGACCCAGCCTTGGAAGTGATACACCATCATTTCTGCCATATTCTCTGGCTCCCACAGACCAACCCTGATTCTATGTGGGAGACTGGTATTACAGAAGGCTGTGAATACCAGGAAGCAGGGATCATGAGAGGCCATCGCTGGCTACTACACCCACTCACCTGGAGTGTGTCTTTGTGCAAGTTACTTACTCTTTCTAAGCCTCTGTTCCCTCATTTATAAATAATAATACCTCACAGGGATTTGTGAGGAGTAAATGCTTATGAAATGCTTTGAACTGTTTTGGGATCCCCGCCCCTGCCCCCACATTCTCCAGGACTCTTCTGGAGAAGCCAGTTGCAGCCTTTCTCCCTGTAATCCTTGGCTCTCACATCTTCCCCTCTTCCTAGCTTCTGGTAATTTGCTGGCAATCTTTGGTGTCCCTTGGCCTGTAGCTGCATAGCTCCAGTCTCTGCCTTCATCATCACATGGCCTGCCACCTGTGTGTGTCTTCACATGGCTGTCTTCCCTTAAGGACCCCAGTCATATTGGAGAAAGGGCCCACCCTATTCCAGTATGACTTCATGTCAACAAATTACATCTGCATTGGCCCTATTTCCAAATAAATTCAAATTCTGAAGTACTGGGGGATAAGACTTCAACTCTTTTTGGAGGGACACAATTCAACCCATAATACCCAGAAATGGATGGGGCAGGCACTGGATTGGGTAAGGGCTCCCTGGGTAGAAAGCGCCTGTGTAAACTTGGGTTAGGTATAAAACATTTCTGGTCTGATGTCAACAGGGATGAGCCAGTGGGGTGGGTGGTTCCAAGCTGTCATGGGAAAAGAGATAAGGACACTGTGAGGTCTGGGTGACCCAACATGAATCAAAGGCAATGGTTAGACTGTGAAAAGGAAGATGATCCCTCTTGGAAGCTGGGACAAACGGAACAAAGAATGCAAAGAAATGAGCATGTTTAGATCCCCAGTTACTCTTCTAAGTTGAAATACTTGAAAAATGATATTATTAGCTAGGATGGCAGGAGAGGGAAGCCCAAGCAGAGGCTTCAAATGTCTCTCTAGGTGCTAGTTTTGAGAACATTTCCAGGAGCACATCCTTGGGAACTTCTGGAGATAGTGTGTGTTGTCAGGGGACAATGCAGAGAACCGTCTGACCACTTTGGAACCACTTTTCTTCGTCTTTGTGAAAGGTGGAACTGCGTGGAATCCCCTCCTGCTAATTCTCATGGTCTCATCTCGTTTCCCAAGTGGCTCACACCATTTGAGGTCTACTGTTTGTCTTCTGTAACAGCTCCCAGGCCTCACTTTTGACTGGGCGTACTCTTACATCAGCCATCACCCACATTTTGTTCCATTTGACTTAGCTATTTTAAAAAGTCACTCTGCATCTTGAAAGTGACTGCTTGCTATCTTGTGAGCAAAACTTGCCCACAACTAAAGGCAGGTTTCACACCTGCTACATACAGCAATTTAGGCAAGTTTGAAGAAACGTTGTCTGTTCATGTGAGTATTATAAATATTTTCAAATTCAATCTTCCAACAATTACTTGAGTGTCTACTACAGATCATAAGATTAAATATATTTTCTGCCTTTCCTAAGGAGTTACTGGCTTGAAAACTTTAAATATGTGACAGCTTTAAGTAGGTGTTTTAGTGTAAAATAATTTTGTCTTAGTGTGTTTCTTTCTCTCCAACCTGACCTTTTTGTTTTTTTTAAGATTTTTATTGGGGAATTGGGGAATGGGAACAGCGCTGGGGAATTGGGGGAAGAGGAACAGACAAGTTGCTGTCTTTTTGTTCTTCAGTCTAGTTGTGGAGGACGTTGCTTCACTGGCCCAAGTTGGCACCATCATTGCGCTCTTCCCAGGTGAAGCAGATCAGTCGCCGGCTTCTGGACGGCCACTCACTGCGGCTGCTGCCTGCTCATGCTGGCTGCTGGCTACACACAGTAGCCCATGGCAACCCACTGCGGCAGGGGCTGGGGCCTACGCCGTCCCTCGCGACTCTCGGGAGCCCAGCTCCAGGTTGAGCTGTTGTTCAGCATCTTAGCTGTGGAGGGCAGTGTCACTGGCCCTCATATGTGGGATCCGAACTGGGGCCCTCTGGCGTCCCAAGCCAGTTCTTAACCAATGCACCACTCGCCCGGCCCCCAACCTGACTCTTTTTTATTCTCTCTGTTTTAAAAAAATTAAATGAAGATAATATAAAAGTCCCTTCTAAGTTAGAAATGGAAGTTCCTCTTCCAAATTCATTATTGAGAAAAATATTATTAGCAGGAGCCTTAGACTAATAATAGAAGTTGTCTGGAAAACGTGTTCTTGTCATAGAGATGCCTTCTCACTGTGAGAAACCACCAACACAGGCCTGTTTTGTTTAGTTTAAAGAGGGGCATAGGCTAAATCTCAGAAACATCATGTTGAGCAGAAGAAGCCAGACACAAAAGAGTGCATTTTTATGAAATTCTACAAGACTCAAAACTAATCTACAGTGACAAAAAGCAGAGCAGTGGTGGCCTGGGGCTGGAGCGTTGGTGAGATTTGACTACAGAGAGCCAAGAGGGAACTTTCTGGGAAAATGGAAATGTTCTATGTCATGACTGTGACAATGGTTACACAGATATATACATTTGTCAAAACTCATCAAACTGTATATTTATTTATATGTAAATTATACCTTCATAAAATTGATTTAAAATAAGTACATAAATTCAATCTGGAGCTAGGATCTAAATCTTAAGGGGATGTGTATACACACTCACACACATTTCTTTTTGTTTGTTTGTTTCCGTTTTTTCTTTAAAGAGCAAGGTATAATTTGTGCACCATGAAATTCATTGAAGCATACAATTCAATGATTTTTAGTAAATGCAAAGTGTTGTGCAAACACCTCCACAGTCCAGTCTGAGAACCGCCCATCACCGGTAAAACCCCTCTCCCATTTATAGTCAGTCCACGATGGAGCACATGCTTTATTGTGACTTCTGGATGTGAGCTAAGCGAGTATCTTAAATTGGCTGAACTCCTGTGCCAGAGCCTCGCGGAGGACTGAGCCTTGGCGGGCTTGTTGAGGGTGCGGTGCCTCAGGGGCCCCACAGAGGCGGGCCCTTCATTTGGGCTTCAGTTCTTTCTGCAAACAGTTAGGGGCATGTTCTCTATACTCAATGCATTGCTTATATACACACAGACCGACATAAGGATGCCTATGGTTGTCCTTCAGGTGTGTCCCACTGCCCCCTTACCCAACCTGCTCCCCTTCTGCGCCCAGGCTGCTGCTGGGCACCTCCTCTGCTCCTGCCAGCTGTCCAGGGGCAGGCCCAGGAGGAGCCCATCCTGCCGGTCAGTGCCGCTGGAAGCAGTGAGCCCTGGACATCCCCAGAGCAACACACATAAGTGAAGGGAACACAAGAATGATCATGGTGGACTTGGAGCAAAAATTAGCTCCACTTTGGGCGGCAGTTACATTTAGTCTGAAAAGTCTGGTCTTTCCCCAGAAACAGGTGGTAACACTGCATCCCTAATCTGCAGAAATAAAGGATTAACAGCTGGCAGGAAGGTAGAGGACAACCTGAGCCTCTCCTCCATGTTTCCATAGAAGGTCAATGTCAAGGGAAGAGCTCAGGATTTACGTTTTATGTGCCTCCCAGGACTCTACTGATGGAATTTAGCAATGAACAAAATAAGGAGAATTTATTCTTACACAGACTATCACAAATCTAAGATCATGTGTTACAGCTCCTTCCTGGGAGGGGGTGAGCCCAGGCTCCTTGTAAGGGAGTCCCTAGATGGCGTGTGTAGTTATGAGCTGTGGCACTGCCCATAGGTTTGAGAGCAATGTGACAGGTGGGTCGTCCCCAGGTACTACTTTTAGTATCACAGACACATGTTTAACATTTGAGAGCGTGGAGGCTGTGGTGAGTGTGCCAACAAGTTGCCCTGGGGCTCCTTGGCTCAACATGTTGCTTATATATACACCATATGTTGGATCATTGCTAGCGAGGCTGCTATGTCATTGGCAGGGCCTAGTGCAAGGTGAAAATGTGGGTCCCTTTGTTTACAAGGAGGAAGATTGCTTCTTCCTTTCATTTGGGGTCTCTAGCTCTCTCTCGACCTGAAAAGGTATTTTTGATATGCTGTTTAATGGCATACTCCTTTAGGTGTGGGGATTCTTGTGGAGCAAGTGCAGACCCTGACTGAGCCCAGGGCCCCATGCTACAGTTCCTTCAGGCCCCAGGAGGGCTCTGCCTTTGCCCCTCAGGTGCTTTGCCAATGTACTGCATGCTGGCCTAGGTGTGCCTTCACTTCTCACATAGCCAGTACCTGGAGTCTCCCTTTACATCCCTCCACTCCTTTTGGGGGAAGGAGGTATGAGTACTCCCCCATACATCGGGCTACAGAATTTGTAGGGCACAGTGCAAGAGGAATAACTGTTTAAAAATTAAGAATTTCTGATGATGAGAGCAGAGCATTCCATGAAGCATGGGGCCCTTCTGAGTGTGGAGCCCCATATGACTGTGGTATGACTGTGGACTCCCACGAAGCTGCCCTGCCCTTGCCTCTGATAGGACAACTCAGAGGGGACATACATGTTGTCTCCATCACTCCAGGAAGACTCAAGCGAAAGCTCCCCTCTGTGACAGAATGTACCCTTGTTTGGCCTCCCTCACTTCCCAGTCCCACTTCCTCACACCCTTCTTATTCACTTCCTAATAAGTCCTTTACATCCAAATCCCCATCTACAGTCCATTTCTGGAAACTGAATGTCAGACAGGCAGGGAAAGCTCTGCTCTAGCTGGATGAGCATTGAAAAGTTCATTGCTAAGACAACATGGTCTTATGTGGGACAGCTAGCTTCTCTATTCCTTTTCTCCGTATAAGAAAAACTTCCAAAATATGTTTGAAAGATGTACCAGGGAATTTCTGGGAAGATAAAGTAGATGTACCTTACCTCCTCCTCCCACTAAATGCCACTGACATTATACAGAAAACAAACACAAGGAGACTCTGAAAGGTGGAGAGGAAACGACAGACTAGCTTGGGCTTCAAGGGATGACATGATGGTGAGTTCCCTGGATTTTTTCCCCCTCATGTATTCCAGACTCAGCTTAGAAGAAGCTAGAAACCTGGAAATGGCAATGGTGCAGACAAAGAAAAGAAAAGAAAAGAAAAGTCTGAACCAAGCCTGCTTTTTCTAGTCAAAGAACCAGGAAAGGGACAGCTTACAAGACAGGAAACTTTTAGACAATAACTGTTCTTCTCCATCTAAATACTACTGAAAAGGCCTGTGGTCCTACTTCCCCCTATTCCACCAAAGGCCGAATGGGAAGCCTAGGCTTCCACCCTTACCAGGTGTAATCAGGGGCTCCACCCCCATGCCCAGGTGGTGTTACAGAAGCCTGGTAGACAGTCAGGATGTTCACTATTGCCCAGGAATCACAAGGCCACCCGCAGATGGTGTCAGTGGAGGCCATGTCAGGAACAGTAAATGACAAACTTCTACTTCTCTCTGCTGGGGAGGTACAGCCTAGTGGGGAGCCAGAATTTCCACCCCTACCCAGCAGTAATGAGGAGTCTCATCACCCTTGAGTGTCAAAGGGGGCCAAGTGGGGAACCTGGACTCTACCCTCACCTAGCAGTAACAAGGTGGCTGCCTTACTTCTGCCAGAGTAGTGTCAAAAGAAGCTAACTAGAACAGAAAGTTTAAATAAGATCCAGAGTCTCATAACATAATACCCAAAAATGTTCAGGATTCAATTAAAAAAAATCATCTTAAAAATCAAGAACCAGAAATATCTCAAGTTGAATGGGAAAAGACAATTGATGCTAACACCAAGATGACAGATGTTATAGTTATCTCATTGGATTCCCAGAATGAGAGGAGAAAGAGGGCAGGACTGAAAAAATCATGAAAGAAATAATGGCCAAAAACTTCCCAAATTTGGCAAGAAATGTAAAACTACAGATTGGAGAAGCTGAGCAAACCCCAAATAGAATCAACACACACACACAAAATCCTCATCAAGAGGTATTACAGTCAAATTCTGAAAACTAAGGAGAAAGAAAAAAATCTTGAAAGCAGCAGAAAAAGACACATCTTCTCTATGGGTAAAAACAATTTGAATGACAATAGTCTGTTTATCAGAAACCATGGAAACCAGAAGGAAGTGGCACAATAGTTTTCAAGCACTGGAAGAAAAGAATTGTTAACCCAAAATCCTATATCTAGTGAAAATATTATTTTTTTTTAAAGATTTTATTGGGGAATTGGGGGAGGGGAGCAGCACTGGGGAATCAGGGAAAGGAAACAAACAAGTTGCTGTCCTTTTGTTATTCAGTCTAGTTGTGAAGGAAGTCACTTCACTGACCCATGTTGGTATTATCATTGCACTCTTCCCGGGTGAGGCAGTCGCTCACTGGTCATTGGACGGCGGCTCATGGTGACTCATGGTAGCTCACAAAAGCTCACGCCCGCCGCCAGCCAGCCCCACTGCAGCCTACGCCGTTTTAGCAACTCTCAGTAGCCCAGCTCCAGGTCGAGCTGCTGTTCACCACCTCAGCTGTAGAGGGCGCAGCATCACTGGCCCTCATGTGGAATCTGACCGGGACCCTGATGCCTAGAGCTGGTGTCCCAAGCCAACCCCTAACCAACGTGCCACTTGACCGGCCCAGTGAAAATATTCTTTAAAAAGGAAGAAATCACGATATTTTCAGATGAAGGAAAACTGAAGAATTTGTTGCCAGAAGACCTAAGCTAAAATAATGAATAAAGGAGGTTCTTTAAACAGAAAGGAAATGATAAAAGAAGGAATCTTGGAAAGGCAGGAAGCAAGAACAAACGCAGTTAGAAAAAATACAATATATTCTCATTTTCCTCTTAATTTTCCTAAATTATGTTTAATGATGGAAGCAAAAATTGTAACACTATCTGATGTAGTTTTCAATGAATGTAGAGGAAATATTTAAAAAATTATGTTATTAGTGGGACACAGTAAAGGACCATAAAGGGAGATACATTTTTATGCTTCACTCAAAAGGAGGATAAGACACTGTGATAATTCATGTATGTATAATAAATACCTAAAACAACCACTAAAAATGCTATAAAAAGAGATACACTCAAAAATAAGCCAGAACAGAATTCCAAAAAATATACATGTAACCCAAAGAAAGTCAGGAAAAAAGACAACAGAGCAATGAAAAACAATAAGAAAAAAACCCAGAAAATAAAAAATAAGTGGCCGGCTTAAGCCCATAGATATACCATACTAACACTAATCAAAAGAATCCTGAATGAATTAGTTTGCTAGGGCTGCTGTGACAAAATACCATAAGGTAGGTGGCTTAAGCAATAGGAATTTATTGTCTCACAGTTACTGAGGCCAGAAGTCCAAGATTAAGGTGTCAGCAGAGCCATACTCCCTCTGAAGGTACTAGGGAAGGACCTGTTCCAGAACCCTCTACTACCTTCTGGTTAGTCCTTGGCTTGTGGCTGCATCACTTCTGTCTTCATATGGTGTTCTCTCTGTGTGCATGTCTGTCTCTAAATTTCCCCTTTCTATAAGGACATCAGTTATATTGGATTACAGTCCCACTCTACTCCAGTGTGACCTCATCTTAACTAATTACATTTGGGACAACACTATTTCCATATAAGGTCACATTCTGAGGTACTGGGGATTAGGATTTCAACATATTTTTTTGGGAAACAAAATTCAACCTACAACACTGGAAGAGCCATGTTAATTTTAGATAAAGCAGATTACAGAGCAAGGAAAATGATCAGGGATAAAGAGAACCTTTACTTGATGATAAAAGGGTCACTTCTCCAAGAAGACACAACAGTCTTTAATGTGCATGTACCCAACAACAGAGCATCAAAATATATGAGGCAAAAATGGATAGAACTATAAAATAAAATAAATAAAATAAAGAGACAAATCCACCATTATAGTTGGATACATTTACACCTCTCTATTAGTAATTGACAGATCCAGTTGGCAGAAAATCAGTAAGGATAGAGTTGAACTGAACAGCACCTCAATCAATTGGATCTAATTGACATTTCTAGAATACTTCATCCAACAACAACAGAATACATATTTTTCTTAGGCTCAGTTGGAACATTCACCAAGATAGACCACATTCTAGGCCATAAAACAAATATAAAAGAACAGAAATCATACAAAGTATGGTCTCAGGCCACAGTAGAATTAAATTAGAAATCAATAATACCAAGATGGCTGGAAAACCCCTCAAATATTTGAAGATTGTACAACATGCATCTAAGTAGCACATAAGTCAAAGAAGTCTCAAGAGAAATTTTAAAATATTTTGAACTAAATGAAAATGAAATACACCTTACCAAAATGTGTGGGATGTAGCAAAAGCAGTGTTTAGAGGAAACTTTATAGCATTGAGTGCATATATTAGAAAAGAGAAAAGATCTAAAATTAATAATCCAAGGGACTTCAGAGTAAAACAAATTACGAGGAACAGAGAGGGTCCTTATATAATAAAAGGGTCAATCCACCAAGAAGATACCGTGATCCTAAATGTGTATGCACCAACCAACCGAGCTGCAAAATATCTAAATAAAAACTAATACAACTAAAAGAAGAAGTAGACAAACCTATAATCATAATTGGAAAATTCAATACCTTTTTGTCAACAATTGAGAGAAAAATAACTAGACAGAAAATCAGCAAAATTTAGAAATACTAACACTATCAATCAACAAGATCTAACTGGCATTTATAGGAAACGCCACACAATAGTAGAGTACACATTCTTTTCAAGTGTTCACAGTATATATAACAAGATAGGCTGCATACTTGGCTATAAAACAAACCTCCACAAACTTAGAGGAATTTAAATGACAGAGAGTGCGCTCTTCAACAATGGTGCAATCAAGCGAGAAATTAGTAATAGAAAGATAACAAGAAACTCTCTAAACACTTGAAAATGAAACAACACACTTCTATCCATAGGTAAAAGAAGAGCTTTCAAGGGAAATTAAAGAATACATTGGATTGAATGAAGAAATGAACTTAAAACTTGTGGGACACATCTGAAGCAGTGCCGAGAGGGAAACTGAATGCACTGAATGCAAACTGCAAACATTAGAAAAGATGAAATGTCTTAAAGCAATAATCTGAGCTCCCACCTCAAGAACCTAGAGACAGAAGAGAAAAATAAACCTGAAGCAGGTAGAAGAAAGAAAATAATAAATATCAGAGCAGAAATCAATGAAATGGAAATTGAAAAAATAGAGGGAATCAACGAAACAAAGAGCTGTTTCTTTAAAAAGATCAATACAATTAAAAACCTCTGGCAAGATTGACAAGGGAAAAAAAGAGATAAGACAAATTATTATTATCAGAAATGAAGCAGGGGATATCATTACAGATCCTGTACATATTTAAAAAATAATAAGAAAATACTACAAACAACTCTCTCTACCCACACAAATTTGACAACTTAGACAAAACGGGCCAATTCCTCAAAATCCACAAACTACCACCACTCACATTTATAAATTTGAATAGTCCTATAAATAGTATTATGAAGTCAAATTCATAATTTAAAAATTCCCCCAAAGGAAAAATCAGTCCCAAAAATTCTACAAAGAGCTTAGAGATTTAATGCCAATTCTATACCAATTCTATGCTGGAAAAAGGAATGGGAGGGAACACTTCCCAACTCATTTTATGAAGCTAATATTACCCTGATACTAAAAGCAGACAAAGACAGACAAAAAGAAAAGTTTAGACCAATAGATGCAAAAATCCTTAACAGAACATTAGCAAATAGAATTCAGCAATATATAAAAAGTTTACAACAAAACCAAGTGGGATTTATTCTAGGGTTGAAAGACTGGTTGAATATCCAAAAATCAATTGAAGTAGTCCACTTAATAATAATACCAGGCTAAAAAAGAACCACATGATTGTGTAAGTGGAAGCAGGAAAAGCATTTAACGTCCAATTCGTGATTAAAAAATCTCTCAGAAAAGTTTAATAATTGAAGGCTCAGAAGAAAAGAGCAAAGGGGGACATAATATGTAAACAGTGCATTCTTCCAAAGTAAAGGCCAAATGATGCCATGGCTTGTGGAAAATTTCACAATAATTCAAGGGGAGAGAATAGTGGGAGACGTGCATCCCCAGACAGAACACAGAGCAGAGGCAGTGCTGCGGAAAATTATACTCCCGTTGTGAGCAGGAATTTAGGTCCAGCAAACCAGTATTATTCATCATACTGAATTAATAATGTCAATTATTAATGGATAAAAGTAATTGAAATTTAATAAAAATGCATATTGATTAAAATTTTATTGGATTAATTGTTTTGCTATTGGATTTTATTGGATGTATTGTTTCAAATTTCTAGAACTATTTGCATAAGGAGTTTATATCTAGTTCTGATAGTTATATCAGATATTTATATCTGATATTTATATCTGATATTTTGATTAAAATAATAAAAAACAATACAGTGACAAATACTGGAAATCTACAAGAATGCTTTTCCTTTAAGCTGTAACACAATAAGCTTTGAAATGTAAAGTTGTTCAGAGATTTCGTAGAGAGGAAGCTGAAACTCCATGAGATGAAGGGACTTTTCCAAGGTCAGACACTTGTCCTCAGCAGGGCTGCGATAGCACTGGGTCTCCTGGTGTCCAACTGAGGTTCCCTTCCAACGCACAGCTGTTCAGAAAAGTGATGCAGGGGAATGTGTGTTATTCAGCCTGAGATGAGCATATGGAGATAAATTCTCTACAACACAGACCGGGAGCTTTCCTTTTTCTTTTGCAGCCACTGACTCACAGAATACACCAATGGTGGGCCAGACACAATTGCAAACAAGAAGAGAAGTTTAGAGACAGTTCAGTCCCCAAGCCCCCCCAGCAACCTCACCAAAGCCAGCATCACCTCCTGTTCCACCTCTGTCACATTGGAATACATGCAGAAGATGACAAATGATGTGCTGAAGTGCTATTTTTAACCTTTTTAAATGGGTGCCACAGAGTGTATGCATTAGAAAGTGGACGATACAATGGTTCTCTGATGGAAAGTTATCTGCTGCTTTTTTTAAACAAAATGACCCACTTCTCCAGGGCATCATCACTAAAGCAGGCTGGTAAATTCTAAAATTTAAGTTGATGTTTTTAAACTTTGAGTAGATAGTGAAATGATAGATTTTCAAGCTTTGAACTTTTTGTAGGTACCCACCAAATGATACAAGAATGTCCCTCATTAATCCCTAGAGGTGTCAGGGATTACCTTCGAAGTGCTTACAGACGCATGTAGTCAATACCAACTGGTGTTGGCTATTTCTACCATTTAATTTCCCCTGTGCTGGCCCTGTCTACTGGTCAACCTCATCACCTCCATTTCCCACCCCAGCCTGCTTCCCACTGACCATGTTGTTTCTCGGAGACGCCACTCCTCCTATCCTGGCCAGGACCCCTGTATTTGCAGCCTCCTCCATGGCTCTGGCCTCCCAGAATTCTGCAGTTAAAGGACCTAGAATCTACATTCAGATGATTCAGTGCAGGCAGTGTAACGGCCTTACCATTTTCTACCTCGTTCCCCAGGACTGGTAGTTACCTTTTATTTTATTTTACTTTATTTTTAAATTAAATTATTTTTATTATGAAATACACATTTTTTAGAATTAGTTTCAGCTGTACAACACAGTGCAATAGTTATACTTTTTACCCCTCGAAGTGACAACCTCCCTCCCCCAATAGCATACATATCTATTACAAATCCCTTGACTCCACTCCCACACTATACTCCATGTCCCATGACTATATATATATATATACACACACACATTCAATTATAGTTGACAT
>NW_017731660.1:1418144-1423029 GCF_001890085.2 Hipposideros armiger
GCTGAATCACGCAGGCGCACAGTTCGTGGCCCTACACTCCCAGGAAAACTCCCTGTCTCAGCCTGTCCCAATCAGCCACTCAATGATCAGGCCGAGCAGCCCGACAGCCAATTGCCACCAAGACAACTCTGCACGCGCAGTGCGGAAATCAGGGACCTAAGGCGAGTCGCGCACTTCCGGGTCTGTTGTAGTCGGAGCACGCTTGCCCGGCATTTCCCTGGCTACGCAGCACAAACAGTATGGAGGGCGGGGATCCAAGGCCGCATGCGCACACATGCACGCACACATGCACACATGCACTCCTGTGCCAATTCCAGCAGACCAATGCAGTCCCAGACCTGAGCCTCTGTGGGAGGGCCCAGCCCTGAAAAAATGGCGGCCTCCTGTGCATCACTCACGCGCAAGCTCCACCCAGGGGAACAATGGTTCCACAAACCTCCAGCTCCCGCACCAAAGGCACTCAGTTCAGTCCTTCCCGGAGGCTTCTGGGCCCCGCTCACAAAGCCACTCCCTCCATCAGGAACCAGGTGAGTGCTCACCAGCGAGCAATTCGGTTTGCCAGCTCCACTCTTTCTCCAGATGCCCCCAGCCGCACCGAGCCGAGCAAAGAGAGTCCTCACTATTTTCTCCTTCCAGCTAGCGTAGAACTCCTCTTCCCAGCATCGTAATTCTGGGGTGGTGAGCGCGGTTTGGGGCCAGAGGGTCTCGACCCCAACCGGAGAAGCCTCCCCACCGCTTGAGGTGACCCTCACGGGGTTCACCCTCTCTCATCTCCACCCCTCCTACCGGACTCGATGTGGTCTCCTCTTTAAGTCCTTGGTTTAGAGGTTCTGTTCATCTAGGGTCCAGGGAACTTCCGAGGTTGAATATCTTATAAATTATTTGTAATTTTGTTGTGATCCTGGGAGGTAGTCGGCACAGCATCTGTCTATTCCACCATCTTACCGGAAGTCCTTATTACAATATTATTGACTATATTCCTTATGCTATAATCTACACCTCCATGACTACTGTGTAACAACAAATTTATACTTCTTAATCCCTTTTTCACCCACCTCCTCAACCCTTCTACCATCTGGCAACCATCAAAATGTTCCGGTAGTTACCTTTTGAGGCACCCTAATCAGGGTTATACTCTCTGTATCCACAGAAGACCGGGCTCCCTCAACTGGGCTCCACTGATCTTCCAGGAGGCTAAAGAGAGAATTCCAGAATTCTGTTCATTTTTATGGAAAAAAATTGACATCTTCGTTTTCACTGTCCTCAGTCTGAAATGCTGTGTTTCCCTCATCGTGAGAGTAGGCAGCAAACTATGGCGGGGGCAGTACCATGGCTTCTGCTGGAGCAGAAGTCTTAGGTTTTAACATGATGCTACAGTTGCAGCATGTCCAAATATTGCTTACACTTATCATGACTTTCAAATCACTATAATCATTAGACTTGCCACTAGACCTTGTTATTTAAAGTGTTAATAAAGAAGCGCATATTGCTAGTATAGCACAAATTTTTAAAAAAAACAACTTTAAGAGCTGTATTTCAATATAATTGGTTTCCTTTACAATCCTCTGCATTTTATTTCATCCATTTCAAAGCTTTTTTTTTTTTTCCTGAGAAGGCGTCCATGGGCTTCCCGGATTGCCAAAGGGGTCCATGGCACAAAATGCTCAAGAAACCCTGCCCTAGAGGGTCAGTGAACCGAAGGCATGTGAAATTATTTTTCTCCCACGTAATCAGAGCTGTTCAAGTTGTGGGTCTGGCTCTTGCAAACAGAAGCAGTAGAATCACAAGAACTGCAGCCTAACACTCGCCAGTTAGTCCCAGATCTCTGACCCGGCTTGGTCTTATCTTTACAAGGCACAGGCTCGCCTGGCTCAGCCAGAAGCCTGGCTTGTGCTGTGGTCAGGACATTGCTGTGCTGGCTTTGGAATCACCCTTTGTGGCAAGGCATGTCATGGGTTGAATGGTGTCCTCCAAAATTATATGCAGAGGCCCTGACCCCTGTGTGAATGTGACCTTTTTGGAAATAGGGTCTTGCAGATGTAACCAAGTTAAGCTGAAGTCATACTATGACTGGTGTCCTTATAAGAGGAGGAGACACACAGGGCAGAGGTCATGTGATGACAGAGGCACATGCTGGAGTGGGGCTGCAGGCCAGCAGCACCAGGTCAGTGGCCACCACCAGAAGTGGGAGGGGTGAGGGGCGAATCCACCAACATCTCAGGGAGAGCACAGCCCTTCTCACGGCTTGGTTTCAGACTGCTAGCCTCCAGTGTGGGAGAATACATTTTCGTTGTGTGAAACTGTGCAGACTGTGCTGCTTTATTAGTATAGCCCTAAGAAACGAATCCAGTGTGCACTAGAGTGCCTAACAAAGGGAGCGAGGAACCTCGCTGAGGTCACAAGTGGCTGTGTGACTTCGGGGGCCTCCCTGCTAACAAGGCTTGTACACGTGGCAGAATCTGGTCTGAGCCTCACACTGATTGTCACGTACCATCTGCTTGTGAGGTTGTGGTGAAGAAATACAGAGCAACCACCCTCTTCCAACTGGCAGAACCTAGAGATGCCTAAAATAGTAGCACAATTGCTGGGCCTAGGGATTTGCTCGGTGCGCTTGAAAACAGAATGTCACTCTCCCTTTTTGTGTTACACTTGGCGAAACCCTCCCCTTCTCACAAACACTTCAAGTGAAATGGGCTCCTACATCTTTACTCAGCACCCTTTCTTTTCCTGGGACTCAAACCCAAGTCCGGGGAGGGTTGGGGCTGGGGGCAGGAGGAAACTCATTGGTTTCATATAGCTATCTCCCTCTCCTCAGGGTATGTCCCCTTCAGGGACAGCTCAGTCCTTTCCTCAGAGACTTAAGCAAGTCTGCCTGTGACTTTGCAAGACCTCCATCCTGTCTGCTTCCCAGGAGTGGGCAGGGCATCTTCCAGTCAGGACCCTCTTCTCTATCAGTGCAACAGCCTGTGTACCTGAGATGTCCAACGTATTAGGTGCCAGTTCGGACACCCATTTTAGAAGACCCTTTGAGTGAGCTGAACTCTCAGGCAGAAGCGTTCCGTGGCCTTGAACTTCTCACCTCCCTGGTTTGAGCACTTGAGGAAGGGATGATTGGAGGACCAGGAATCAGTAGGGGCAGGGACATCTCACTGCGAGGAGTTCCCGCTCCTTCCTCCTGAGGCCCCACTGCCTTCATGCTTGGCTCCAAGTGTCCCTAAGTCCAGGACAGCCCTTCCTTCCACTGAGGCCTCTGCCTTCTCTTGCCCAGAGCGTTCCTGAGAGCCACCAATCCTTCAATGAACAATTTCTCCCAGATCAAATGAAAAGTCAAATATTGACCTGCATACATTTATACTTGTGTAATCTAATCTTCAATGTCAGAAAAATGGCCTTTGACCTTTGCCTCCATTTCCGAGAGACAAACTACACAGCTCCTTTGGTCTCACACAAAACCTTCTTCAAAATGTCTAGTTTAGCCCCTCAAATCATGTTTTCAGTTGAAGAAAAAATTGTTGTTTCAAATGCCTGTGAACTAGCCCCTCATGTTGCTAAACCATCCTGCTCCCTCTGCTATTTTGGCCAGTGAAGTGGTCCTATTTATTGACTGATTGAGATATAATTCATATACCATAAAATTCAGCTGTTTAAAGAATACAATTCAGCGTTTTTTCAGTACATTCACAGAATTGTGCAACCATCACCACTATCTAATTCCAGAACATTTTCAACACCTGAAAAAGAAACCCTGTGCCCAGCAGCAGTCACCTCTCATTCTCCCCTTCCCCAGCCCCTGGCACCTACTAATTTAATTTCTTACCTATGGACTTGCCTGCTCTGTTGCGCTTGCAACCGGAGACGCCAAGAATGAGACAGAATATGCAATGCAGAGAACGGGGAGGAGGACAGACAGCGCAGTCTGACCCTGCATCCTGGCTGACTTCAGTCTTTTATTAGAGATAACAGAGGAACAGGTGGTAGAAAATAACAAGCCACCCCTAAGGCTAAGGGAGAAATGCTTAGTTTAAGAGTTGTTTTTTAGCTCAAGAGGAACTAAATAGCTTCAAGGACTTTGGCTGAGTGCTCACTGTTTTCAGTGTGGCAGGCATCCAGCCTTACTCAATTAACTCTTAGTTGACCGCCGAGCTTTTGCTCATGGCAGCAAGCTTACAATCTTGGTTTTGGGGGCTCATTTGAGGTAATCCCTAATGTGTCCCTTCACTGCCTCTTGATTTTTTTCAACGCTTTTCCCACCCCAAGAACCCAATGCAGCTCTATCAAGTTAACACCCCTTCAGCGCAGGCCTGTTGGGAGGAAGGGAGGCTTCGAAGCTTTGACTTGGAAAGGTTGGTCACCTTTCAAGCTCCCTTTACTCCTAATGTAAAGAAAGAAGGGCTGGGCTCTGGGGTAAGGAGGTGGGGCGGCAGTGACTGGGAAGCACGCCCAGCCCTGGGCTCTGTGCGCTGGATTCACACCACAAGCTTCCTTAGCAGGGAGGCTTCGTAACCATGGAGAATGTGTGCCCAGTACAGGAACCTTGTTTCTAACTCCTGGAGGGTTGCTGTGGGTGTGTTAGCTTTCAATGCAAACAGAAAGAAACTTAAATCTCCATTGAATGACTGGAAACTTGATTCTCTTGGGCACAGTCCAGTGGGCCCCGTTTGCCCTCATAGTGACCATTTGTTGGCTCTTGTACTGCCCAGGTGGCAGCACCTCTCTCCTCCACCACAGCAGGGCTATTATTACATCACCAGCTACCCAAAGTCCTAGGAGCAAAGACAGGTTTTTTGTTTGTTTGTTTTGTTTTGTTTTTAAAGATTTTTATTGGGGAATTGGGGGGATGGGAACAGTGCTGGGGAATTGGGGAAAGGGGAACAGACAAGTTGCT
>NW_017731660.1:1423045-1445506 GCF_001890085.2 Hipposideros armiger
AAGTTGCTGTCGTTTTTGTTCTTCAGTCTAGTTGTGGAGGACGTTGCTTCACTGGCGCAAGTTGGCACCATCATTGCGCTCTTCCCGGGCGAGGCAGACCAGTCGCCGGCTTCTGGACAGCCGCTCACTGTGGCTGCTGGCCGCTCATGCTGGCTGCTGGCTACACACGGCAGCCCATGGCAACCCACTGCCATAGGGGCTGCAGCCTCCGCCGTCGCCAGCGACTCACGGGCTGCCCAGCTCCAGGTTGAGCTGTTGTTCAGCATCTTAGCTGAAGAGGGCAGTGTCACTGGCCCGCATATGTGGGATCTGAACCCGGGCCCTCTGGTGTCCCAAGCCAGTTCCTAACCATCGCGCCACTTGGCCGGCCGAAAGACAGTTTTAAAGACACCTTTGGAGAATACAACTTAGTCTTAAAAAAATAGATAAAAATGGGCACATTCATTTTGATAGGATTTTTAAAAACTAATATATAGTAATTCTAAATACATTCTTAATTTTGAAAGTATAGTATACATTTTCAAATAATATATTTATATTAATTTTAAAATAAATATACAATATTTAATAAATAAATATATGTTTTATAAATATAATATTTTATAAATAGATATATAAATATTTTATATTTATTTTTAAATAAAGTCCTGAATAGCTTTCAGCAGTGTTTTCTTCTTTTTACGGTACTTACTTTATTGGCATAGAATTAAGCCCTGGTCGTTCACAGAAAGTGAAAGAATTCACAGATTCAAAAGGGATAAAAGTTAGAAAGTTTATTTAAGAAGAAAGTATTTAAGAAGAAAGCATAGAGAGAAGAAAGCAGGGGCAGACAACTGAACCTAACTTTAGGTTAGCTTTTTCCTATATAGAAAGGGTAGATGAATTTTCTTACAGCAGGGGATGTGACATATAGACAGAAAAACCCACGGTGGGTAGGGGGGTAGGTGGGCAAGCCTTAATGTTTATTTTATTTTAATTGTATAATAACGAGGCTGGAATTCAAGCGGAGGGCAGGTTCCAGCAGATCTGCATAGGTGTCAAAAACTAGATATTTTTGGTTGGTGTTTTATCTCCTTTTTCTAAGGACGTTTTGACAGAAAAATGTATCTCTAGGAGCTAAGTCTGGGCGGTCCCTGGGGAGGGGATGCAGGCCTGGGCAGTACTGCTCAGGCTCATTTTTATTAATTCTTTTTCTGCCTCATCACTTATTACTAGTATGTAAATGGGTTTACCTTGGTATTTCTTTATTCAACTCATTTCATTTTCTTTATACACTTTCATGTCATAGTCTCGTTTATAATCTTACACTTATAATAATTTATGCATTTTATATTTATTAATATTTACCATATTAGAAGTTAAAACTAAAAACTTTAAAAATATTTAATTCATTTAAAAATAAGATTATGTTAACATAAACATATTTTTAAGAAAAATAAGTATATTTTCTAAAACAAAAATTTTAGTGAATGGCATTGTTTTACATTTTACAAATCTCTTTAATGACTGTCTCAATAGAAAACAACTAGATTCTCATATTTACTTTTTAAAATAACAGCTTTACATCAGGATCTAATTCATACCATTCCATTTAAATTCGTACCATACCATTCACCCATTTAAAGTGTACAATTCAATGTTTTTTTGGATATTCACATGGTTGTGCAACCATCACCACAATTAAGTTTAGAATATTTTCATTATCCCAAAAAGAAGCATTGTACTCACTAGTATTCACTTCTTATTTCCCCTTAACCTCTGTGCCCATGGTCCTGTCCTGGGCAACCCACCAATCCACATTCTGTCTCTGTGCATTAGCCTATTCCAGACATTTCCAGAATATAAATGGAATTATACAATATGAGGTTTTTTGTGACTGGCTTCTTTCACCTACATTAATATTTTCAAGAGTCATCTACTTTGTACTGTTTCAGTAATTCATTTCTTTTTAGTGCTGAATGATATTCTATTGTATGCATAGACCACATTTTGTTTATCTATTCATCAGTTGATGGACATTTGGCCATATTTCCATTTTTTAACTATTATGAATAATGCTGCTATGAATATTCTTGTACAAGGTTTTATATAGGTATACTTTTCATTTATCTTCGGTATATGCCTAGGGAAATGTCTTGGGACATTGGGACAGATGTCTGGGGAAATTGCTGGATCATTTAGTAACTCTGTGTTTATATTTTGAGGAACTGCCAGATTGTTTTCCATAGTTTATTTTGTATCCCACCAGCAATGTATGAGGGTTATAATTTCCCCACATCCTCCCCGACACTTGGAATTATTTATCTTTTCAATTTTTGCTATCCTAGTGAGTATGAAGGGCTATCTTATTGTGGTTTTGATTTGTATTTCCCCAATGACTAGTGATCTTGAGCATCTTTTCATATGCTTGTCGGCCACTGTATATCTTCTTAGGAGAAATGTCTACTTAGATCCTTTGTCCATTTTTAAATTGGATTACTTGTTTTATTGAATTGTAAGAGTCTTTATATTCTAGATACAAGACCCTTCTCAGATATATGATTTGCAAATACTTTCTTTCATTCTGTGGGTTGTCATTTTACTTTCTTGATTGTATCCTTTAAAGCACAAAAGTGCTTAAAAAAGTGCTTTGATGATAACCTATTTATGTATTTTTTTCTTTTATTGCTTGTGCATTTGGTGTCATATCTAAGAAATCAATGCCTAATACAAAGTCGTGAAATTTAAACCTATGTGTTTTTTTTTGTTTATTTGTTTGTTTTCTGAGAGTTTTATATTTTTAGCACTTACAATTTAGGTCTTTGATCTATTTTGAGTTAATTTTTGTATATACTGTGAGGAGTCCAATGTCATTCTTTCGCATGATGAGATCCAGTTGTCCCAACACTATATGTTGACAATAACATCCTTCTCCATTGGGTGGTCTTGACACTCTTTTTGATTATCAGTGGACAAGAAACATGAGGATTCATTTCTGGACTCTAAATTCTATTTTTTTGGTTTATACGTTTATCCATATGCTAGTATCATACTGTGCTGATTGTTGTAGATTTGTAGGTAGGTTTTGAAATCAGGAAGTGTGAGTCTTCCAACTTTATTTTTCTTTTTCAAGATTGTTTTGGCTATTCTGGATCCCTTGCATTTCCAAATGAATTTTAGGATCAGCTTTTTAATTTCTGCAAAGGCCTTCTGGGATTTTGATAGGGATTGCATTGAATCTGTAGGTCAATCTGGGGAGTATTGCCATCCTAACAACATTTAGTCTCCCAATCCTTGTACATGGGATGTCTTTCCACTTAACTATGTCTTATTAAATTTCTTTCAACAATGTTATATAGTTTTCAGAATATAAGTTTTGCACTTTTCTTAATTTTATTCCTAAAATTTAAATCTTTTTGATGTTATTATAAACGGAATTTTTTTCTTAATTTCATTTTTAGTTCATTCGTTGTTAGTCTATAGAAATACAATTGATTTTTGTATATTGGTTTTGTATTTTGCAACTTTGCTGACCTTGTTTATTAGTGCTAATAGCCTTTTGGCAGATTTCTTAGGATTTTCTATACACGTGATCATGCCTTCTGAAAATTGAGATTTTATTCTCCCTTTCCAATCTGGATGACTTTTATTTCATTTTCTTGCTTATTGACCTGGCTAGAATTCCCAGTACAATATTGAATATACCACCAAAACAGATATCCTTGTCTTGTTCCTGTTACGGGAAACCAGCCAATCTTTTACTATTAAGTCTGATTTTAGCTTGGGTTTTTCATAGATGCTCTTGATCAGTTGAGAAAATTCCCTTCCAGTTCTATTTTGTTGTGTTTTCATCATGAAAGAGTGTTGGATTTTGTGAAGTGCTTCTATGCATCTATTGAGATAATCACATGGCTTTTGTTTTTTATTCTACTAATAAGGCACATTGCATTGAACCCGTCTTGTATTCCTGGAATAAATCTTACCTGATTTTGGTGTATAATACTTTTTATAAATTCCTGGATTTAATTTGCTAATATTTTGTTGAAGATTTTCAATCTATATTCATAAGAGATATTGATTTGAGTTTTCTTGAGATGTCATTGTTTAGTTTAGGTACAAGGTAATAGTGGCCTCAGAATAAGTTGTGAAATAGTCCCTCCTCATCAATTTTTGGGAAGAATTTGCAAAGAATTAATGCTAGTTCTTCTTTAAATGTTTGTTAGAATTCACCAATGGAGTGATCTGGGTCTGTACCTTTCTTTGTTAATAGTGTTTTATTATTAATTTAATATCTTTAATTGTTATAGGTCTATTCAGATCATCTAGTTCTTCTTGAGTCAGTTTCAATAATTTGTGTACTTTTAGGAATTTGTCCATTTTATCTAAGTTATCTAATTTGTTGGCCTACTGTTCATAGTATTCACTTATAATCCTTCTTATTTCTATAAGGTCAGAAGTAATGTCCTTTCTTTCATTCCTGATTTGAGTCTTCTCTCTTTTTCCTTGATCAGCCTAGCTAAAGATTTGTCAATTTTGTTCATCTTTTCAAAAAACTAACTTTTGGTTGCATTAATTGTCTCTATTTGTTGATTATTCATGTCATTAATTTCCACTCTAATAGCCACTATTTCCTTCTCTTTGTTGTGGTGTTGAGTTTGCTCTTCTTTTCCCAAGTCTATTAAGGTGAAAAATTAGGTTATTGATGTGAGATGTTTCTTCGTTTATATATATATAGGTATTTAGGTCTATACATTTTCCTCTAAGCACTGCTTTTACTGCATCCTGTAAGTACTATTATGAAGCATGAGACATTTGGTGTCTCTCCTCAGAGGGTGTATACTTGGGCATGCTCACAGTCACTCTGTGATATTAGTGGGCTAGCAGCACTCTCACCTCCTTTATTCTCTTTGTTAAGCTGTCTGACTCACACCCATCTAGCTGAGTCCACTGATTTCTGTATAATTGCTCTATTGTTTTTGGTAATTCCCTGGAACATGTTGGGATAGTTTTTGAGGCCAGTCTTTGAGGTTCATTTTCTAACCCCAAGAGGGTTCTCCACTGTTTCCTTCCCTAGTTCTCTCTGAAGAACTAGCTGGCCTATGGCTTAGCTTCTTGCACTTAATTAAAAGGAGCTACCAGTCTCCTCTTATTTGTTGTTTTTTAGGGTCCCCTTAAGCTTGACCTTCCTCATACTCAGTTTCAAATAAAGTCAGTTTGGAGTATTCTGTTCTTATGGACAGCCTCTACCCCTGGGAAAATCTCTGAGCAACCATACTCTGGGCACTGGGTGGGAGTGGTAGCCTCTGGTCTTCTTGGCTTGCCTCTCCTGTTGTGGGATCTCTACCCTATAAGCGATCTGGGATCAGGGTGATCAGATTCCTGGTACTCTCATCCTGCCTCATCTGGGATAAGCCTCCACCCTCTCAGTGGGGTCTGAGTGGCAGAATGGAGCCTCCAACTTGTTCCCACTTACTAGGAATTTAGCCTTTTCAACTGGGAATTGGAGGGGATGAGAAATGCTGGTGATCTGCTCATCCCTGTGATGATATTAAATCTCTTGATTGGGAGTAGATCTCTTGATGGAGCCCCATCTTCTTGGCCATACCTGAGTGAAGTTTCTGTCAAATTGAGCAGGGGCAGGGAGGAGTGTCTCATGAGACTCAGGTGCCACAGACTCTTTCTTCTAATCAAGTTGTAGTAGATTTTCTTTTATCTTTTTTTTTTTTTTTTAGCTGAGCCATCCTGCTACCTGTTGGCAGCTCAGTGGCTGCTCAGCTCGGGCTGGACTCGAACTGCTGTTGCTCAGAGCTCAAACTCTTGAGCGAGCTCTTAACCAACTGAGCCACTCGGCCGGCCCGTGGGAGATTTTCTTGAATAAACATTTCTTCATTTGATGTGTGACCTTAGGACAATTTCCAGAGACTTTATATTATGATTTTATTACAATTCTCACCTATTATGCTTGTTTTTCCTGGGCTTTGGAGCTCATAATGCTGCCATTGTGGAAGTGGAACTCTACTTCTGCATTCAATCTGTTTGGTTAAAATATGAAGAAGAAAATCCATCATCACACAGAAATGTAGTTGGAAAAGACAGGAGTACTTTAATAACCTTTTCAGATAACTGTGGGTACTCTTTGATATAACATGTAAACTCTACAAGTGGTAGTTCCTTAAGGGTTCATTGTAATGTGAAGTCAAAAAACATAGCAATGCACTTTTTGTTCTCTGTTATATGAAATTCATCAGTCTGTCTTTGAATGGTCTTTTTCGCCCATGCATGATTTTGTAATAGCATGTGTAGGTCATCTGGAAAATATTGGTTCACTGAGTTATACACATCTTTCAAATAGTGACATATATATATATATATATATATATATTTAATATAATCACAGTTGTTAATGTTATAATCAATCTCATCAGGAGAATATTTAGGTGTTGAGAAACTGTCAAGTTCATGGTGGTGGATACTAATCTTCCAAAATTCTGATTTTCACTCGAGAGTATACTTTTTATCATGAGTTTTATATGTTTTATCATCAGTTGTTTTCTTGTAGTGACAGCCTCACTTTGCTCATTTTCAAGAAACTATCTGCCAAGTACACAAGTCTGAGTAATCATGGTTTGTCTCTCAGTTGTTCTTTCAAGTAAACATGATGTTCTCTGAAAAAAGTGGCTATTTTAGCTCACAACACAAATCTCACAGCTAGTTTTCCTTGAGACAACCATTATACTTTGGTACACAGTGATGTACTTCCCATTTTGTCACAACAAATGTTAAAAAAGATTGAGATATTATAAAATTAATATTCTTAATTTAAAAATAACTCAAAGGTTGAAATAAATGAAATTAATATATTTACTGCTTCCCCTAGGATATTTGTAAGTGAAATAGTCCCTTTCTCTTATATGTAGTGTGGAGAAGAACACAGTGGCTACCAGTACAGGGTGGTGTCACCACAGGGATCTGTGCTAACATTCTCGCAGTTTTACCCACCATTGCTTTTACGACATCGATGCCAATGTCAACACAGTGAAAAAGAAAATGTCTTAGTATTACTGTGAAATATTATTGTGAAAATATTATTACTATTATTGTGACAATAGTTGTAAACTTGTGACCTCCTAAAAGGTCTCAGGAACCCATAGGGGTCCTTGAATCACACTTTGAGAACTGTTACCTTATGTCATAAATGACCTCTATAGAACAAACTGTTTCCTTCTCCTAAACATGTTCAGCTGTCACTGCTGCACCTTAATAATCCCTGCTATCCTGAAGTACAAGTTTGACTGGGAGAAGCGATTACTTGTAAAAGTTTATCCTGGTCCTGGAAATGTAATTTTAGCATGTTTTCACACAACTGTGATAACCATAAATGGCTTCAAGCTAGTTTTGATTTTCAGAGCTCTACCTACATTCTGACAGTTGTAGCTCTCTTGAGTAGAACAGCTTTTTGGATGGACAGATACAAACACGGTGAAGGAGGCCAGATCGCCTAAATAGGGAAATTTTAGGAGCTCACTCATCTTTTCTAAGACTTCAGGGATGAGCAAATGCACATGAATCCTGTGGCCACAAGGAGTGTTCATTTTTATCCCCTTCCTTTGAGCCTGCCCCAAATGGTACTGGATGCAAGATTCAGGAGATTTAAACTGCAAACTTCTTCTTGTCTTGAGAAAAAGTATAGAGTCCAAAGTGTAGGAGTTCTTTCTTCCTATTCTGACTAGAGCTTAGAACTTGTGGGCACACAGTCCATACCTAGGTAGTGGTGATGATAATATTATCAAGAATGATAACCGCCGTGAGCAGCTGTCCAATGGCTGGCGACCTACTGCCTCAGCCGGGAAGAGTGCAATGATCATAATACCAACATGAGCCAGTGAAGTGGCGTCCTCCACAACTAGACTGAAGAACAACAACAACAAAAAAGAATAATGATGACAAGATACTAAGAAGCTGAAAATTGCTAGGTGCAAAAGAATGCCATGTTGACCACAGTTCTTGGAGCAGTACGTCATTTAGGAGGACATATTCTGAACTATCACATATGAGCAAAGTCATCAAATTCTTATCAAAATCAAAAACATTCTTCCTTTAGCTGCTAAGGTGAAGAATATTATTACTCTATTAAAGGAACTTGAACAAGTAATTAACACATCTCTTTTGGGAGTTTCTTAGGTTTGTCTTCCTCCTTACCTAAACCAGTATTTGGTTTTTCTTTGATCTTGTCTGCTGGGTCCACAAGCTTTGTTACCATGTGCTGGTTGGCAGCAGGCCATGGATGTTTTGAGACCCTTTGTGAAATACTATATGCACTGAGAACAGGGGATGAGTGGACCAATCTGCCCATACGCATACCTGTTAGTGGGCCATATACCATAAAAGCTTTTCTCAGAGAATATTTACTAATTATCACCAAAGGCAAAGACACCCGTTAGGGCTTTTTAGACCAATACAATAAATTTTATAAAGAATAATATGGCTTTGGAATTGCTTTGAGGAGGTGGGATTAGAGTAGATTCACTGAAAACATCAACATGAAACTGTGTGTTCAAAATGCTGGAAAAGGGCAATACTAACAGAGCACTTATCCTCTGTCATCATAATTATTATAATAATTATTCTAGACGTTTGTTAAGTGCTATAGTAGGTGACAAAGGAAACAAACAAACCACATAGAGTCACTGACTTTTAGAGCCTTGAAGTGTGTGGTAGATAAGTCCAAAGACAATAAAAGCCAAGGCTTCTGAACCTTTAGGAATATGTAGACTCTTTTGAAGGGAAAGAAGACAGCCACGATTGTCTCACATTATTTTTATTATAATAGTTTTTAAATGCACCGACGTAAAGCTAGTAATAAACTCCTTATGCTTATTTTAAAACCAAAATACATTTATAAAATAAACACAAAAAAAGCCATAAAAACCTAATAAAATTCAAGCTGGCATTTACTGGAACATGCTGCTGCTCACTTGAAGTGAGGATATGTTCTGACTGCCCCTACTGCCATCTTTACTGTGTGTGACATGACGACTCCATTTCCCCACCACTGATTTCCATCAAACGACAGTGAAACCTTCTCTAGTACAGTTAGTTTTGACAGTCATTTGGCCTTCTGTTGGCAGACTGCATCATTTCATATTCAGGGTATTTTCCCAGTTCTTGTCTAATTATTTGACACTTTTTATTTCTGACACCAACACATCAACAAACACACATATAAGGGCTGACAATTAAGTTTGCAAACTCATCCTAGAAAAAGTGCCACATACCCTTGCTGAATATCACTATGGTAACCTTTGAAGTACTCCCCTTGGGAAGCTATGCACCGACGCCAGTGCCTAGTCCACTCTTCAAAGCAATTTTGGAACTCTTTTTCTGAAATGGCCATCAGAGCTGTCATCACATTACCCTTGATGTCCTGAATGTCATCATAAGGTCTTCCTTTCAATATTCCCTTTATCTTTGGGTAAAGAAAGAAGTCACTGGGGGCCAGGTGAGTAGGGAGACTGTTCCAATACAGTTATTTGTTTACTGGCTAAAAACTCCCTCACAGACAGTGCTGTGTGAGCTGGTGTATTGTCATGATGCAAGAGCCATGAATTGTTGGCGAAAAGTTCAGGTCTCTTTCATCTAACTTTTCAGCACTTCCAACTAATAAACTTGGTTAACTGTTTGTCCAGTTGGTACAAATTCATAATGAATGCGAGGCCTGACAATGAAGTTCGCGAACTTGCCACCATGCGCTTTCACTGGCAGTACTGTACAAACGGCTCAGTCAGGTTTCATAACCTTGGTAAATCAGTGTCTCACAGCTGTGTTCGTGTCGACGTGTGGCGGTGTCTTGCTGAGTGGCTTTCATTATTGTTATTGCGTGTTTTTGTGTGCCGTCGCGAGAATGTCTGAGCTTGAATTAGAGCAACGAATAAACATTAAATTTCTTGTTATACTTGGCAAGAATGGAAGTGAAATCAGGGACATGTTAGTCCAAATTTATGGGAATAGTGCCATGCAGAAAACAGCAATGTACAAACGGATTAAACATTTTTCTGAGAGGAGAGAACGTGTCACTGATGAAGAAAGGTCAGAGTGGCCAGTAACAAGCAGAACTGACGAGAACATTGCAAAAATCCATCGAATTGGGGTAAAAATCATCAGCTGGCTGCGAGAAGCATAGCAGACCAGGTAAATATTAATAGAGAAACAGGAAAATCTTAACTGAAAATCTTGGCATGAGAAAGGTATGTGCAAAAACGGTCCCGAAGGAGCTCACTAATGAATAAAAGCAAAGGAGAGTAGAAGTTTGCCAAGACCTTTTGGGGAGGCAAGATGATGTTTTGTGCTGTGTTATCACTAGTGATGAAGCATGGGGGTACCAATACAACCCTGAAACAAAGCGTCTAAGTGCACAATGGAAGTCAGCCAATTCTCCATGACCCAAAAATTTCCGTCAGTCCAAATCAAGAGTCAAAACGATGTTGCTAACCTTTATTGATATCAGATGGATTATTCATTATGAATTTGTATGAACTGGACAAACAGTTAACCATCTTTACTATTTAGAAGTGCTGAAAAGGCTGCGTGAAAAAGTTAGACCGCTTGAACTGTTTACCAACAATTCATGGTTCTTGCACATGACAATGTACCAGGTCACACAGCACTGTCTGTGAGAGAGTTTTTAGCCAGGAAACAAATAACTGTATTGGAACAGCCTTCCTACTCACCTGATCTGACCCCCAATGTCTTCTGTTTTTACTTGAAAATAAAGGAAATATTGAAAGGAAGACATTTTGATGACATCCAGGACATCAAGTGTAATATGACGACAGCTCTGATGGCCATTCCAGAAAAAGAGTTTCAAAGTTGCTTTGAAGGGTGGACTAGGTGCTGGCATTGGTGCATAGCTTTCCAAGGGGAGTGTTTTGAAGGTGACCATAGTGATTGATATTCAACAATGTGGTATGAGGCACTTTTTCTAGGATGAGTTTGCGAACTCAATTGTCATACCTCGTATATTGTTAAAAGAACATTACTAATGGAAAGGAAAATACAAAATTAACAAATTTTCATAAAGCATTCATGGACTTTCAAAAATAAATTTAAGGAATATAGGGATGGGAGCATAGTGTGCAAAACAATGTTATTGGTTATTCTTTGATGCATTAAAAAATGTGTTTTTGTCTATGTTCATAAGTGTTGGGCATTCAAAGGGGGAGATAAATGGGGTTGGGGGACAGGGCCACAGCAGTCAATTCAGTGTGCAAATGTGGCACGAGAGGCACGGTGCTCCAGAGATGAGAGTGGAGCTTTATCAGGTAGGTGATATCAGCACTGGGCCTTAATGAATGAGGATGAATTCTCCAAGTGGAGAGTAAGAGAGGAAAACTCAGGACAGAGGGATCAATATACCTGGAATGAGTGTTTGCAATTCTATGTTATCATAGTAAGTCAGATAAGCAACAGTGAGTACCTACTTTGTGTTTAGTTCAGTAGGGGGCACAATGAACTTCACATTTCTGCTTTCAAGAAGCTGAGAATCTAATTTGAGAAGTAAAACTGCAACTGACTACAGTGACCCTATGAGGAGTTTAGTATTGCCAAAGAGTGTGGCCCAGAGTCTAGATGCTGCAGGAGTGCCAAGCAGGCTGAGTGGCCCAAGAGTGGGGTGCTGAGAGCAAACTCCATGGGAGGGGGAGTGAACAAATCCTAGGGGGACGGAAGAGAACAGAAGCAATCCCTGCAGTGACATGCCTCCCAAAGGGCAGTCAATGAAACGGGGTCCGTGAGGGCGTCCCAAGACAGATAGAGAAACCTCAACCATGGGGATATCTGGTGTGGCCATTAGAGTAATGGTGTCAAGGCTAGGCTCAATTTTGATCCTTGAGGTTACTGTATTTTACCCAGGATTTCCTTCATCTCTTCTTCCCTCTATCCCAGTGACTCAAACAATGTAGAGCCAGCAGGAGTAACTTACAGGTTGCTCTGTTCATGGCAACGCACAGACCACGTTAGATTCAATCTCCTCCCCACAGCAGTTGGGTTCCTGGGAAGAGTAGCCATTCCTGTCCTTTACGAATGTGCAGTCCTCTCAGCATTTCTTGTAGAGAGCGAGTTGGGAAAAGCCCCCACTGGATATGCTGGGTGAGGTCTCAGGCATCAAAGGCTTGTGAGTGACATTAAGGCAAGGACTTGGTTAAGGCTGTTAACGATGACTTTCAGTTAATAGTGATTATATTTTTAATTTTCAAGCTTTAAATTAATGTTTTGGATAAGCTACACATTTGCACAGTAAAAATTCAGAAAATATAAAACAATATTGACTGAAAAATCTTCTTTCTGCCTGTGTCTCTAACCACTCACTTTCCCTCCCTAGAGTCTTGAATTTCCTTCCAGAGATAAGCTTATGCACAGACAAGAAATCACATATATATACTTGAAGAAAGAATTGATTCATGTCAGACTGTCATATTGAAATAGTTTTAAGGGTGTATTTTCTTTCACTTAAAAGAGAAATGGTTGTTTTTCAAATTATAAAATAATGCATATTGATTACAGGAAACTTATAAACGACAAAAAGGAAATGGAAGAAAATGAAAATTGCCCATTATCACACCATTTTGAGATAACCTACAATTATTTATACTTCCTTCTGGTACTTTTATGCTACACACACAATATATTACATCAGGGTCTTTTTGTTTTCACTTATTAGAGTGTTTCAACCTTTCCAAGTCGCAAAATGCGTGTCTGTACATCGTTTTTAATAGCTTGTTTGTATATACTATAACTTATTTAACCAAGGCCTCTTGTTTGAAACTCAAGTTGATTCTAATTTTGCATCATTATAAACCTTCACTTGATGTATATTTAGTCTTTATTTGATGAGGACTTTGTAAGTTAGGTGCACGCTCCCTAAGGGAAAACACTGTGCTTGTTTTGATTACTTATATCTTTAGAGTGCAGTGTTTGCCTATATGAATTTTATATCTGCAATAAAAAATGCAAATTTTAAGTGAAATTAAATTTCAGAAAGTGTTGGGTTTCTGATTTTCCTGTAAGCTGCTTTTGGAAGATAGGACAGTATTCTTTCACCTATAGCTGCAAATCCTGTTGGGGATACAGAAAGGATTGGTTTATTCTCTTTCAGAAAAGGAAAAATTGTGATGAGGGGTCTTAACTACAACAACAAGGTCACAAAAAGGGCCCCCAGATTTACTAAGCAGCATCCTCTGTGATTCCTACTGTAGTGGGACAAGAGTACACTTTGTACCACTGGAATAAACAAGCTGTAGGGCACCTGTGCCAGCTAAAAAACATCAGATAAAACACTCCTTTCACAAGTGACTGTCAGACAATGCCATTTATCACATTACAAAAAAACTACTTTCTCAAAACAAGCCCTGATTCCTCAGGGAAGGTCTATTTTAAAAGACAATTATAATCTTGTTTATTATTATTCTAAATGAGGCAACAGAACAGTTTTAGCTCATTCCATTCTGCAAAGAAATCTTTCCCCATCTTAACTGTGCGTCTCCACAGTGGAACAAAGAAGGATACTTCCAGGGCAAGGGACAGCCAGGCAAACGAAGAGGGTAGATAGAGCAGATTTTTATGGGGGCTCAACTTGTGACTCAGCTAAAGGTTAACATTTCAAGTCAAAATGAGTGTTTGGAGGTCACCCTTGCGTTCACAAAGCCCCTTGCTTGGTCATAAAAATGTCCACAAAGACTGGAAACACTGAGTACCAATAGTATCAGGGACCTGTGCACACTCTTGGGCACCCCACGCATTGTTTCTTTCACAGTCAGGCCTGGTTTAGGTCTAGGCTTATGCATGTGAAAAAAGTCTCCTGTTAATCTTTGACTTTGAAAGCTTTTGCAGAGAACAGAAACAATCAAAGGCTTTTTCTTCACTGAAAACTAGACTTCTTGACTATTATGTGCAGAAGGAAGCTCTTTCCCTGAAGGTATAAAAAGCACTTCCACTTCTTGTTAAATTATTTTATGATGATCCTTAAGACATGGATGGAGAAAGTTCCAATCCCTCCAAAATGATACTTGAACATTAACTTGGCCAACATTTACCCTGAAATGCATCTGACTTCACAATGGACCCAACACCCCACAGAAATTACAGTTCTTCCTGTCAAGAACAAGACATAACCAGCAAAAGTTTATAAAGTCAATTATATAAACTTTGAAACATATGCCACCTTTAAAAAAATAACTAGAGACACAGGAAGTTGTGAAAATAGTACAGTGAACTAAACAAAGATCTCTGCTCTCTAAGAGCTCATGCCCTGTAGGGGAAAGACAGATAATATGCAAAATTAATGTTACAGAAGTTAGGCAGTGATGTGTGCTATGAAGAAAAAGTCAAGCAGGGAAGGTGGACAGAGAGGTAGGGGAGAAAGAAGGAATTGTCTGTGGTTTTCAGTGCCCTGGTCAAGGAAGGCCTCAGTGAGAAGGTGACGTGTGAGCAAAGGCTGGAAGGTGGTGAGAGTAAGTCACGTGGCTTTCTGAGGGAAGAACACTCTCGCAGAAGTTACACAAAGACCTCTTTCCACTCGGGTTGACCCATCAGCTCCAAGTCAAGTAGTTGTTTCAATCTAGTTGTGGAGGGCACAGCTCAGTGGCCCAAGTGGGGATCGAAACGGCAACCTTGGTGTTATGAGCACTGTGCTCTAACCAACTGAGCTAACTGGCTGCCTCCACTTCCAGTTTTAAAAGTCCAGTCTGGGTTAGGGTTGGGGGGACTTCTGCAGTGATGGCCCCAAACATGGCCAGCCATGATACTCGCTTCTTCTCTGGCCCTCTGGACCAGCATCTTGGGTAGGTCCAAGGGCACTGGGAGCTTAAAAACTGAGGCCTGCAGCTTTGCAAGAAGTGAGAGCTGGCATTCATCATGGAAACATTCTCCATGGAGGGGAGAAACCTAATGAGTATGTGCTCTTTCAAAACCATCCTTTCAATTAAATAGGACTTTCAAAGACAAAAAGTGGCATTTAGATAATGACTTTCTGGGAGTTTTGCTTCAACTTTCACTGCAGTTAAAAATCAATACCATATTTGCTGGCGTATAAGACGACTGGGCGTATAAGACGACCCCCTAACATTTCCACTCAAAATACAGAGTTTGTTATATACTTGCCGTATAAGACTACCCCCTCTTCCGCACACCTTCCACACACCAAATAAAAGGTAAAACAATATCAGATTTGATTTGGCCCACTGAAGTGCAAACAAGCGTATTGTATTTCGTGTCACCACATAACCGTTTTGGCGATGTTGAGCCACCATGTCTGCTACATGTTTTTCGAGTTCTGGCCAGTGTGGGGTGCCTCTTCTTAATGCACACTTACCCCTTGGCATACTCTTTAATGCTTTCTCATTTGATTTCCAGTCCCGAACCATCTTTTCTGTTACTCCATATTGTCTTGCAGCAGCACAATTATTATTTTCCTTAGCAAAGTTTATAACTTTCAGTTTAAAATTTGCATCATACTTCTTTCTTTTGGCTGGTGCCATGATAGGGATGATAGGGGTTTGACTGGTCGACATTTTCTATGCTGTACTGTACAATGGTGCAGTATTGTGGTTGGCTGTTGGCTGTATACAAAGCCTGATTTGATTGGTCCCTGCTCCCTGTTTGCCCGCCCTGTCACTATAGCAGTCTGGTCCACCCTTGCATCAGCATCTCCCTGGGACCTCACTAGTGCGCAAGTGCGAGCTCTTAACATTCTAACAGGCACCATGATAGCGCAAAATCGCGAATCTTCAATGCATATGTAAAGAAATATACGGTAACCCGAATTTACCACACTCGCAAAATCGCACACAGCCGACCATACACCCAGTATGGTATCGCGATTCGCGATTTTGCGCTATCATACTGGGTGTATGGTCGGCTGTGTGCGATTTTGCGAGTGTGGTAAAATCGCATAACAGCAAAATCGCATAACAGCCGAGCATACACCCAGCAGCGCTGCTGATGCCTGAACGGTATGTGGAATGAAGTGGGCGGGCATCGGGAGGCCACTATGGCACGGGGCAAGCACTATGGGCAGTCTATCTGAAGTGTACCTGGCGTATAAGACGACCCCCCACTTGGAGGCATATTTTTCAGGGCCAAAAAATCGTCTTATACGCCGGCAAATATGGTAATTCTCCTTTCACTATTGGTTAATTATTTAAGAACCTGGTTAATTCATTGGTCAGAAGATAATCTTCTAATGATCATTATTACAGTAGCATTTTACAAAAGCCCTTGGCATATATTATAAACCCTGTCTCTGTGACAGCATTTCTATTTGAGTAGGAAAATCTTACCATATAGTTTTAGATGGAGCTGGATTGTATGTTTGTTTATGTGTGTGTTGTGAGATGTGTGTATGTTGTGGGATGTATATGTGTGTGTATTGTGGGCTGTGTTGTGAGATGTGTGTGTGTGTGTGTGTGTGTGTGTGTGTGTGTGTGTATTTTCATTTTCCAGCTCTCTGTATATTTCACATGCCCTGCCACCACATTCTACCAGGCAGCCTGTTCTCCACTTCATTTCCTCAGGTGATGTATATAACATGGTAGGAAGCAGAGTGTGCCTGCAACTCTTTTCGGCTGTTCTCTAAAAATCTAAGCCTTGGCAGAGACAAATTCCCACTGCCCAGGGATTTTCCTGTGCCCCCTATATTTCCACATCTCCTAGTCATTAGGTGGGGTCATGTGACTTGCTCTGGTCAGTGGGCTGTGAGTGGAAGCAAACATATGAATGCATCAATATAACTGTGTGTTTTAACATAAAATGCACTATATTGCATGTTTTTGTTCTGCAACTTGATTTAAAAAACTCAACAATATGTTTCTAGACTATAACAAATAAACTCATTCTTTTAAACTGCTATCATATCATGATGAGAATACCATAATTTCAACCACTCCATTATAAATGGACATTTAGATGATTTCCATTATTTTGCTGTTACAGAAACACTCTTGGGTATTCTCAGGGAAACCTGGAAGTGGAATTGCTTGGCAGAAAGGTATGTGCCTTTATGGATTTTAAAACGATTTAAAATGTATCCTATTCAGTTTGCTGGTATTTTGCCTAGGATTTTTATAATTAGATTCCTCAATAGAATGTCCTAATTCTTCAATGTTATTCTCTTCCTCTCTCTTCTTTACTCCTCAAGAAGTGGGAATACTGACCTAATTAGATCAATCAAATTCCAGGATGTTGATTGTGACAAGTTTACCAGTGTGAAGATACCTACCTGGGTGTGGTTGTCCCTCTGGCACTTAGTTCTTTCTCAAAAGTTAAAAAAGGGTGGCCAGACCAGAGCGTACCTCTCCTGGTTGGCAGGCCCTCCTCTCTCTCCCTTCCTCCCACATGGGCAGTGCCACACATGTGCCTCTCCAGGCTTGGCAAGGAGCTGGTAGAAATATCTGAGCTTAGAAGAAGAGAGAGGCCCTAACCTTGTTCCCAAGCTCTGTGCCCATACAGGGTTGCCAGGTCAGCCTGCACTAGGGTTAGAAGGATCTAAAATACAGAAATGCCTTATTGCCCACCGCCGTCTTCAAGTGTGTGTACTCCTCAGGAACCACAGGAAGAGGATGACTCAGCCAAAGTGAGACCCAGACCCATTCCTGAGGGTTATGTCCATATGATCAAGATCTCATCCCAGGAGTATTATTTTCGGCAGCTTTTTTTTTTTTTAACCTTATGTTTCAGTTTATCTGTTAAATGGGGATAATTATGGTATTTTCCTCATGGAGCTTTCATAAGGATTGAATTTATTGGGGAATTGGGGGAGGGGAACAGTACTGGGGAATCAGGGGAAGGGGAATAGACAAGTTGCGGTCGTTTTGTTCTTCAGTCTAGTTGTGGAGGACGTTGCTTCACTGACCCAAGTTGGCACCATCATTGCGCTCTTCCCGGGTGAGGCAGATCAGTCGCTGGCCTCTGGACGGCCGCTCACGCTGGCTGCTGTCCGCTCATGCTGGCTGCTGGCTACACACGGTAGCCCATGGCAACCCACTGCCACAGGGACTGCAGCCCACGCCATCGCCGGCGACTCACGGCAGCCCAACTCCAGGTTGAGCTGTTGTTCAGCATCTTAGCTGTGGAGGGCAGTGTCACTGGCCCTCATATGTGGGATCCGAACCTGGGCCCTCTGGCGTCTCAAGCCAGCTCTTAACCAACGCGTCACTCGGCCGGCCCTCGGCAGCTTTTAGTATGAGTATTTTGAAGAGTAATTTTAGATTTCCAAGTGTTTGGGACTTTTTGTTTGCATAAAATATTTTTGTTCAATTCTTCTTAATTTAGCTGTTGGGATATGATAGCAGACTAAAAGGCATCCAGCTCATTTAGAAGCAATGCCGCATTGCAAGGGTGTTGGTTAGCAGGAAGTGTGAGCGGGAAGACCTGCTCTATGCCACTTAAATTGAAATGTGAGGTTTCAAATTCATTCAAATCCACTAAGGTTTTCATTGTGGCATTCATATCCTGTTCTAAATGAACACTGTACTACTGGGATGACTCAAAAGTTCTATTGGAAAAAACTAGAGCCAACAATTGATCAGCACAGCATACGAGTAAGAGGGCAGGGTGCTGAGGCAGGCAGCCTGGGTTCAAAATCTGGAGCCACCATTTACCAGCTGAGTGGCCTGGAGGAGCTGCTTAACCTTATGTTTCAGTTTATCTGTTAAATGGGGATAATTATGGTATTTTCCTCATGGAGCTTTCATAAGGATTGAATGAAGTGATATATTTAAAGTGCTGGGAATATTGTTGCATGCAATAAATATCAGCTATTGTTTTAAAATGCTGATCAACACTGAACATACTAATTGTCAAGGGTAAAACATGCCTAAAAGCTTTTCCTCACAAAGGTGTTAGATTGAGAGCCACAGGCCTGCATTCACTCCCCAAATAATAAACACTGAACTGAAGAAGGTGACACTATATATGCATGTGGGTTTAGATTCTGCCTTCCCCCACTCCCACCCACCCCTCTCAGGCAACCCAAGAGCCATACACCCTGGGCTCACAGTACCAACCATGGTTCACCAGCGACTGCTGCCTGGTTTCGGTGCGCTACCCTCTACTTTCCCCATCCTCTGCCTTTCTTTTTCAGGAATGTTTCTGTGTTAATTCCATCTCAGACTCTTTCTCACACATATATACAATTCCTTTGAATGAACATTCTTCTTTCTGCTCATCCCAGTTTTTGTAGTGGGCTTAGGAAAATTGTTTTTCCTCCTTTTATTTCATTTATCACCCTCTCTATCCCCCACCCCCCAAATTATAATCATGATCATAAGGCCAAGTAGTGCCAGTGATAGACTTGTTTAAAGAAAAAGAAAAGCCATTCAACCTGAAAAGCAAATAGCACAAAGGCCAAATAACAATGTAAGGGCTGTCACAAGGCAGTGCACAGTTGCCAAGAGTGTGATACTGACAATTGGCACTGAGCCTGAATGGGGGAGAGAAATTACTGGGGCTGGAGTGTTCATGGAAAGCTTTGTGATGAGAGCAGAGCTTGAGCTGACCCTGAAAGACCTGGGGGACTGTGGCTCCCAAGCTGTGGTAATCCAGGTGAAAGGGGGTGATCTGAGTAAAGGCATCTGTGGTCAGAGGCAGGGACCAGGTTAGGCTCTCTGATGGAAAGTCTGAGTTGTGGGCAGTGTGCACAGAGGCTGAAAGTATAACCTGGGCCCTGAATAATAAACTCAGATTAGACATTACTCTAAGGATGGTACTGATAGGATAAATGTCAATTACTGAGGCTGAGGGTAGGATACTGATAAAAACAAACTGGCACTTTAATAGAACTAATTCGGGAGCTGGGAGGTCTATGGATGGAGCTGGGCTTCCTGTTATTCTCTAGTTTTATTTCCTGTTAAAACTCTATGATTCTGGGGCTGGCCGAGTGGCTCAGTTGGTTAAGATTGCAAGCTCTGAGCAACAGGGTTGCCGGTTCGATTCCCACATGGGCCAGTGAGCTGTGCCAGAGCTGAGCTGCCACTGAGCTGGTGAAAGTGCAAGCTCTTAGCAGCAAGGTTGCCGGTTCGACTCCCACGTGGGATGGTGGACTGCACCCCGCCCCCCCACACACACAACTAGATTGAAAGCGACAACCGAACTTAGAGCTGAGCTTGTGCCCTCCACAACTAAGATTGAAGGACAACAACTTGACTTGGAGCTGATGGGTCCTGGAAAAACACAATGTTCCCCTTCCTCAATTCCCCAATAAAAAATCTTTAAAAACAAAAAAACTCTATAATTCTAACTTCCTGTGGGGAGTGGGGATATAGAGAGGGTGCCGAAAAATGTATACACATTTTAAGAAAGGAAAACTCTACTAAAATTGTAATACTCAATATATACCAATAACAAAAGATTAATACAAGTCATGTTTGACTTCTGCAATTACAAGAGATGCTCAAAGTGGCTACCATCAGCATCCAGACATTTCTGATTACTGCTAACTACTGCTTGAGCAACGTTGACCAAAGTGTCCACTATATACATTTTTTCAGCACCCCCTCTCCCTTCTCCCCCCTCCCCCAATATAGCAGCTATCTTAGAAGGGGAGCAGAAAGTTGCACGGGTGGGCGGCCAGAGGTGGGCATTATCACACTACTGCGGTGGTTTTGCTTTTTCCTTTTCCCAAATAAACCCTCCTTTTGGTGGACTACCTGGAAAATTATTTTGTTCAGTCGACAATGCAAATGATCTGTAAAACGTAAATTCAAATCAAATTTGTTAAGTTTCAGCACTGTGGTATATCACAACAGTGCAAAACGTATTCTTATTCCAAACCACTAAACAATAAAAAATGAGGTGAACCATCCTGTAGCTAGCTGACCTCAAGACTTTATCAACTATGTAATACTTAAAAATGACCTAGACCAGGGGGTCGGCAAACTGCGGCACGCGAGCCATGTGCGGCTCTTTGTGTACGGTCCATCTCAAAAGTTTACTGACCCCTGGAAGAGCCAATCCTGTCCCTCACAACAATTTAAAAATTATTCTAGAGCCATAAATATATTTTTACATAATCACCATTATTTGAATAATATCCTTTAAAAATTTTATAAATGAAACTATTATAGTTTTATTTTCATTTTCAATTTTACTTCAAAGCCACATGTACATACCCAAAGAGCTGCATGTGGCTCGCGTGCCCCAGTTTGCTGACCCCTGGCGTCTCTTCCGGCTCAAGTTTGCTGACCCCTGACCTAGACATCTGCTCAGTTTGGTCTACAATTTAAGTAACTAGTGTTTAACATTTTTGTCAAAATTTATGCTTATAGGCACATAAACATAATTGACAGAAATATAGAGTAACTTGTAGTTACTTGCATGTAAATGGCAAGTGTCCCAGGGAAGGTGGAATGCTTGGGTTGAAAGTGGGAACAGGAGTGCCTGGCATGACTACGAGGCAGTGGGTTTGGTTGTGTGGATGCTATGTGCTCTGTCTCACCCACATATCCCAGGAATATTAGTCTGGCAGGGTGTGGACAATGGGATTAATGTGGCATTGGCAAATGTGGGCATGGCTGCCTTATTAACTCCATTCTGAATGGAATTTTTAGTATTGTTGAGTTTTTGTTTTTGGTGGTGAGGTCGGCAGGTGTCATTTGCAGGGCCAATTGTATACAACCAAATGACTTTATGGAATGATTTATGACCTGAGCTCGAAACTTTCAGTGCTTTTTGCTTATTAAAGTGTTAAAAGAATGCAAGAAAACCAAACCCCTGTGGATGAAGTAGACTTTTCTGTTGAGGACAGAATTACTCAGTTCCAATATTAACTATATTTTATTAGATCTTTGACTTAAAACCCTACAAATGATCTGGTCACTTCTTGAGTTTTAAAATCTAAAATGCAGTTTTATATCCCAGTATACTAAAACTTGCCTGTGGGATCTTTTATTGAGGATTTAAAGATGCTTTTCATAAGCACAATTTTATTTCGGAGTGACTAAAAAAAAATCACAGGCATACGATATTTGGAGCTGTTCGCTTATTTGATAAGGTAAAACTAAAATAAGGGTTAAAAATGAAGCTGAATGAAGAAAACAATGCCCATAGAAATCCTCATCTCTAATAGATAAGAATATTTTTGGTAACTGCAGCCCCTGCTCCAAAATTGCAAATCTGCAAAACTGCAGTTCATGGTGCCTCCTGTCTCAGCTCTACCATCGCTCTGGCTGAGCGACCTACACCCCCAGCTCTTCAACTGAAGTGAAGAAAATCTCTCTTCACAGCGTTGAGATGAAAATTCAACAAAGTAAGCTCTCTGTAGGCTGAGAAGTACGTATGGAAGTTAATGGTAACATTTCCCAGAGTGTGCCGCTGGCGCCCGCAGCCCTTACCAGAGCCCTTCTGTGTATTTGTTTGTTAATTAGTATTCCTTAGCGCAGGGGACAAGTACGCTGGCGTGGGGGCCTGGCTCCGGGTCCCAGATGGGGGCCCCCC
>NW_017731660.1:1445652-1474792 GCF_001890085.2 Hipposideros armiger
CCTACACCGGGCTCCGGGACCCCGCCCCGCCCCCTCTCGTTCGGGGCACGTGTCCGTGGGCGGGGGCGGCTAGGGGAGCCGCGCGGTGATTGGCGCTGTCCGAGCAACCCCGGCACTGCGGTCGTCGATGGGCCGCGCGGCTCGCTCTCGAGTCACAGAGAAATCCATCAGCAAGTCCTTCGCGCTGAGCGCCGACCCTTCGCGTGCGGGAGTCGCTGCTTATCACCCAGCGGGACGCGTTCCTCCCCCGCCTTCTCGGGGCAGGCGGCCGGCGGAGCGTGGGAGAGAGGCTGCTGAACGGTAACCGCCTGTCGTCCACCTGACATTAGCCTAGTAAGTGTGGGAGGCGGTCCGCTCCGCGCCAGAACCTCCGAGGTGCTGAGGGAAATCTTGGAATTAGTTTCCGAGCTGGGCTGCCCCTCACTTACAGATGCGGAAGCAGGTCCGGAAAAGCTCAGTGACTTTTCCCGACTGTTTGGTACCAGGGTCAGGAGGGGAAACAGGTACCCGGCCCGCCCACTCCCAGCGCTTCCCACCAAGCCTCACCCCGCAGCTCCGCTCCAAGGTGGACAGCCAGCTTCCCAGCTCCTGACTGGATCATAGGCCAGACGTGATAAGGGGAAGGCCATTGGAGGAATATGAGGACCAGGAGAAATTTATTTCTGAAAAATAATCATAATGTGAATAGTCTAGAACCGAAAGCCATGTGCCTGGATCAAAGCTTTCTACAACTTTCTTTCCTGGAAAGGCCGCTGGCTCCCTCCCATTCTTCACACGTGTATGGTTTTCCCAATCACATCACTAAGATGAGCCCCATTTCCTTTTGCTTTCTTTATAGGTGGGCATAAAACTTAATTAGATTTACTTTCCATTTGGTAGAGTTTTCATTTCATCTTGGGAGCGCCTGTTTCTTTCTTTTTTTCTTATTCTCAGAAAGGATCTTCCCCCTAAAGCACACCATTTATTCTCAGATTTTCTTTTCGTGGCCCCATTTTCTCAATCGTGGGACAGTCCATTGCAGTCTCTGTGCCTCTGCCCACATTATTTGAATAGCCCATCGCAGCTTAGCCTTGACTCTCAAGGGCAGAAGAATGGGGAGGAAGGTCCTAGGGGAGAGTTAACATGGTACCCATGGGGCTTCATCCACTCTTTCTTTCTGGAACAATCATAGTCAGAACTCACATAAATCACATGATATATCCACCTGGTACACACTTCTTTTTCAGAAACTAAAAGGGTATAGGAAGTTTTGGGTGTTGATGATAAAGCAGGTGGACATGTATGAAATGTTTAAGCTGAATTAATAGACTCTAAGTTGTGCGTTGTGCCTCAACCTCTGATCACAGGACGTACTCTCTTAAACCATGAGGACTTTCACAGGTGCTCAGCTCAGCACAACCATGGGTACCTCTTGGCTGCTCAGTAAGGGCAGACCCCAGCAGCACAGGCTTGGAGTCCCCATCCTAGTTCCTTTGGACTTGTGCCAGGTTAATCTTTTCTGTTTTTCTCCAAAACTCTGCCTGCCTGACTCAGCTTTCATCAGACTTTGAATTTCTTCCCCCCTACCCTTTTCCCCCTATTTATGCTTCTTCTTTCTATTTAGGAAATCCCTTCCTATTTCTCCAAATTTTGGCCCTTGAGATAGCACTTAGGACGGTGCTCAACTGGGATTTGTTGTTAATACTTCTGGGTTCCTCTTTCTCCAATTTGTAATAACCTCAATGAAGAAATCCTGAATAATAACAGTAATAATAATAACAACATAGTAATAGCCAGAAAAAATACACCTCTGTTTAAAGAGACAGCTATTTCCTGATCTTAGCCTTGTTAGAACTGTGAATCTTTGCCTTGTTTGAAAACTCAGGGTTCTCAGTAATGTGAAGTGATCAATTCAATTCAACACCTACACAAAGTGCCTGCTGTGTACAAGGCACTGTGCTGAGAACATTCATATATTGGGTTGTCGGAAAAGTCATGACGCATTTTTGAAACGAAAAACAGAAAAAATACGTCATGACTTTTCCAACGACCCAATAGTTTGTCCCTGTAGGCATTGAACCTTCTTTCAATCTATAAAGGACAAACCTGAAGTGTCCAAGGCCAAATGGTGAAATGTCAAGCAAAGCTAGGGCTTTCCCAGGGGGAGGCTGCAGAAGGTTGGTAAGGGGGCCTGGAGAGGCTTAATGGAGGCGGCAGGGTTTAAAATGGCCCTTGAAGGCTAAGATTCCACACAGGAGGACTGCTGGAGACCAACTTGGACGTGGGAAAGCAGGTGGGCTGTATGCAAAAGGGTGGCTTGTCAGGTCTCTTGGCAGCATACTGTGGCAGGCTTCCTTGCTCTGACACAGTAGCTCTTATCCCATTTGAGTAGGATGATCCTTTTTGTTTTTGAAGATGTCTTTCCTCTCTTTCTTGTTTTCTCTGGATAAGTTCCACTGTCCAGTCGCTTTTAATTTCCAACAATACAGGTAGCCTCAGGCTAAAATACCCTAAGAGTCAACGTCTGAATCAGAATGACTCATACAGGTTCTCTGATCCAATAGAACCAACAGACTTTTTTTTTTTAAGTTATGTGAGTGCAAAAGGGACTGAGGCATACACCTTAGCTAGAGGATAGAGTATGCAGAGAGGGGAAGTCACTTACCAAAGGTAGTGAAATGGACCTACACAGAGTTTTCATTCTAAACTTTCCCACTGCTGCATGATGCTCTCCAGATTCTGTTGTAACATTCTCATCAGACTGAGTCCTGGTAGAAAGAAGGCAAGAACTTCACCAATAATACGAGGTTTTGTACCTTTGGAATTCAACATATATGGGCAATACAAATTCACATAAACCTTAAAACAGAAATCATCATCTTTGAAAACTTGAAGATGACGAACCAGGAAGCTTAAGCTCTGACTTTGGTGAGGAGCCAGGAGCCCTAAGAGAAAGCTGTCCTTTTGGAATACGGTGTGTCTGTAGGCTTGTACCATAGTACCAGGCTGGCGGGGGTGTTAGAACTCTTGAAGAGCGGTTAAGAAATGGCTTTGACTCCTGCTTCTGCCACTTATTGGTTGTGGGTCCTGAACAACTTCTTTAAATCCTCGAAGCTTCTGATTCTTCAAATGTAAGTGGGGTGTTAACAGTGTGTGGCAGATATGGCTATGAAGAATTTATGAGACATCACATATTAAAAGCTCATCCCCATCCTGGCCAACAAATGGAAGTTGCTGCAGTTGTTTTTATTATAATATAACAAAGCCCACAGAACATTCTGTGTTCTAGAGTCTAGAGCTGTATGACCTGTTTGGAATCTCAGGTACATCCCTACCTGCTGTGAAATCGTGGGCAAGTTCATTAGCCAATCTCAGTCTTGGTTTTTTTCATCTGTGAAATGGGAATAATAGTAGTGCTACCTACCGCATTAGGTTATTACAAGGATTAATATATACTGTACAGAATATAATACAGTTAAATAAGTGTTTGCTAATAATAACCCTTCTAACTTCTCTTTCTAAAATCTCCCTAGCTTGGGTCAAATTGATTTCTGTTTGACTGAAATTTCATGTCATAACACTGAGACTTGCAGGAAATACAGAATTTTAAAAATGGAAAAATGAAGTATTTCCATTGTTGAAAAGTTTTACAGCCCAGGGAACATATTTATATGCATGGCACGCTCTGGCTGCAGAGATAGGAGAGCTTTCTCCTCTTTCCCCAGGTGGCCAGACCCTGCCCGACGTTGTGGTGAGTGGGTTAAGATTGCATTATAGTTTGGCCACTCCTTCTCTCCTGTGTACACTGGCTGTATTTAGGCAGGTCTAGGTAAATTTAATATGTTACATATTGCCTCAAGTCTGGCTGGTCCCAGAACAGCTGGCTATGTGAGCCAGAATGTTTAAGTCCAACTTTAAGTACCAGAGAAGAAAACATTCAGAAGGTGAGTCCATGTATCCTAGCTGGTTTGGTTCCCACCCTGTCCCTGGCTCCCAGTTGGCCACTCCACCTGCAGAAAGATGTGTTTCAGGGTTTAACCTCTTTGTCCTCTTTGGGAGCAGAAGGTCAGATGTGATTATAATTGGAATACTGATGTGTAATGAAGGTTCGGGGGCAATTATTTGTTTCCCAAAATAGAAGAGCTTTATGTTTTTCTGATTATAAAAATAAATCCTGTTTTAGAAATGTTTAAGTAATGCAAAAATGTAAGCAGCATAGAAAATGCAAAAACCACACACTCCTCCCACACAGGGAAATCTACTGTAAATCTGTTGGCATCTGTCTTTCTAGATGTTTTCCTGTGTGTGTATGGGTATCTACCTATGGATATTGAATATTATGGATACCTTTTAGCAATATGTGTGGATATCTTTTTTGCCAACGAATATACACCTGTATTATAATTTTTAACTGATAGCTAGAACTCTACTTCATGGATGTACTGTAATTCATATTAAGCCAATCCTCTGTTGATGGTATTAATAGATTGCTTCCAGGATTTCAGGAAGTCTGAGTTTGACAATTGCCCTTACTGGAGGTCCCTGTGACTTAGATCCTAACATGGAGATGGAGATGCCAAACTCATCCGCCATCTCTGAGCAGCAGCTAGAGGAGCAAGAGGCACCGAGAAACACCAGAGCTGACGTGGTTGAGCAGAGTCTCATCTCATCTGAGGAATGGCTCCGACTGAATGGGCTGAAAAGCAACAAATTGACCTTGAAACAGATTTTGTCACAAATTGGATTCCCACACTGTGAAGGTAGAGTACTCACAGAGCAGACCCAGCCAGCACGCTGCCCAGTAGCCTCTGGGGAGGCTCTGTCCATTCTGAAGGCCTCTCAAAACCCATGGGTCACTGAGCTTATTTTGATGTCACATCCTTAGCGGTAAAAAGATGTTTGCACCCCCCCCCCATAGATGCATGAAGGTCTGACAATTAAGTTCACGAACTAATCCTAGAAAAAGTGCTATATACCTCACTGCTGAATATCACTATGGTCATTGTCGAAGAACTGCCCTTGGGAAGCTATGCACCAATGCCAGTGCCTGGTCCACCCTTCAAAGCAATTTTGGAACTTTTTTTTGGAATCGCTATCTGAGCTGTTGTCGTATTACCCTTGATGTCCTGAATGTCATCAAAACGGCTTCCTTTCAATATTTTCTTTGTTTTCAGGTAAAGAAAGAAGTCATTGGGGGCCAGATCAGGTGAGGAGGGAGGGTGTTCCAATACAGTTATTTGTTTCCTGGCTAAAAACTCCCTCACAGACGGTGCTGTGTGAGCTGGTGCATTGTCATGATGCAAGAGCCATGAATTGTTGGCAAACAGTTTAGGTCATCAAACTTTTTCACGCAGCCTTTCTAGCACTTCAAGATAGTAAAGTTGGTTAACTGTTTGTCCAGTTGGTACAAATTCATAATGAATAATCCCTCTGATATCAAAAAAGTTTAGCAACATCGTTGCAACAAGTTCACGAACTTAATTATCAGACCTTGTGTATTATATAGATGTACAATTTGTCAAACCACACATTAAATATTAGCCATGCTTAATTTCGTCCTTTCTTTTCTGAAAGATGAAATAGAAGTTATTTGTGTAATATTTATCCCCTGGGTGTGCAACCCCTCTTTGGAGGTCATTGATTTAAACAATAGCTGTGTGTAGTTTCAGGGAGAACACGTTGTTTTCCTGCCATGGCCTTATTTACATTGCAGTCCAACGTTTTCTCTAAATGCATTGATTAGAGTGCTGGTTCTCAGTTCCCAGGAGTACAGCCCGCCAACAGTGCAATGGGGGAGGTGTGTTCGATTTCAAATGACACACTGACTTGAGTTGCTACTGAAATATTGGACTGTCGGAAAAGTCATGATGTATTTTTTCTGTTTTTCATTGCAAAAATGCGTCATGACTTTTGTGACAACCCAATATAATGCAGGGCCTGGGGGCCAGGGACACTGAGTGTCTTGCAGCTTATTACTTAACCCTCTCAGCAGGGGTATCCTGCCCAACATGTTAGAAACAGCCCACCTGAGGAGCATGCTTTCAGTCAGGGCAATTTCCAGCACTAGGGTTTTTCTCAGTAATTCTGAAATTACTGAAAATGGCCAATTAGTTAATCAGTCAGTTGAACAAATACCTACTGAGCACCCTTTAATACCATGTTTTTCCAATTTTTCACCCATTCTCATGACACTTTGTCCATCCTGATAATAAGGACGGTCTAGGGGATGTGTTTCTTATAGACTGATCTGGAAGCCCATTCTAATGGCAAGGTCTTTCTCGTGACAGCTCAGGCTATGCTTTGTTATTTTTCCTTCCACAGGGGCTAGCACAGCCCTGTACCATCTAGTATTTTTTTTTTTAAGATTTTATTGGGGAATTGGGGAAGAGGAACAATGTTGGAGAATTGGGGAAGGGGAACAGCCAAGTTGTTGTCCTTCAGTCTTAGTTGTGGAGGGCGCAGCTAGCTTAGCTCCAAGTCCAGTCGCCATCCAGCTGCCTGTCGGCAGCTCGCAGCCGCTCAACTCAAGGTGCTGTGTTCAATCTTAGTTGTGGGTGGGCGCAGCTCACCATCCCATGCGGGAGTAGAACCGGCAACCTTGTTGTTAGGAGCACATGCTCTCCCAGCTGAGCCATCCTGCCACCTGTTGGCAGCTCAGTGGCAGCTCAGCTTGGGTGCAGCTCACTGGCCCATGTGGGAATCGAACCAGCAACCCTGTTGCTCAGAGCTTCTGCTCTTAACCAACTGAGCCACTCGGCCAGTCCCCCATCTAGTATTTTTGAGAGTCAGGGTCTGTGGGAGTTCTACATAAGCATACAAACTGAAAGCAGTTTTATCTCATATTTCAAATAATTATAATTCAATCATTAATATTTGCAAAACAGCAATTCTTTATATTTTGTCAAAGATTTTTCCATCTAAGATCATGAGGATATTTCTCTGTAATTTTCTTTTAATGTCCTTGTCTGGTTTTGCCATCAGGGTTATGCGGGCCTCATAAAGTGCTTTGGTAATATTTCCTCCCCCCCATTTATGGTGTGATGTTGTTTTAAGTGACTGGCACTATTTTTTCTTTTTTTAAACTTAAACAAAAAAATTTTTTTTAATTGGGGAACTGTGTGTTTTTCCAGGACCCATCAGCTCCAAGTCAAGTAGTTGTTTCAATCTGGTTGTGGAGGGTGCATCTCAGTGACCCATGTGTTATAACCTTGGTGTTATGAGCACTGCGCTCTAACCAACTGAGCTTACCGGCCACCCCTATTTCTTCTTTAAATGTTTGATAGAACTCACCAGTGAAACTTATCTGAGCCTGGAGTTTTGTTTGTAGGAAAAGTTTGATAAGAAATTCAATTTTGGTAATAGACATAGAGCTATTCAGATTTTCAGTTTCATTATGCTAGCTTTGGAAAGATGTGTTTTTCAAGGAGTTTGTCAATTTTGTCAATGTTTCCTAAGATATTGGCAAGACATTGTTCATAATATTCCCTTAACATTTTTAAGTGCTTTATTTTTTTATTTAATTAAATTTATTGGGGTAACATTGGTTAATAAAATTATATAGGTTTCAAGTGTACAATTATATCATACACCATTTGTATGTCACATTGTGTATTCACCGTCCAGAGACAGTTCTCCTTTAATCACCATATATTTGACCCCCTTTACCCTTTTCAACCTCCTCTCCTGCCCCCTTTCCCCCTGGTAACCACTATACTGTTGTCTGTGTCTATGAGTTTTTGTTTGTTTGTCTTGTTCATTTGTTGCTTTCAGTTTTATATCCCACATATGTGTGAAATCATATGGTTCTCAACTTTTTCTGTCTGACTTATTTCACTTAGCATGATAATCTCAAGATCCATCCATGTTGTCGCAAATGGCAGTATTTCATCTTTTCTTATGGCTGAGTAGTATTCCATTGTATGTATGTTCCACATCATCTTTATCCAATCTATTTGAAGGACATTTCGATTGTTTCCATGTCTTGGGCCACAATAATGCTGCAGTGAACATCGGAGTACATACATTTTTACGAATAAATGTTTTCAAATTTTGGGGGTATATCACATCCCATGTGACAAGGGCTGGGGGGCTTGAGGAGGGGTGGTGAAGCATTAAGAAATCACAAGAGTCAAAAGTAGAGTTTCTGCGAGTTGTGCTTTCACACATACGTATGATCCCCGGGATGGCCTCAACATTGCAAGACCACTGGATAAGGAAGTTTTACTGAGATCATTCCCTTGGGTCTCAGCATTCCAAGACACTTCTTTATGACTTCAAAGGATCAGTGCCCAGGAGCATTCGAGTTGGCAGCTGCAAGGCGACATCTCCCCCTTTTTGATTTTAGCAATATGAAGAACACAGCCTAGGTGGTTTTCTGATTATTTCCCATCTGAGCTTTTGTTGTCTGTGGTAGATGACTAGGTAAAATAGAAACAATAAAATCAATAAAATTAGAAATGCACCCATAAGTCCTTTTCCAAGGGTATTTACTCAAGGGAGGGGGTTTAAAGTAGAAAACTCTTCCGCAGCCTTGGAAAACGTTTTATCTCCAGGCAGGAGTGATAAGTGAGCATATGTCATCAAATCCACCTCCTGCTGTAGTTGTTGGATATTTACAGTAAAGTTAAGATTAAACACAATAAGTAGAAATATTTCAGTTACATTTTAAACTAGTTATTTCCTTTCTCTCTGGGAACTTCCCAGGTTTGGTGACAAAGTGAGAGACATGGGGGGGGGCGGTCTTTAAACCAATGCAAATAGGTGGTTTTTAAAGTGTGATTTAAAAGAGTAAATGAAGGATTAAGCAAATAAACCCAATAAGTAAAATTAACTGTTACAACGCTTTGCAAAAGATAAATTACTACTGAAATTACTGTAAGCATAGAAACTAGCATGTTGGTATCAGTTTTAGTTAAGCCTTTTTCATCCAAATTCTTTTCTGCCATCTGAGACAGCTTTTTCAACTGTCCCCATGTGGGAGGTTGAGCTTTTTCTGTCTTGGGAGTGCTTCCTCCGGGGGGGTGGGGGGGGGGGGGGGGCAATCGGATGATTTACAGCGTGATTGTCAGCTATAGACCGGACATTTGGAACACTGGAGGTTCTATGTCTGCTATCCATGCTAACTTTCTCTTCCTCCAGCTGTCGCTCATGGTAAGGTTTGACACACCTGCTAGGCACCCACAAAGGCCGCTCCTCTGGACCTGGAGAAATACAAGCAAAACCTCGTCCCCAAGTTAATACGATTCCTAAATGCCATTGATTAGTTTGCATATCTTTCCACCAGATAGGAACTTTTCCCAAAGGTTTTGGACTAAGCATGCTGTTGAAATGCCTCTCCGCTGCAGTCCATCCAAGGTGTGGTTCAGTACTTGAACTAGAAGAATTCAAAAAATTTAAGGTAAACATAGCTTTTGCTAATTGTATCTGTGGGGCGTCCTTGCTGTCTCCCCCTTTCTGTTTTTGCAACTGTTTTTTTAAGGTGGAGTTAGTACGTTTAACAATAGCTTGACCCTGTGGATTGTAAGGAATCCCAGTGGTGTGTGAAATGTTCCATATAGCACAGAATTGTGCAAATTTAAAGCTTGTATAAGCAGGGCCATTGTCTTTCTTGATAGAACGAGGTAGGCCCATAATGGAAAAACAAACAAGTAAATGACGACAGGTGTGGGCAGTGATCTCTCCAGTCATAGCATTGGCAACTAAAAAACCAGAAGTCGTATCCATGTTCATATGGTAACATGAACAAAGGATGTCCGCCCAAATGAAAGAACATGAGTCACATCCATTTGTCAAATAGCGTTGGGGACTAAACCTTGAGGGTTAACTCCTTTAGGACGCTCTTGTGGAGCATTAAGAATCTGACAAGTAGGGCATGTCTGTATAATTTGACGAGTTAGGTTGTTAGAGATAGCAAACCGTGAACGCAGACCACCTGTATTAGTATGTGTTAGGGAGTGGAGGTTTGTTGCCTCGGCAACCTGAACACTTCCTACTAACAAATCAGCAATTGAATTGTCTTGTGTCAGCGGACCCGGCAGGGTAGTATGTGTAGGAATGTGTATGATAAAGAAGGGGTGTTGACGGTTTCGCACAACCTGTTGAAGTTGGTTAAACAGTAGCTGGAGAGACTGATTAGAATTATTAGAAAGAGATGTAGTTTTAATATTTTGTACCGTGTGTACTACATAGGCGGAATCAGAAACAATATTTAAAGGGTCAGAAAATGTTTGTAAAGCAGTTAACACTGTTATTAACTCAGCCTTTTGAGCCATGTGTAATTTGTTTGTATAAGCTGATTAACCTTTTCACAGACAATTGTTTTGTCATTATTAGATCTGTCTGTGAAGACTGTTAGACCCTGAGGAATAGGCGTCTAAGTTTTCTAGGTAAAATCCATTAGTTTTTTGAAGAAACTGAAGCAATTTATTTTTAGGATAATGATTGTCAATAATTTTATAAAAGTCACTGATGGCAATTTGTCAAGACTCAGCATGAGTATTTAAATAATATATTTGTTTTTTAAAAGGAACTACAATTTATTAGGCTTTTTTTTTTTATTGAGATGAAGGACTTTGGTTGGGTTGAGTAATCCCCTGGTTAATTTTTAAACTTCTTTTTGGCGAAGATCCCATATAACGTATTTTTTATTTTGAGGAGGTATCCAAATCTCTGTCTCCCATTGTGTAAGTAAATCTCTTTCCCATATATTAACTGGAATATTTGTAATATAGGGTTGTAAAAATCTTTTTCGTCCCTTGGGACCTAGGCAAGGAAGAATACAGACACTTTGTCGTAAGTCTGAAGCTTTGTCAACTCTTACTATGTTAATATTTGGTTTTTGTACCTTTCAATTTTTTGGCCATTTTTGAGAACTAATTATAGAAACATTAGCCCCTGTATCTAAAAGACCTTTACATTTTTGTCTTGGATTTTAATTTGACAAACAGGACGAATTTTTTATATCTTTTTCGCTAGAAAAACACCTGTCTGACCAGTACTTCCAAATCCTCCGGTTTCCCTTTTTTTGTCTCACTTTTTTTTCTGGGAGAATATACGGGAGGAGAAGCAGTTACGTAACTCGCTCTCCTTTCTTCGCAGACCAGGGAACTGAAGAGGACTTGAATTTTTCCCTTCGAATCAGAATCTATGATCCCAGTATGAACAGTGACTCCCTTGGAAGTTAAACAAGAAGGACCAAGGAGAAGTCCAACAGTATTAGGAGGGATCGGGCCAAAAACTTTTGTGGACACGTGGAGGGGGGATTCTCCAGGGAGCAACAAAATATCTTGTGCTGAACAGACATCAACTGCAGCACTTTCTTTTGTGGCTGGATTTAATTGTTGGACATTAAGTCTAGAATGGGCACTGTCTGATAATTTTAAAGCATCTCCTGTGCCATATATGTCCTGGTTTTTGTCTGGGACTGGGGCTGGCCCCTTTTTCCGTTTTCCAGAAGCGGAGTGTCGTTTCTATTATAAATTGACCAGCATTCCGAAGACCAATGATTTTTTTTTTTTTGACATTTCGGACATAGTCCGGGCTGTCTGAGTTCCCTAAGAGTTGTAGTATTAGGTGTGCGGGAACTGTTTTTATTTTTTTACTTTTTTTTGTATGACCAGATTTTCCACAATTATAACAACTTTCTGGGAATTTATTTTGTTCGATTTTTATTTTTGTCAATACCTGAGCTAACATCACAGCCTTAAATTGTCCTGTTTCTACTCCTTGACATAAGCGAATATAACCTGACAGATCAGTCTTTTCTTTTATTGGCCCATTAGCCTTTTTATAATCATCATTTGTATTATCAAAGGCAAGGATTTGTTGAATGATTTTAGCTACCTGTTTTTTTATTGTATCTTGCAAGTGGGCTACAAATTTTGTATATTGTTTAGTTGGACCTTGTAGGATTTTTTGAAAAGACTTTGGAGCCTGACCATCTGTTTTTATTTTTTTCCATGTATTTAAGCAAATCCTTTTTAATTGAGCTATAGCCTGATCATCCATAACTAGCTGATTTTTGGTGTTTCTTTAGTCATTTGTCCCTAGGAGCTGATCTTGAGAAATAGCAATATTATGTGACTGGTTGTATATATTTTGGGTTTTTGCTCCGTCTGTCCACCAAGTTTTGAATTGTAAAAATTGAGCAGGCGAAAGGCATGTCTGAGCCATTGTATGCCAATCGATAGGAATGAAACGATTTTTATCAGCCAAATTACGAATTATGTCTAGGGTGAATGGCGAAGTATGACCATATTGAGTTACAGCAAGTTTTAATTTTTTTAATATCTTAAAAGGAAAAGCCTCATACTGAGGTTTATAAACTCCGTTTGGGTTTTGAGGATCTGTACCAGGAGCAACACGCTCATGAAGTGTAACAGGAAAAGCTAAAGCTTCCAAATCGCCCTCCAGACGCGCCTGCCGGATGGCTTTCTACTTCAGAAAGCTGCGCCTGTGAATCTCTCCTAGGAGGGCGAGGGGGGGAGAGCAGCGGGGAGGAAAGGATTAACATTTTCCTCCTGCAGCCTGGAATGTCCCCTCTCACTCCCCGTGGCTGACGCTGGCGGCGGAGGCGGGAACTAAATGGACTGAAGGTGAATTATAGCCTTTTTTTCGTCCTCCTCTCCATCTTCCACATCTATTTGTAAAGGCTCTAAAACTGACTGGACTATCTGCCAAGTAATCCAAATTGTTGCTGGGAGAGGAACGCCTGAATATTGTATGTCACGGAGTTTATCACCGATTTCCTCCCACGCTTTTAAGTCTACTATTCCTAAATTAGGTGACCAGGAACAATAAGTTTTAATTACCTTTAAAAGCTCTTTTAATCTCTGGTCTGAAATTTGAGCTCCCCCAGCTTTAAGAAGCTGTTTGAATGGATAAATATAAGGTCTGTCTTGGCTTTCAGCGTTTTTCATGTTAGTAACAAGAAAGAAAGTAAGCCTTTTACTCAAATTTTATTCAGATGCCCCTCTGGCTGCTTCCCTCACGGGAATTTAAGTCCGTCTTGACAAAGGCGTGCCTGTATAAGCCCCAGGCCAGGTTGACTTTTTATCCAAATCGCCCTTATGTCATTTCGATGCGGAACTGCATCTGACTGTGGAACTGCAGATGGGGGCCCACTCAAGCTTCGTGGTTAACACCATGAAGCTGTAATCAATCACTCACACATTTACACTCTTTCACACAGAAGTTTTTTAGTAAATTCCCTTTTACCCTGGTTAAATTTCTCGGGATTTCCCCTACCTCTTTATCCTGGTAGTTGCCATGGCTCCTCCCTGGGGCCCTATCACTGTTAAACCTTTTTTCTTTTTCTTTTTCTTAGACTCTAAGTCTTCCTTCCCTTGTCAAGGCCCCACATTGGGCGCCAGATATCACGTCCCGTGTGACAAGGGCTGGGGGGCTCGAGGAGGGGCGGCGAAGGGTTAAGAAGTCACAAGAGTCAAAAGTAGAGTTTCTGTGAGATCACACATAGTATGATCCCCGGGATGGCCTCAATATTCCAAGACCACCGGATAAGGAAGTTTTACCCAGATCATTCCCTTGGGTCTCAGCATTCCAAGACACTTCCTTATGACTTCAAAGGATCAGTGCGCAGGAGATTCAAATCGGCAGCTGCAAGGCGACAGGGGTAGATACCCAGAAGAGGGATTCCTAGGTCATATGGTAATTTTATTCAGAATAGAATTCCCTTAACATTTTTTAATGCCTATAAAATTTGTAGTGATGTCCCTCTTTTATTCCTGATATTGATAATTTGTGTTTCTGTCACTTTTTCTTGGTAAATCTTGTTAGGGGTATATCATAACTTTTTTTAAAGAACCGAATTTTGGTTTTGTTGATTTTTTCTATTCTTTCTTTTGTATTTCATTGATCTATATAGTTAATCTTTATTTTTTTATTTCCTTCTACTTACTTTGAGTTTAATTTGCATTTATTTTTCTAGCTTTTAAGGTAGAAACTTAGATAATTGATTTTAAGCCTTTTTTTCTTTTCTAATGTCATTTAAAATTATAAGTATTCTTCCAAGCATTGCTTTAGCTAAATCCCACAAATCTTGGTAAGTAGTGTTTTTGTTATGATTGAGTTAAAAATAGTTTCTTTTTTCTCATGTGACTTTCTTTTTGATTCATGTTTTTTAAGAAATGTGTTATTTAACTTCCAAATATTTTAGGACTTTTAAAGATATCTTGTTTTTGTTGGATTTCTAATTTAATTCTATTGAAGTTAGAGAACATAAAATTTTAGCCTTTTGAAATTTACTGAGATTTATTTTATGGTCCGGCACATATCTTGGAAAACATTTCATACACTCTTGAAAAGAATGAGTATTATGCAGTGTTTAGGAAATATTTGTAAGTATTAATTAGGCTAAAATGGTTGATAGTATGATAGAAATATTCTGTATCTATAGTGACTTTTTTTGTCTAGTGGATTTGTCCATTTGTCCCTTTAGTTCTGCCAGTTATGTTCCTGTAGTTTGATGCTTTAAATGCATGCACATTTAAGATTGTCATATCTTTCTGATGAATTGACATATTTTAATAATTTTGAAATGTCCATCTTTATTTCAAATAGTCCTTGTTTTGACATTTATTTTGTCTGATATTAATGTAATTACTGTAGCTTTCTTATGCTGGGGGAAAATGAGTGAAAGGTCCATGGGATCTGTCTATATATACTATCTTTGCAACTTTCTGTGAATCTGTTGTTAATTCAGAATAAAAAATATAAATCAGTCAGTCAATCATCCAAAACAGAAGATGAAATAAAGACAATGTCAGATAAAAACTGAGAAAGTCTGTCACCAACAGACCTGTACTACAGGAAATGCTTAAAATAAATTCTTTAGGAAAAAACACGTGATGGAATGTCAGATCTTACAGGAAGGAAGGATATTTTAAATAGTAAGTATGTGGATTAAATTGCTATTTTTCCCACTCAGTTTCTTTTTTCTCAATATTATTTTATATTAATTTCAGGTGTACAGCACACCGGTTAGATATTTGTATAATTTAAGAAGTGACCTCCCCCGACTAGTCTAGGACCCACCTGGCACCATACATAGTTATTACCATATCATTGACTATATTCCCTGTGCTTTACTTTACATCCCCAGGACTATTTTGTAACTACCAATTTGTACTTTTTTTTTTTTTTTTAAGATTTTATTGGGGAGTTGGGGGAGGGGAACAGTGTTGTGGAATTGGGGAAGGGGACCAGCCAAGATGTTCTTCAGTCTTTGTTGTGGAGGATGCCAGTCGCCATCTGGCTTCCCGTTGGCAGCTCGTGGCCTCTAAGCTCAAGGTGCTGTGTTCAATCTTAGTTGCGGGTGGGAGTAGCCACCATCCCATGCAGGCGAACCAGCAGCCTTGTTGTTAAGAGCACACGTCCTATTCACTGAGCCATCCTGGTGGCAGCTCAGCTCAGGATGCCAAGTTCAGTCTTAGTTGCGGATGGGCATAGCCACCATCGAACAGGCAATCTTGTTACACCAGCTGAGCCATCCTGCCACCTGTTGGCAGCTCAGCGACAGCTCAGCTCAGGTGCAGTGTCGCTGGCCCATGTGGGAATCGAACCGGTGGCCCTGTTGCTCAGAGCTCGCACTCTTAAGCCAACTCTTAACCAACTGAGCCACTTGGCTGGCCCTACCAATTTGTACTTCTTAATCCCTTCCCCTTTTCAACCTGTCCCACAAACCTCCTCCCATCTATCACCCTGATAAACTTAGTGCCCATCTGACACTATACATAGGTATAATAGTATTGTTGATTATATTTCTTCTGCTATAACCTACATCCCCATGACTGCTTTGTAACAACCAACTTGTACTTTTTAATCCTGTTCAGTTTTCCACCCACCCCTGAACCCCCCATCTCCCCAATCTGGCAACCATCAAAATGTTCTTTGTATTTATGAATGTTTTCTGTTTTGTTTATTTTGTTCTTTAGATTCCATGTATAACAGAAATCACATTGCATCTGTCTTTCTATGTCTGACTTACTCCACTCAGCACAACACCCTCCAGGTCTATCCATGGTGCTGTAGATGGCAAGAACCCATTCCCTTCCCTGGGTGACCAGTATTCCATTGTATATATGTACCACCTCCTCTTTATCCACTCATTCATCAATGGACACCCAGGCTGCCTCCATATCTTGACTATTGTAAACAATGCTGCAATGAACATATGGATGCACATGTCCCCTTGAAGTAGTGTTTTGGGTTTCTTTGGATAAATACCCAGAAGTGGGAATGCTGGGTCCTTGGTTGTGTCTTGTATAGCCTTTGTTTTAAAATCTATTTTGTCTGGTATAAGTATTGCTACTCCAGCTTTTTTTTTTTTTTCCATTTTCATTTAACCCATGATCAATTTGAGTTCATTTCTGTGTAAGGTTCATTTTTTTTTGACTGTGTAGATACAATTGTTCTAGCACCTTTTATTTAAAAGACTGTTCTTCCTCTTTTGAGTTGCTTTTGCATTTTTATTAACAATTGGTTGTACTTGTGTGGGACTATTTCTGTGTTCTCTGTTCTGTTCCCTATGTCTATGTGTCTGTCTCTCCACTAATACTGTACAGTCTTGATCACTGTAACTATATAATATCTTGAAATTGGGTTGACTGATTCCTCGGATTTTATTCTTTTTCAAAATTGTTTTAGTACTCTAGTTCCTTTGCCTTTTCATATAAATTTTAGAATAATCATATCTATCTCTACAAAAATATTGCTGGGCTTTTGATAGAAATTGCATTGAACCTGTATTTCTTTCTTTTTTTTAAAAAAAAAGATTTTATTGGGGAATTTGGGGAGGGGAACAGCGTTGGGGAATCAACAAGTTGCTGTCCTTTTGTTCTTTAGTCTGGTTGTGGAGGACATCGCTTCACTGGCCCATGTTGGTATTGTGATCATTGTGCTCTTCCTGGCTGAGGCATTCACTCGCCGGCTATTGACGGCCACATATGGCAGCTCACAACAGCTCATGCCAGCTGCCAGCCACTCACAGTGGCAGCCCACTGCAGCAGGGGCTGCAGCCTACACCGTCACCGGCGACTCACAGCAGCCCAGCTCCAGGTCAAGCTGTTGTTTGCCATCTTAGCTGTAGAGGGCACAGCATCACTGGCCCTCATGTGGGATCCCAACCTAGGCCCTGCTGCTCAGAGCTGGCGTCCCAAGCCAACTCTTAACCAACGCGCCACTTGGTCGGCCCTGAATCTGTATTTCAATTTAAGGAGAATGACATCTTTACTATGTTGAATCTTCCAGTCCATGAATATGGAATATCTTTCTACTTATTTATGTCTTTGATTTCCTTTATCAACTCTCTTGTAATTTCCAGTATACAAGTCTTGCACATTTTGTTAGATTTACATTAATTATTTCATTTTCTGAGAAATTATAAATGATATTTTGGTTTCCACATGCTCATTGCTAGCATATAGAAATATGGTTGATTTTCTTAATGTTGATCTTCTATCCTGCGACCTTACTGAACTCATTAGTTCTAGGAGGTTGGTTTGTTTGTTTGTTTTTGTTGATTCCTTGGGATTTGTAGGTAGACCATGATGTCATCTCCAAATAGGGAAAGTTTTCATTCTTTTTTTCTGATCTACATACCTTGTATTTCCTTGTCTTGTCTTGTGCTGTCCAGAACTTCTGGTATTATGTTGAATAACAGTGGCGAAAGTAGACATCCTTATCTCATTTTAGATCTTAGGGAAAGCTTTCACTCTTTCACCATTAGCTATGATGTAGGTGTTTGTAGATGAAAAAAAAAAAAAAGATCAAGTTGAGGGAGTTTTCCTATATTCCTAGTTTTCTGAGAGGTTTTATTTATATTATTATTATTATTTACCATGAGTGGGTGTTGAATTTTGTCAAATGCTTTTTCTGTGTCAATTGAAAGGATGATGTGATTTTTCTATCCTAGCCTGTTAATTTGGTTGATTATATTGATTGGGTTTTAAATATTGAACTAGCCTTGTATCCTGGAATAAACACCACTTGCTCATGTTGTATAATTCTTTATATTGCTGAATTCTATTTGCTAATATTATGTTAAGGATTTTTGCATCTGTATTCATGAAGGATATTGGTGTGTAGTTTTCTCTCTCTTATTTTAAAAAAATTGGGGAGTTGGGGGAGGGGAACAGTGTTGGGGAATTGGGGAAGGGGACCAGCCAAGTTGTTGTCATTCAATCTTAGTTGTGGAGGGTGCAGCAAGCTCGGCTCCAAGTCTAGTCGCACTGCTCAGCTCAAGGTGCTGTGTTCAATAAGTTGAGGGTGGGCGTAGTCACCATCCCATGTGGGAGTCAAAACAGCAACCTTGCTGTTCAGAACGGCTGCTCTATCCACTGAACCATCCGGGTGGCAGCTCAGCTCAAGATGCTGAGGTCAGTCTTAGTTGTGGGCGGGCATAGCCCACCATCGAACAGGCAGTCTTGTTAGGAGCACGTGCTCTAACCAGCTGAGCCATCCTGCCACCTGTTGGCAGCTCAACAGCAGCTCAGCTTGTGTGCAGCATCACTGGCCCATGTGGGAATCGAACCCGCGGCCCTGTTGCTCAGGGCTTGCACTCTTAAGCTAACCCTTAACCAGCTGAGCCACTCGGCCGCCCCTCTCTCTCTCTTTTTAAAATACCGCCTTTGTCTGATATTGGTATCAGGGTAATACTGGCTTCATAGAATAAGTTGGGAAGCGTTTCTTCGTCTCCTATTTTCTGGAAAATATTGGGTAGAATGTTAATTCTTTGTGTGTTTGGTAGAATTTTCCAGAGAACCTATCCAGGCCTGAAATTTCTTTTTTGAGAAGTTTTTAATTACAAATTCATTTTCTTATAGATGTAGGACATTTAAATGATCTATTTCGTATTGAGTGAATTATGGTACTTTGTTTTTTGAGGAACTGATTCATTTCTTCTAAGATGTCTAAGTTATGTGTGTAGAGTTGTTTGTAGTAAGTATTCCATTATTCTTTTGATGTTTGCAGTGTCCTTAGTGATATTCCGTTTCATTCTTGATATCAGTAATTCATGTCTTCTCCCTTGTTGTCTTTGTCAGTCTTGCTAGGGGTTTGTCAATTTTAGCGGTCTTATTTAAATACCAGCTTTTTATTTTATTGATTTTTCTCTATTGTTTTTCTGTGTTAAATTTCACTGATTTCTGCTTTGATCTTTATTATTTTGTTCTGCTTGCTTTGGATGCTTTGCTCTTTTTTTTCTAGTTTCTGCAGGTGGAAGCTTAGATTGTTGATTTGAGACTTTTCATCTCTTCTTATGTGAACATTTAGCACTATAAATTTTCCTCTTGGTATTGCTTGAGCTGTGTCCTTCAAATTTTTATATACTGTGTTATGATTTTTATTCAGTTAAAAATATTTTTTATTTCTGTTGAGACTTCCTCTTTAACCCATGGATTTTTTGAAAACATGGTATTTAGTTTGGAGATTTTCTTATCTTTTTGTTATTGATTTCTAGTTTGTTTCCATTGTGGACTGGGAACATACTCTGGTTTTAGTTATTTTAAATTTTTTGAGGTTTGTTTTATAGCCATGGGTATGGTTTGTCATGGTATATATTCTGTGGGTACTTGAAAAGAATATGTATTCTTCTGTGTTGTGTAGAGTTTTTTTATAAATGTCAATTAGAACCTGTTTGTTAATGGTATTGTTAAGCATCCTTGGTGATTTTCTGTTTTGAGAGAGTGGTATTGGAATCTCCAACTATTATTGTGGATTTGCCTATTTCTGCTTTCAGTTTCATCAGTTTTTGCTTCACATATTTTGCAGCTCTGTTGTTTGGTGCATACACACTTAGGATTGCTGTGTCTTCCTGGTGGATTGACACTTTGATAATTATATAATGTCCTGCTCTGTCCCTAGTAATATTCTTTGTTCTGTAGTTAACTTTTCTGATATTAATATAGTCAATCCTGCTTGTTTTTTATTAATACTTATATGACTTATCTTTTTACTTTTAATTTAATATATCATTATATTTGAAGCAATTTTCTTGTCAATACCCAATTGTTGGGTCATTTTAAATACCCTCTTTGCCAATCCCTTTTAATTGTTGTATTTTAATTGTTGTGTTTAGACTACTTACAGTGAATGTAATTATTAATATATTAGGCTTTGTCTGACATTTTATTTTTTGTTTTCTGATTTTTTTTTCTGTTTTCCATTTATTTTATTTTTCCTAGCTTTCCTTACCTTTGGGTTACATAAACATTTTTCAGAATTCTGTGTTTATTTATCTATACCAATTTTTAGTATATTTCTCCATATAGATTTTTTTTTAGTGGTTGTGCTAGGTATTACATTATAAATATATAACTTTGTAAAGTCTACTGGTTTTACATTTTACTGGTTTGAGTGAAGAGTGGAAACTTCATTTCCCTTTATCTCTCTTTACTCTCCCCATTTATAATATAATTTATTTTTTTTATACTTTGAGAATAATGTTAGACTGTACTATTGTTTTTGATTCAACCATCAAACGTAATTTAGAAAACTCAAGAAGAGAAAGTCTATTGTATTTACCCATATTTAGGCTTACTATGTTATTTCTTCCTGATGTTTCAAGTTCCTTCTTTAATTATTTCCTTTCTGTTTATAGAACTCCTTTATTCATTCTTTGAAAGTATCTCTGCTGGCAACAAATTTTTAAAATTTCTTTATCTGACAATGTCTTTATTTCTCCTTCATTCCTGAAGAATAATATTAACATATTTAGGATTTGGGGTGGACACTTCTTTTCTTTCAGCACTTCAGAAACATTGTGCCACTTCTTCCTGACCTCCATGACTTCTGATGAGATAAATCACTGTCATTAAAATTGACTATTTACCACTAGTATGAAAATGTTTTTACACTAATACTTCTTCATTTAATTCATTACATTTTCATAAACTTTCATGTCCTCATTTCTAATCTATTATAAGAATTTATGTATTTTATATCTATTGGTATCTACCATATTGGAAGTTAAAACTAAAAACTTTAAAAAATATTTGTTAATTTATTTAAAAGTAACAAACTGTTATAACATTTAAAAGAAAAATACGTATATTTTCTAAAACAAAAACTTTAGTATGAATGGCATTGTTTTACATTTCTGCAAATCTCTTTAATTTCTGTATCAATAGAAAACACTTAGATTCTCATCTCTACTTTTTAAAATAACAGCTTTATTGAGATGTGATTTACATATTATACCATGTACCCATTTAAAGTATACAATTCAACATTTTAAGTATATTTATAGATATGCGTAACTATCACCACAGTCAACTTTAGAACATTTTTATCACCTCAGAAAGAAACCCTGTACTTCTTAGCTATCCAGGCTACCCCTCAATCACCAGCCCAAAGCAATCTGCTTTCTGTCTCTATAGAGTTGCTTTGCTTGTTCTGGACATTTCATATAAATACACTCATATAGTATGTGGCCTTTTGTGTCTGGCTTCTTTCACTTAACATAATGTTTTTAAGTGTCATCCACTTTGTAGTGTGTACTAGTACTTTATTCCTTTTTATGGCCAAGTATTAGAAGGAGGTGAATTGTGTGGACATGCCAGTTTGTTTATGAATCAGTTGATGGGTGGAAAGCTGATTCTTATTTTAGCAGGCTGTTAACTTGGTTGGCCTCAAACTCCAAACTCTGTCCCAGCTGCTAAATAAATGCAAATCTCACCAACTTCCTTCTTTCAAGGATGAATGCCATTCCAGTTTCTGCCTGTTCTTGATTGCTCACTAGTGCTTTCAAGTAACTATTTTTATGTTTTGTCTGGAGTTTATAACTTTTTTTGTGTGAGGGTTAGCCAATAAAATCTACTCCACCATTCTTGGATGTAGAACTCACAATGCCTCACATTTTAATTAGCAGTGCAGTTTATGAATCTTTGGTAGGCTCATCTTCAATCCTCAAAAAAACACCACAACCCCTCTCTCCTCACTCCACATAAACGTATTAGGTAAGGAGTGTGTTGCTGGTGATTTGAAGTTGCTATATCAATGTCTGTTAAGAAGTTGAACTTTTGGAAATGGGTATTTTAGAGTTTGAGATGTTTATTGAGTGAGGTTATTGCTGATGAAATTCAAGTATTCATTCTTTATGTTTATTATGAACATTGAATTTCAAGTCTTGTAAATTTTATCATGCCTGGTGATTTGGGGTCAGACCTGGCCAGGAGGCTGTAAAATTCAGCCTTGCCCTTTCTGCCTTTCCAAAGTAGACTGTTATCCTGCCTCCCTAGAAAGGCAGGGGAAAGGACATGCTCATCCAAGAGTACCAGTTTTCTCCCTCCCATCTTTGGGATTTAATAGTAATAATAATACCAACAACAATAAAATCATCATAATAAGAACATCTCTGTGAAGCCTTGCTTCATCTTCTGTCCTGTCAAGTCAGAGTTAGTTCTTGAGGCCTTTATGTAGCCTGCTGTTAGTTCCACGAAGGAGCAAAAATATGTTTTAGGCAGCATTTTTTTCCCATCCCTAAGCACTGTGCCTCGCATGTGATGGGTGCCCAGTAAGCGTTTGTGCAACGGATGTTGAACAGCTGAGCATATAATTTGAGAAGAAAATCTGTGGTTTTCACATTCTGTGTGGGTATTTTGAATCTGTTACCTGCTTGCTTCATCTCACTCATCTATTCATGAACCCACTTGAGAGAACAATAGATAATATCTAAAGTCAATTTTTAAAATTCTGAGAACTAAGTCCAAGTCCTGAATAAAAGTTTTTGAGAATTAAAGACAATTTCTATGTTGTTTTGTTTGCCTCTGCCTTAATCATTCTGGACAAAAGAACCAGGAAACCAAGAAACAAATCCTGTTTTTCTTTTTCATTCATTCATGATTAAAGGATTATGCAGGTCATAACAGTTACGTTTATCACAGCACCTAGAGATACTTCATCATGTAGAACAGAGTACAGAGCATCACAGATTGTTTCTGTCACTGGGGATATCATTTGAATGGTGTCAGAGAAAAGCTTTTTGAAATAAAAATAAGAAGTGTTGATAATAATACATCATTTTGATTGCTCTTCTTTATAAAAATGCAGATTATGTGACTTCTCTGGGGAGACTTGTGGCTTCCCGGTATGCTGACGGCCTGTTTCCAAGGGTCTACAGAGCAGAAGATGGCACAGCATACAATGTAAGTGGGAACCCCTTGGAGGGACAGGCCTGTGACGCCCTGCTGAGGTCTGGGAGTGGCCCACCTGCAGAGGCTCCCTCTGCTTCGCACTGATGCAGTGGCTTCTTCTGGCGGGTAGAGAGTAATGAGAGTCCGGGCTGAGGAGCAGGGGAGGGAAGCACTTGGCCTGTTAGAGATGTGTGCAGGAAGCTCTTGACCAGAGGTGAGTAACTTTGCATATCAACACTCTGTTATGCCCTAAAAATAAAAAAGGCATTGTGAGAGAGATCAGCTAAAAGGTAAGAGCCAGCCGCTGTTACCTGCCAGAGGCACCAGCAATAGAGGCCGCCTTGCAGGCCGGAGTGGACAGGGAACGGGCAGTGCCTCTTACTGGAGTCTGTTCCCAGCAACTCAGCACACTGTGTGTGTGCCCACTGGTGCCTGACCCCTGGCTCACCACTGGGAGCTCACGGGGACACATGGCCGTCCCATCACTCAGCGGCGTGGGGATTTGTTCATGTCAGTTTACATCCATATACCACCTGGACTGCTATTTCTTAATATTTAAAATATTTTAAACAGCCTGGTCCTAAGCAATAATATCCATGGAATCTTGAGTTGGGTGTGCTAAATATATTTTTTATCTGAACCACATGGAAATGGATACGGAACTATTGCAAATGTCTGTTTGTGCCATGTGACTGCACTTCCACAGCCCCTGTGACACAGTCCCACCTGGTTTCTGCGTGTGGTAGAGACTTGCAGTAAGTGCTGTGAGAGCTGGCGAGAAAGTTAGGAGCTATGGGAAGCAGATGCTGGAGTCTGCGGAAGAGCCCTGAGAGACAGGGATGGGGAAGGACAGAGTTTAAGGCAGATGGGACAGCACATGCCAAGGCATGAGTGTGGAATTATACGGTGTGTTAAGAAAACTAATTTTACTGAACATCTTAGGGATTTGGGGGTGTTCTGAGGGTTGCTAAAGTTTAAAAAAGTACTAGATGTTTTAAAATTGATTCTTCACAGAAGGTACAAGTTTTTCTCCTTTTCTCTGTCTCCTGCCTTCCTACACCCTGATAGGCCTCACACAGTTGTGCCCGATCTGTGTGAATGGTGTTTTTTTTGTGTATATGAGGTCAGCCAATTAAGTTCGCAAACTCATCCTAAAAAAGGTGCTACATACTCCATTGCTGAATATCACTATGGGCACCTTCACAGTGCCCACCTTGGGAATTATGCACTGATGCCAATGCCTAGTTCACCCTTCAAAGCAATTTTGGAACTCTTTTTCTGGAATGGCCATCAGAGCTGTTGTATTACCCTTGATGTCCTGAATGTCATCAAAATGTCTTCCTTTCAATATTTCCTTTATCTTTGGGTAAAGAAAGAAGTCATTGGGGGCCAGATCAGGTGAGTAGGAAGGGTATTCCAAAATAGTTATTTGTTTACTGGCTAAAAATTTCCTCACAGACAGTGCTGTGTGAGCTGGTGCATTGTCGTGATGCAAGAGCCATGAATTTTTGGCGAAAAGTTGAGGTCATTTTCATCTAACTTTTTCATGCAGCCTTTTCAGTACTTCCAACTAGTAAACTTGGTTAACTGTTTGTCCAGTTGGTACAAATTCATAATGAATAATTTCTCTGATATCACAAAATGTTAGCAACATTGTTTTGACTCTTGACTTGGACTGACAGAAGTTTTTTGGTTGTGGAGAATTGGCTGAGTTTCATTGTGCGCTTTGACACTTTGTTTCAGGGTTGTATTGGTACACCCATGTTTCATCACCAGTGACAACATGGCCCCAAACATCATCTTGCCTCTCCAAAAGGTCTTGGCAAACTTTGACTCTCCTTTGCTTTTGTTCATTGATGAGCTCCTTCAGGACCATTTTTTACACACCTTTCTTATGCCAAGATTTTCAGTTAAGATTTTCTTGTTTCTCTATTGATGTTCACTTGGTCTGCTATGCTTCTCAGAGTCAGCCAACGATTTTGACACACAATTCGATGGATTTTTGCAATGTTTTCGTCAGTTCTGCTTGTTACAGGCCACCCTGACCTTTCTTCATTAGTGACGTGTTATCTCCTCTCAGAAAAACATTTAATCATGTGTAAACTGCCGTTTTCTTCATATTATCCCCATAAAGTCGGACTAACATGTCCCTGATTTCACTTCCACTCTTGACAAGTTTAACAAGAAATTTAACGTTTGTTCTTTGCTCTAATTCAAGCTCAGACATTCTCACGATGGCACACAAAAACACAAAACAAGAATAATGAAAGCCACTCGGCAAGATACCACCACACGTCGACATGAACACAGCTGTGAGACACTGATATACCAAGGTTATGAAACCTACCAAGCTGTTTGTACAGTGCTGCCAATTTAAGAGCATGGTGGCAAGTTTGCTAACTCAATTGTCAGGCCTCATATAAGAAATTGCCCCCAAGTCTTTGTCACCTTTCAGGGACAGCCCCTAGTGGTGTTGGTGGCAGCTGTAGGTGATCATGTGATCCAGGTACAGGGGAGCTTGGCCTGGGAGAGTGAGGACACAGGACAAAGGTCACGAGCAGGATGAGGAGTCACCGGGGTGCATCCAACGAGGAAGCCAGGCCTGTGTGCTGCATGCTGAGAAGCATTTCCAGAAATACTTCTGGCATGTTGTACTTAGGAAAGCTTAGTGAGGCCTACTGTTTTCCAGCTGTCTTTGCTGGTCTCTCTTTTAGCATCCCTAATTTCTTAAAAGTTCCCCTGGACATTTTATGATGAAGATGATTCTGTAACTGTAAAGATAACATCGTGATCTAGAAACACATTTCTTTTTAAAGAGTGCTGTTTTGAGTGGAACACATGATCACCTTTATCCTGTGGGGAACTGGTCACGGGTTTCAGCTGAAAGGTTGGAACACCATCCTCCTGATTGTGTGGGTGTGGAGGATCATTTCTAAAGTTGTCACTAATGCATAGTGCTCGATGGCAGAGACCTTGACTCAGTGGGCCCTCTTGTTCCTGGCTGCACTGTGGTTCAGGTGACCTGCTTCAGTGTGCTTTTGTTTTGTTTTGTTTTTTTAACTTTTTTTTTTTCATTAAGTTGATAGCCAAATCAGAAGTGATCTGTCAGTTCGTGGAACTTTTAACACAGGCTGTGGAGAGCTATAAGCAGCGGATGGACTGGCTCACTAGTGGAAGCCGGCAGATTTTTGGTGTCATCTTGGAACAGAGCATCACCATAGTGCTGGATTTTGGTGGCATGTGGGAGGAGGAGCTTAGTCTGTGCCAAGATGCTGTAATAATGGTTCTCCGTGAGCAGGTAGCTCACATAGCCAAGTTCAATATCATATGGTGAGTTCAATGAACCTTCATCAGTGCTTTTCATTTATTAATAGTTAAGTAGCATAACTAGCATAGTTAGCTCTTTGGGGAGGGGGTGTGTTATCTTATAATTTCCTAGGATATAGAATTCCTGCAGCAACTCCACAATGAATAAATCTTAGAAAACTTTTATCTGCTTTGTACAAAGCATCTTATTTTTCTAATGAGATTTAGAAACATACTTTTTTTCAGTGCATGGCAAGGTCATATACAAGAATATAAATTATATTGAATATATATTTAAAGCCAAAAAAATCCCTTCACTCATTTTAGATTTTAGCTTGGAGAATGAATTCAAACTTGTCACAAATTTCACTGATTTTCACACTAGCTTGCAACTCACGCTGACCTCCCGGTAAGCTGACACTTAATCTTAAAGAACAACAGATGGCTGGCTTTATAGAATTTCCTGTATGTGCTTTGGAAACTTGTCTTAAATAGCTTCCCTGTTTTGTTAGTCATTTTCAGAGAGAGGGCTGGAAGCTTCTTTTTCCTTCTTTCTGCGCAAGTGACTGTGAGTGGTGTGCTGCTCGCAGTGGTGGGCTGAGGACTGACAGCTGTGGTGACCACTGTCCGGTGACAGCCCCATGTGATTCCTTGCAGGGCTTCTCAAGAACCTGTGAAATGGCAGGAAAATGCTGCTCCTGTGACGGAACAGTCCATCGCTGCTGCCATCAGTTGGGTTGAGACACTGACATTTGAGCGGGCCCTGAGCCAGGCTGGCCGCCTGGACGCTCTGCTGGAAGCCGGGAAAGACAAAACTGTGAGTGTGTATCCAGGGCTGGCCCAGGTCACCAAGGTGGCCTCAAGCTTATTTCTTCACACTCAGTGTCCTCATACTGCCCTGCAGCCGATCCTGGTGTCTTCCCATTGGCTTCCCATAGGGGCCATGTCATTGGCATTGAAGAGCCCATAAGTCTTAATCCTATTCACCCCTGAATTTGGAACCAAGTGACATATAGGTGACAGGCCCCAGGAGGGGATCCAAATCACAGGTTTGGTGATGGCAGAACTGGACCAACCAAAATGAGACTCCCTGACACCTACCCCTGAGCATGGCGGAGTGTCCTCATGGGCTGACTGGGGCCCTGAGTACACACCATTTAGCCACTGCCAGGAGAGCCACATGCTGACCATGGCCACTGGGCATCGAGAGAAGCCTTAAGGCCACAGCTGTGCATCTCTAACACTTCAGTTCCACTCCTGACAGTTAGATAAGTTAAGTCCCTCTCTTCTGGGGAGGAGGGGTTGGAAGGCTCCCCCAAAACCCCGAGGATGAGGAAACAGGGCTTCCCAAACGTCCATGTTCTGTAACTTTCCCACTTTCTTTTCTTCACACATGGGTCTATCATGAGCTTTCTAAGGTGAGATGTATCCCGCCAATGTGTCATCCATTTTCAAATATTGGTGTATTCACATGGGCATTTTGATAGGGACCTTTTGGAAATAAAGATTTATCTGGAAGAAGTGATTAAGTGGTGGTGTTAATGTCTCTTTAAGCCACAAGGATGTGTGTTTCTTTGACTCTACTGGTGGGACTGATAAGGGTAGTGGCAAGCTAGAGAGGAAGTCCTCTGGGCAGATGGGTCTCTTGGCTGCCTCCACTCCCTGGGTGGGGGTAGGTCTGCTTTCCTTCGGGATATAGCTACTTAATAATACTTAATAATTAATTAATGTTAATTAATAATTGCTTCCTCCACCCTGGAAGCCTGAGGGTTCTGTAAACTGGGCATGAGAACAAGAATTCACAACCGATGATTCTAAAGCCATTTCATTTTAAAAGGCATTTTGCCAATTATTTTTTGGGCAGGATGGGGATAGATAGGTAGCATATTTATCTTCCTCTCTGTTTTTCTCAATGTCTCTATGTGAGCAGAAAGGATAGGCAGAACGGCAGTGTGTAGGAAGAAAGTGGGGGTGGGGCAGACAGTCTCAATGGAAAGCATGTCCCTGGAAATCGGTAGCATGGGTACCTGGGGGTGGCCTGGAGCCCTAGGCAGTCAAGAAGCTGAGGAATGAACTTAATGAACAACCCTAGAGCCTGAGTAAAGGCTTACGCTGGCCACAGCATTTTTAGTTTGATGAAACCTTGATGGAAAAACCTTTCTGCACAAGGGTTTCAGACTTGGATTATTGCTAGAGCAAAGAAGCTGAGTTTTCATGACATGCAGCGAAGACACAGGGTGTCAGGAGCCACAGACAGACCACCTGGAGGTGTTTGTCCTCACTTGCCTCCCACTGAGCTCACAAACCCAAGTACCTGCCCCCACCCCGTTATCTGTCTTTCCTGTCTTAGGCCATGTGTGGTTTTAGATCCTTTTGGGAGGGTGAACCCGTCTCCTCTGCACTCAGGCAACAACACAGCTGGGACACTAACATAGCTGGGACACTAACTAGTAACAGTGCAGCTCAGTGGAGCCCATTTAATACACCTGACACAGGTGATGTGTATACCAGGAGGAAACTGGAGTTCATGCATTTGCTGGGAGAACAGTATTAGTTGTCTAATAAGGAGTTTGGAGAACACTTCCTCTTTCAATGTTTTCATCTGCCACTTGGGTAATTGGCTGAGAGTGTACAGCATTATTCCTCAGTCTTTACCTCCCATTAGGTCCTTTTGAAAATCAGGGGGCAGGTGCTGAAAGGCCTGAAAG
>NW_017731660.1:1474817-1525471 GCF_001890085.2 Hipposideros armiger
GGGGGGGGGGGGGGGGGGCGGAGAACGATGGACTCTTCTGTGCCCAGTTGGAGGAGGGTTGTTGCTGCAGTAGACTGGTCTTCACTCTCACTTTGGCTTTCTGACACTGGCCTGCCCCCGCCACCACCATGCCCCCACCTGCCTCCTGGGGCACAGTGTGTCCCATACTGCCCACAGGCGTCCCACCAGCTGGGGACACCAGCTGGGGAGCCTGTCTGTGCCAGGTGGATTTAAGTCCCAGGTTTGAAGTCGAGGGGAGGTCATGGCCTACCCTCTGCTAACGGTCTGTGATGACAGCAGAGGCCCGTGAGTCCTAAAGGGACAGTGTATGTTTGTCCCTTACACAAAACACGTTCAGTGGGTCTCTTCCCCAGGTCTCTGTGGAGACAGTCCCTCTGGATGGGTAGTCCTGGCCCTCCCTGGGTTTTCCCTCTCTGAGATTTATGTAAATGTAAGCCACTGTGTTTACACCAGTCATGAGGTGAAATGCATTCTCTCCCTTATCGCTGTTAAATCACTTGCCCAGCTCACACCCTGGAAGGCAAATCCTGGGGAAACAGCAGGGGTGGTGTAGGTGAGGTTGGGCTAGGGCCATTGTCACGGGTATGTGTATGTGTGTGTGGGGAGCCCTGGGGGGGAGCTTGACATCTGTCTCTGAATTAAGTGGGGGGCACTTTGGGATTGCCTCCTATTGGTGAGGTATACACCTCCCAGATCCCTGGTGTGCGTGTGTGCGTGCGCATGTGCGTGCGTGTGTGTGTGTGTGTGTGTGTGTGCATGTGTGTGTGTGTGTGCGCGCGCGCGCGTGCGCACGTGTGTGTGTGTGCATGTGTGCCTGTCTGTCTTCCAACGGGCTAGCTCACTCTCCCGTTCTTCTCATGGCCTGCCATGCACGGAGAGGCAAGGCCCTGTAGGTGGGCCTGCTGTGTGGTCAGGACAGCCACGCCTTCCCAGGCATTTGCTTCCTTGTGGGATGGGACCAGAGGATGAACCACCTGGAATGTGCCTTCCTGCCACATTCTGCCTCAGACTGAGGATGGAGGAGCTGGCACCACCATGGGCAATGGCTAATAAGCTCCTGCCCACAGTCGCTGTGCCGACACTTGTTTGTGTTGCAGGCAGCTGCTCCTGGCCTGTGTGATGTACTTATGGGCTCGAAGGAAGCTCTTCCCCAAGCCTACCAACCACATTCATCCCATGCAACACTGAGACTGTATACACTGCCAACAGACCTTCTTGGCACCAGGCCTGGAATGTCTCCATTTCTGACTTTGGCCCCATATGTCCTCACAAAACACTGAGCAGTGCTGCTGTCTTTCCTGCCCTTTTTGCAAAGGAGCTTTATGGGAAGTATATTGCCCTTGAGTCCAGGACAAGGCTCGGGGATGTCAGGACATAAACCGCTGCTACCACTCTTTTGCAGATTGAATCCATTTACTACTTTGTGGTGGGGGACGTCCCTGATGAATCCAAGCAGCTTCTCCTCCAGAGGGCTTTGGAGACGTCGTGTCCTGTCTGCACCGTGTCCTTCAATGCCAGAGGAGAAGGCACTGTAGCTTTCTTAAAGGATATGAATGCCAGGACCCACAGCAGGTAGGCAGAAACGTACCTGGAGGGACAGAGAATGAGCTGCCGACTTCCACAAGGTCCATGGGGGTCTTGGGGGTCTTTGGAGTCCTGTGTGTCCTTCCTGTCTTTACAGCAGTGTTTAGTCTCCATGCACCTTTCCTTCTGTGCCCTGTATTCATCTTGCCTTTTCCTTTTCTGTAATTGGGATGCTTACACATCTTGGAACCTTGTTGACCCTTCTGAGACTGCCCCTCCCAGAGATAGCCAATTCCTAGAGGTTGTGAATGGCTCACCCAGGAGTGCACCTTCCGTGTGCAGACTGACTAATCCAGAGCCCTGGAGCTCACCCTCAGGATTACTCTTCTCTAATCACCGAGGGCCAGGTACCTGACAACTCGGGACAGCCCCAGCACCCCAGAACCTGCTGAAGTTATTCAAACTAGCCAGTGCTAAGCCTACTCTGTGGGTTGCTGTGGAACCCATAATACAGACTCTTGCCCATGCTTGCCCTGGTCCTTCCTCACCTGGCCCTGCGTGGGTAGCATGCCCTCCTCTTGGGCACTGTGTTAGTCAGTTCTGGCTGCCATAACAAAGTACCACAGACAGGGCCTTAAACAACAGAAATTTATTTCTCACAGTCTGGAGGCTGGAGGTCCAAGACCAGGGTGCCTGCTGATTCACTTCTGGTGAGAGGATGCTTCCTAATGCAGACAGCTGTCTTCCTACTGTGTGTGTCCTTTTATGGGAGTGGGGGAGGGGGGGGTCAAGCACATGTACATTCTCTGGTATGTCTTTTAAAAAGGATACTAACCCTATAGGATCAGGACCCTACCCTTAGGACCTCATTTAACCTCAATTATAGGTCCCTTCTTTAAATACGGTCACTTTGGGGGTTAAGGCTTCAACATGTGAAATTGAGGGGCAGACACAATTCAGCCCATAGTGGGAGTGTGAGTAGCAAACTATCTTTTCAGTGGCAATTGAACTGATCTGTTGGCCTCGTCATATCTGAGTAATAATGAAATCTATATTTTAAGACATACCCTGCTGCCCTGTGTGTGTTTGTGTATGTGTGTGTGTGTGTGTGTGTGTGTGTGTGTGTGTGTGTGAGAGAGAGAGAGAGAGAGAGAGAGAGAGAGAGAGAGAGGGAGAGAGGGAGAGAGGAAGAGAGGGAGAGGGAGAGGGAGAGAGAAGGTCGCTGTGGAGAAAGACCACTGCTTATGTGATTCCAAGGAGAGTGACTGAGTCCTTTTCTGGGTTGGCCCATCTGAGACCAGTGCAATGGCTTTCCTTGAGCATTTGTTCTCAAACTGAGCTGCTCATCAGATTTGTGTGGGGAGCTTGTTAATCACTCAGAGGTTGATCCCACATAATATGGGGATCCTGGGAACATGCATTTAGCCCTTCCCTTTGCATGAGAACTACAGAGACAGCTCAATTAAAATGCACGTGTCTTGGCCACCGTCACTGTCTGACTTTTAGGACCCAGGGAGAGCCAGGAACGAGTGTTTGTAACAGGACCCTGGTGACTCTGAGGACCACTGCTCTGGCTTCTCTTCGAGCACTTGGAAGTCTTCTAACACCAGCTGATTGGTTTCCATTCTGGGTTCCCAGGCCCCTAACTACAGAAGGGTCCTCACTGCCCCACTGTCACTAGTGGAGAAGGGAAAAGGCACCTGGTAGGGCCACCTCATTTGTCCTCTGCTCAGCGCATGTGGGCCTTTCCTCTGGGCAGGTGAGAGGCCAGGAGTTCACTCTGATTTTGAGCAGTTTCACACTGCAGTTCCATTCCAGACTTGTAGTCCATGCACTGTGGAGTTTGAGTCTTGGGGAACAGGACAAGGGGTGCTGGCCTGCCTGTCCCTGCTCTGAGCCTCGAAAGCCGTCCCACCCACAGCCAATGGTGCCCAGGCCTGCCAGGCCTGCCAGGCCCTTGTGGCTCCCGGTAGGTCCCTGGCACCTTCGGTTGTTGAGGCCCAGCTCAAGTGTCGTTATTATCCAACTGAAGAGCATGTCCTGAGTGTCAGCTTGCAGGGAGGCTGGACCCCCCTCTGGGTCCACTGTGCCTGCCAGGCTGTATTTGGGCGGAGCCGCCAGCCCTTAGGCACAGTGCTATTCTCTGTGGGTGCTCCTAAGAGCCAGTCTTAATGGCGATTTGCTTTCTGCACAAGTAAGGCTGTATTAGCTGGAGTGGATGTCTGCCTCGTTCTCTTTTCTAACCTGGAGAGCCCATTAGAGTAGAAAGTCTCGGGCACCACAGGCCTTGGCATTCAGGGTGTGGGGCCTGCCAGGACAAGCCTCAGCAGCTCCCCTCTGCCTTGAAAGGAAGCTGGCCATTCCTGTGCTGTAGGAGGTCCTAGCATGAGGCAGGCTCAGCCAGGCTGAGCCTGTTGGCCTCTTGAGGGGTAGGGCGGGGGTGGGGGTGGGGGAGGGAGGCAGGCGTTGGACAAGGCTGGATGGCTCACTGCCAGGAAGCCATTGTTCTGGTCTCACCTGAAACCCTGAAGAAATACACAGGACTGAGGCTTTCCATGGCCCAGGTGAGGCCCCACACCTCTCCCGCCATTGGCCTATCCATGTGTCCATCCTCACCTGTGCTTCAGAATTCTCTCTGGGTTGGGTGAGTGGCGACAGGCCACTCTTGAGGGGCTGCAGGAATATTACTCAGAGGTTTCCTCTGCCAACCTGAAGGACATTTCTTGTGATTACTGACTTTTGGATTTCAGATAATTGGCTTCAGGGTGTGCCAATTTTGGATTGTTTGGGTTTTTTTTGTTTTGTTTTGTTTTTTTGGTGTTAAGTTGTATAAGTTCTTAATATATTTTGGATATTAACCCCTTATCAGATGTATCATTTGCAAATATCTTCTCCCATTCGGTTGGTTATCTTTTTATTTTGTTGATGGTTTCCTTTGCTGTGCAAAACCTTTTCAGTTTGATGCAGTCCCATTTGTTTCTTTTTTCTTTTGTTTCCCTTGCCCAAGGAGACATATCCAAAAAAAAAAAAAACTATTACTAAGAGCAATGTCAGAATGTCTAATGCCTATGTTTTCTTCTAGGAGCTTTATGGTTTCGGGTCTTACATTTAAGTCTTTAATTCATTTTGAGTGCATTCTTGTATGTGGTGTAAGAAAGTGGCCCAGTTTCATTTTTTTACACGTATCTGTCCTGTTTTCTCAGCACCAATAATTGAAGAGACTGTCTTTATCCCACTGTATATTCTTGCCTCCTTTGTCATTGATTAAATGACCATAGGTTTATTTCTGGGCTCTCTATTCTGTTCCATTGATCTATGTGTCTGTTTTTATGCCAGTACAATGCTGTTTTGATTACTATAGCCTTGTAGCGTAGTATGATATCAGATAATGTGATACCACCCCCTTTGTTCTTCTTTCTCAAGATTGCTCTGGCTATTTGGGGTCTTTTGTGGTTCCATATACATTTTAGGATTATTTGTTCTAGTTCTATGAAAAATATCATTGGTATTTTTATAAGGATTGCATTAAATTTATAGATTGCTTTTGGTAGTATGGACATTTTAATGATGCTAATTCTTCCTATCCATGAGCATGGTATATGTTTCAATTTCTTTCTTCAGTGTCTTATAATTTTCCTAGTACAGGTATTTTACCAAATTGGTTATATAATATAGCATTATATATTTATCAAATTGTAAATGGGATTGTTTTCTTAAATTCTCTTTCAGATAGTTTGTTATTGGTATATAAAAATGCAACCGATTTCTGAATATTAATTTTGTATCCTGGTACTTTATGAATTCATTTACCTGTTCTAAAAAAAAACCATTTTTTTTTGGTGGAATCTTTAGGGTTCTCTATATACAGTATCATGTCATCTGAAAATAATGACAGTTTTACTTCTTCCTTCCCAATTTGGATGCCTTTTATTTCTTCTTCTTTTGTGACTGCTGTGACTAGGATTTCTAGTATATGTTGAATAGAAGTGATGAAAGTGGACATGCTTGTCTTGCTGTTTTGTGTTTAACCTTTGGCATTTTAATTATGATGTGTTTGGTGTGGTCCTTTTTGAGTTTATCTTGTTTGGGACTCTCTGTGCTTCATGGACTTGTATGTCCATTTCCTTAACCAGGTTAGGGAAATTTTCAGTCATTATTTCTTCAGATAGGGTTTCAATGCTTTGCTCTCTCTTTTTTCTCCTCTGTTATCCTTATGATGATATTATTGGTATGCTTGATGTCGCAGAGGCCCCTTAAAGTCTCTTCACTGTCTTTTATTCTTTTTGCTGTTCTGATTGGATGTTTTCCACTACCTTTTCTTCAAGATTGCTAATTCAATTCTCTGCTTCATCTAATTTGCTGTTGAGTCCTTCTAGTGTGTTCTTCATTTCACTTATTGTATTCTTCATTTCTGACTGTTTCTTTTTTATGGTTTCTATGTCCTTTTTTTATGTTTTTTCTCTCTTGGATGAAGTTCTCACTGGGATCATCTTTTCTTCCCCTAAGTTCCTTAAGCATCCTTATAACCATTATTTTCAACTCTGGATCTGGTACATTGCTTGCCTTCATTTTGTTTAGTTCTTTTTCTGGAGTTTTTGCCCTGGTTTTATTTGGGATACATGTCTCTGTGTCCTCAGTTTGGCTGCCTCCCTGTATTTGTTACTCTGTATTATGTTGATCTGCTGTGTCTCCCAGTTTTGGCAGAGTCTCCTTATGTAGTAGGTCTCCTGAGGGTCCCAGTGGCACAGCCTCCCTGGTCACCTGAGCCAGGTGCTCCCGGTGTGTCCCTGGTGTGGGTTGTGTGTGCCCTTTTCTTGTAGTTGAGGCTTGATTGCAGTTGGCATGTCATGGGTGAGATTGACCCTTAGGCTGACTGGCTGTGAGGATTGGTCGTGACTATAGTGGATAAGCTGTTGTGCGGGACTCACTCTGTGGAGAGAGATTTGCCCCAGCGGGGCCCTGGTTCCCCTTTAGGTGTACCGTTTATGGAGCTGATGTGTGGTGCTCTGGTGTGGTCTGAGGCTGACCACCAGGTGTGTTGGCCTCTTGGGAGCAGCTCTGTTGCAGGCCTATGCTCAGTCTGGGGCTGCCTGGTAGGAGCTACAGAGTGATCACAGTGGCAGCTGCCTGTGTACACCATCACTTCCTAAGCTTTAAGGGGCACACAAGTTCCCTGGGGAGCTCATTCAAGTGTGGATTCAGGCTCAGTGTCCAGGTGGATGCAGAACATGCACCTAACCCGTTCCCAGGTACTGGTACTGCTCCTGGGGTCACACTTGGCAGAGTCAGGCCCTATAGACCTGTCCATACAAGAATTCTTTCCATTAGTGCCATGCTTAGGTCCTGGGGAAGTGTGTGTTTGCTGAGTTCAAGTTGACTGCAGCCTGTCAGCCATCAGCAGGTAAGCGACGATGCCTGTTGTCGCCTGATGTCACACTGATGACAGGGCTGTAGCACTGTGGGGCCTCATCAGACTTGGCTTGTCCACTCTGCACTGCCATGATTGAACCCTGAATCCTGAGCACAAAGGGTAAGTACAAGCTTGTCAGGGTCAAGAAGTACCATTGACCTATTACCCTACAGTGAAGAAAAGGGTCATTGGTTAAAATCCCAATGCATTCACAGTTCTCTGTGCTCTCCCACTTGCCTGTCATTTGTTTGTGGGTACAGACAGGGTGTAGGAAAAGCAATAAATTGTCTTGGATGCTTGGTACCTGTGCAAGAGCCACTTCACAGTGTCGGGAGATTACACAGACACACGCACACACCATCTTCCAGCTTAACGTGGCAAATCTCATGTTTCAGGTTCCATGCATTTGCGGAGAGAACAGAGTTTGTGGAGTTTCCTGCATTCCTCCAAAGGAATGGTCTCAGTGTAATGACTTGGAATTCAAGGAAATTGAAAGGAAAACCCCCTCCAGGTACCTGGGATAAAAAAGAAATGGTGTGCTCTGTATCTTAATAATGTCAAGTGATCCAGATCCTTAGGAAATAAAGCACTAGATAAGGGACCGTGTAGCTCAAGGGCAGAGTTCATGGATGTTGATGGTGAATCTGTCAGCATAGCAACCAGATATACATTTATCACTCAGGGAAGTGGCCTCAGCGATATGTGTTTAGAAACTTGGGAGGCTTCTGGATTCATGGCTGCGGAGTGTCAGAACAGGACTTAGTTCTTGGCCCGGGGTTAGCTGGATGCTGTGGTGAGGACGCCTGCGGTTCTCTGGGTTTTCTACTGCCCTGCTGTAGATGCACACACAGGATTGACCTGCCTGTCGCCGGGTCCTCTGTGGAGGCTGAAAGAACCTCCCCTTTCATTCAGGAATGTGATCAGAGAGTACAACAGGCACAGAAAATGAGGTCACAAAAATCAGTGAGAAATAGGGCTGTGATTGGGAAAAACAGTAGTAGACGATTACTCAGGTAGCCAAGACACAGGTGTTTCCGTGGGGCTGATGAAATTCCAAAGTGCCAAAGACACTGTGTGTGAACACAGCCGAGAGAAGCAGGAAAGGAAGTTGGGGCAGTCAGACGTCTGAGGAAGCCCACCCACCTCCACCCTCTTGCTCATTCATAGTAATCAACACACAGATGTCCAGCTTTAGTGTGAAGCAAGAACTACTCTTTGGAGACACAAGAGAAGCTGCAGGATACAGCTGCTTGCAAGTTTCCTGTGTAGTGGTGTCGCAGAGACTCCCCTGGGAAGGGCACTGGGACTGAGCAGGAGACAGTTTTATCAGGTGGAGACAAAGGCAGGGGGCAGAGTCAGGTGGTCAGATGGAGACAAAGGCAGGGGGCAGAGTCAGATGGTCAGGTGGAGAGAAGGCAGGGGGCGGAGTCACAACATGCGACACTGTAGATTCAGATTCTTAGTACCTCAAAGCAGAGCAGGTGAGAGACCCCAGTGGAGCTCACTGTGGGCACTGCTTTAGATAATCAGAACCTTTGTTCTGATGGTGAATTGAACATCTGCAAGAATTTGAAAAAATGTCAGTTGATAAGCAAGGTTGATGCTAATGGAAGAAAAATTGAATTCAAGATGCATGCATGCCTATTGAAAATAATTTACAAGATTAAGCCTAGGGGGCAATGACTCAATCAAGGTAAACAACATGAGATGTCACCAGCTTCCCAAAGTGGCCAATTACTGTAAAGGGGATTTAATTTGTGTCTATGTTCCTTGGCAATTTAATTTAAAAGGGAAACCTATCTGGCTGCATAGCTTATGTTTTCAGCAAGCACTGTCTTCCTAACCCTGCAGAGCATACAATTAAATTGCTGATAAAAACATTTTTCTTAGAGTAAAATGCTCAGAGCATTGTGCCTGCCAGTGTAATACCATTTCAGTGATCGCAAGTTCTGACTTTGGGGAGAGAGTCCCGTATCATAAACACGCGATCTATCACAATGTCCCAGAAATGCCAACGATTCAAAGCCAACCTTTCCTACTCAAAAACTGCCCAGAAGGCCTTGATTGTTTTGGTTTGGAAAATGCGTGGCTTCCAGCCTCACCTGGGACCTCACTCAGTTCTTCAGTCTTTCTCAGATCGGTTCTCTCTCCCCACGTCTCCATCATCTGTTTCCAGCATTTCTCAGTGTCGGGTTTCCTCAGGCTCCTCTCCAGTTTGGGGAGGGAGGGTGCCCCCTTTGGAGGTAATTTGTCTCCTTTTGTTGAGAAAAGAGAGGCTGTCAAGGGAAGGGCTGGAGGAGCCTTCTCAGAGAACTCAACTGGCAATTTAAAGAAAAGTCCTGCTGTTACTGACTTTTCAGATTCCAGATAATTGGCTTTTAGAGTATAACTTACCATCCCCTCCGTGCACTACACCAGTGCAAGAGAACTCTGTACTCAAGATAAATAATAGTTTTAGAAACTGTAGTAAAATACACATAACAGAAAATTGACCATCCTAACCATTTTTAGTGCACAGTTCAGTGGTGTTAAGTACATTCATGTCGTTGTGCAACAGGTCTCCAGAAATCTTTCCATTTTGCAAAACTGGAACTCTGTATTCATTAAACAACTCCCCATTCTTTCCTTCCTGAGCCCCTGGCATCTGGCAATCTACTTTCTGTCCCTGTTCCACTGTCTTATTATTATTATTTTAAAATTTAGCAAGCACTTAGGCATTGCTTATATGTACCAGGCACTGTTCCAGCCTCTAATCAAATTTTGGCTCACTTAATCTTCATCATAGGCCTATGAGTGGGGGCTGTTAGTATCCTCGTTTTGAGGGTGGTGAGACCAAGACGGGAGGTGGTTAAGAAGCTTGTTCTGATTCAGAGCCAGTCAGTGGCAAAGCGAGGGTTCTCACAGACCATCGCAGGCTGCTTTTCTTCAGTGACCCGCATTATATGTGAAGTGTGATCCATCACTTTGACTGTCTCCTGTATCTATCCTTTTCCCTCTAACACTTTAAAATGCTTTATTCCTGTTTGTGCTCACCTTCTCTGCCTTCTTTCAGGAGTTCCATAGTATATTTTCTTCACTGAGTTTCCACCGATTTTCTGTTGACTTCTGTGATTTTTTTCTACTTTCCTGAGTTTTTCACATTTCATCTCTTCCTGTTGACTTGCCATCTTACTCTTGAGTTTTTGAATTTCTGCTTTGTTTTTTCCTTTATGGAAATGATGGCTTCAGACATATTTTATTTTTTTAATTCATGGTGAAATGTCAGATCATAATTTTTATGTATTCCTTGATAATATTTTCAGTGAGTATTATTATCTCTCAATAGGTTTCGGCTCTTTCCTTGATTTTTTTTTTAATATATATAATAGTTTGTTGAACGCTGTGTGCTAGCATACTCTTTCTTATTTAACACTAAAGCAGCAGACCCAACAGACCTGTGCAGGTGGTTCCTGTGGGAGCTCAGGTGGGAAGGGCTCTGCCTCTCGCTCAGGGCTCCCTCTCCCCTGCTGCTGCAGAGACTGGCGCCTCCAGACAGGTTTGTTCTGGGCGGTGCTTCGCGAAGCCTCCTCTCTTGCCTCTGGAAACCAAGTAGACACATTTCTGCTGCTAGCCCTTGTTGCTGACGCCACAGGATCCATCGTTGCCACCAAGCTCACCATTGACTTTGGTGATTCCCCCACTTCCTAACAGCTGCTCAGCTTCCTGGGCCCCTCTAGGTGCACACAGGCTTTCTTCTGTACAGCTTCTGCCCTGCCTCACCTGCTCTTATCTGGATATTGCTTTTGTCTCCTAATTTCCCAGGAGAAGGCATTTGTGTTTTCTTTTTAATTCACATTTCCCCCCATAATTTCTAGGAAAAAGGGAAGAGATATTGACATATATTTGTGTTTATCCTGGAAGTAAAGGCTACATCTTAAATGGTCAAAGGTGTATTAAAGTAAGCTCTGAGACCAAACGTGAAACCTGATGTCTGCATCCAGTGTGGCTGGCTGGGATCTTTCACCTTGGCTTGTCATGCGTTTATGTGTCGTACATTATGTTGCCACTCACCGTATTTATATCAAAAGAGTATCGTTTGAACACAGCCCATCTATTATCAATTTCTCAAATTCCAAAATAACTTATGATAGGTTGGTATAAAATTCTGGTGTTTTAAAAGAGAATGTAAGTTTCTGTATTTGTGTATAAATATTTATGTATAAATATTAAAAAATAGCTATCGTCATCTGTTTTCTCTCTCATCATTATATCAGTTGTTTACTAGAAACCATGATATCACTTCTAATTATTGAATGAGTGTGATGAAGTATACTAACCCTCTTAACATTTAATTTTGTGTATGTGTGTGTGTGTGTGTGTGTGTGTGTATGTGTATGTGTGTGTGTTCCTAGGTGCGTTGTATACCTGATCTCATTTAGTCTTCACAACAACCATGTGAGGTATTATTGTCCCAATTTTTCACAAGAGAAATAGCCTTGGAGTTGTTTTCTGAGGTTACACGGCTGGTGAGGGCAGAGGTCTGAAGATCTGAGCCCAGGCTGTTGTGGACACTTGGCTGTTCCGTTCTGCTGACATAGTATAGACAGTATGGAAAGTACAGAGAAGAAAGGAAATGTAATGGTGTTGTTCCCCAGAGACGTTCACTGTTGAACATAGTGGTGTATTTCTTGCCAGTCTTCTTGTTGTATACTGTTTTTACAAAATTAAAGCATAAATACCATATTATGCACCAATTTGAATATTACATTTTCTATTTAATATTGTAGCAAGCATTTTTCCATGTTCCTAGAAAACTTTTGTAAGTGACATTTTTAAAATATGTAATACTTTATTTAAATGGTGTGCTATAATTTTGTTAATCACTTCCTGGTGGACACTTGGGTACTTTCTAATTTTCTTGCTATTAGAAATGATATGGCACCTATATTTTATGTGTGTGTGTGTGTGTGTGTGTGTGTGTGTGTGTGTGTGTGTGTGTGTTGTATATCCTCCTGTATTTTAGATTTTGGGGGGGATAGATTCCTAGTAGTGAAAATACTGGATCAACATGTTTGAATATTTGGGGGTAATCTCTCATTGAATTGCTTTCCAAAAAATGTTTTAAGACAGTGTAACTCACATCAAAAGTATATGGGAAAGACCCATTTCACTGAACCTATCCAAATTTCTTTGATGAAGAAATTAATGTCAATTAGTAATGAAAAATAGTGAAATTGAACATTTTTGTATTTAACTTCTTTTGAGAATTACCTGTTTGTCTTTTGCCCAATGATCTCTTGGGGTCTTGTGTTTCTCATATTGTATGAACTCTTTGTGTATTAATGACATTAATGCTGGCACTATTACTTATGGATAATTTATCTGAGTCATTGTTTTCCTTTTGATTTTGGCTATATTTTTATATGCAACCTTAAAATTTGTACAGTAAGTCCAAACTGTAAATCCTATGACTTTCATGATCCCATCTCTTTTCCATTTGGTTCTTTAGGTCCTGAGTTTAAAACAAAAACACAAATCTTCTTGGTCCATCTAGATTTATTTGGAAGTGTGGTTGATGTAAGGATGTAAATGGATGTTTTTCTGCAGTAACTAAGGGCCGTAGTCATACCCTTCACTTACTCATCTTCCTCTCTCTTGTCTGCCTTTGTGACATACAAGATCTGACATTTAAGTTCACAAACTTGCTGCAACGATGTTGCTAACCTTTTTTGATATCAGAGGGATTATTCATTATGAATTTGTATCATCTGGACAAACAGTTAACCAAGTTTACTATTTGGAGGTGCTGAAAAGGTGGTGTGGAAAGTTAAATGACCTGAACTTTTCATCAACAATTCATGGCTCTTCATGGTGCATCATGCCAATGCACCAGCTCACACAGCACTGTCTGTGAGGGAGTTTGTAGCCAGTAAACAAATAACTGTATTGGAACACCCTCCCTACTCACCTGATCTGCTCCCCAATAACTTCTTTCTTTACCCGAAGATAAAAGAAATATTGAAAGGAAGACATTTTGATGACATTCAGGTCATCAAGGGTAATACATTGACCGCTCTGATGGCCATTCCAGAAAAAGAGTTCCAAAATTGCTTTGAAGGGTGGACTAGGTGCTGGCGTTGGTGCATAGCTTCCCAAGGGGAGTACATTGAAGGTGACTGTAGTGATATAGCAATGAGCTATGTGGCACTTTTTCTAGGATGAGTTAATGAACTTAATTGGCTGACCTTGTATAACATTCCTGTATGTGATGGGCTTGCTCCTGGGCCTCTGCGCTGCTTCACTGCCCTCCCCTTCTAGTCCTCCCTTTTAGTGATGACGTTGGACATTAATTCATTTTTACATCAGCCCTGTATGTTTCCTGTAGATGTAAAACATGGTTTGATATTGCCTAGGTAAGCCTTCCTTTTGTTGGTGCTGGACTGAGTCATCTAAGGGGAGAGTGCATGTATGCCTGGTCTCTGTGCTGCCTTTTTCAGTGCATGCTCGTTTCCTCAGAATACCCATTGACATTTTAAGATTTTTATTTTTTACCCCAGATACACTTTCCTTCTTTTCTCTTCTCCTGCCTCCACCCTTTTCATTAGTATAGATTCGGGTAGGTCCAGTGGTGTAGTTTGAAAGGAAAGGAACAGATGGAGCTGTCTCAGCGGTTCGCTTACTGTGCTTTCCTGGCAATGTGCTAAAGCCTTCAAAAACTCTGATGACATTGTTGTTTTGGCACCCACCATCACCTGGAGATTTAAAAGGCGATCATTGTTCTCTAAAGTTCCCGAAGTCCTTTGGGCTGCTCCAGCTTAGTTAGTACAGACTGGATACATTAGATCAGGGCAGTGCTACACAATGACTTCATTTAATTCTGACGTTTGATACTTGTTGGTAAGTAGATATTTGTAAGAACTTGCATTTCTTATAATGGGTTTGATAAATAAATTGTAATAGTATCTGCAAATCAGTTCATTATGTATGAATTATGATCAACTGTTAGGCCTTATATTGGGGGTGATTCCTTACATTAACCTCTTCTCCTAAAAGGAAAAAGTAGTTGTAAACGGAAAGCAATTTTATCTTGTTTCTTGTTTCATTGCGAAGACTCAAATAGATACATCAAGGACAATCACTTATGTATTCTGTGCTTGCTTTGGATTCATATGTATACATTAATTCCTTGGTAGAATTTTCCCCAGATTGAATATTTTTCCTGTTTTTCCAGGACTACTCTTCTTGGAGGATGGAAAGCGTTTCCAGTGTTTTGACACGGGTAGTACGTGCTGCTTAGGGTGGTACATTAACTTGTGCATTACATTTTAAGTTTTTCTTACATTACTTCCCAAGAGTTCATGGTCAATCATCTTTGGCTGTCAAGAATATTTAGAGAGAAGACATGAAGGAGACTAGGGTTCACAGCATCTGCTGTGTCAGCTCTGCTGATGGTGGTGCCTGCCCACCCCAGGGGTCAAGAGAAAATCGCCTCTGACCCTTGATGCTGTGGTCACGTGCTATTTGGAGACAGCTCTGGATTTCTGAGACTGTTTAGCAGAGGAGGCACACCCTTCCATTCCCCTTGCCCTCTGGGGTCTTCTGTCTGCCTGCGCTGTGTCTGGGTCCTCCATGTTAGTCTGGAGGAAAATTCATCCCTCTGTTTATTCCCTCCCACTACCCTCCTCTCACACTCTTCACTAGGTGTGATTTTAATAGATGCTGCTGACCCTCTGAAGGTCAAGGAAAGAGTGACAAACCTTCACCTGGATCCTCCTTCTATTTCTTCTGTTGCCTCCCACTACTTCTTTTCAAGAGCAAAACATGCCGCCAAGTCTCCCCTACAATACTAATGACATGTATCTTGTACTTGGGGTTCATTGAGCTTCTTGGACCTGTTGGTTTATAGTTTTCATCAAATTTGGAAATTTTTTTGGCCATTATTCCTTGATCACAGATCTACAGGTCAACTGCAGTTTGATGACTCTAGGGTGGACTTGTCCTCCTATAACTAGTGCTATCCAAGGTGTACTTTTATTGTAGCAAATACCATGAACACAAAAGCCAAACTATGCAGCCATGTTTAAGGCCCCTGCTTACATCACATCCACTGGCATTACATTGACCGAAGCAAATCACATGACCCAGTCCAACATCAGTGGGGTGGGAGGCCTACTCCCCTTACACTGAGATGGAGACAGAAGTAAGTACTTGCTGCAGGATAATGCAAGCTGTCACAATCTTTTTGTTCTTGTGTGATTCTTTTTTTGGCTCTGGGAAACAGTGTTTGCTGCACAGTGAACCAACATTGGAGTCAGACCTGGATTAAAACACTAGTTTTGCCACTAATTACCTGTGTGATTTTAGGCAAGTTACCTAACATTTCCTGAGCTATATTCCCTCAGTTGTAAAAGTGGGATTAATAACATTTACCTCATATGGTTGAATGGTGCAGGAATATTTGTAAATGGAACATGGTAATTTTCAATTCTCAGAAGCTTTTATGTAGGAATGGGTTGTTCTGGTTGGGGGCCAGGTTACTGCTGTGTTGGGAAGGAACTTTTTAACTGCTGGTGTTTTCCAGGGCCTGTGTATTTAAGGGTACAGTCCTAATTCTATGGGGGTGGGGGGGGCTGCTCCTTAGGTTACAAAAGTCCCGTGGGCCCTGAGTGAAGGCTTTTGGGACACTCTCTTAGAAAAAAGGCTTTTGATCTCTTGGGCTCAGAGCAGACCTTATTTTTTATTTTGGTTCTTTCTTCCTGTTTTATCCTTGAAAACATCTGAACTGAAATAGTGACATTTTCAATGGCATCCTGGCATCAGGCTAAAAAAGAGGAAATAATTGAGGCATTGATGCAGGTAGCCCAGTACCTGGACTCATCAGAGAAGCTGACAGTGGACTTATTTTAGAAGTTTGTGGTGTCAAGGCGCTTCAGAATTGGAAATTCAGGGCACTCCAGTGGTAGGATGCACACTATAGCTGACAGCTGTGGTCAGCATGCTGAGTTCCCACTTCTAGTCAGAGCATCACACCTATCTGAGGAGAGGGACAGAGGGGGAGGGACAATGGGAGGAGGGGATTACCCTCAGACACAGTCAGTCAGACTCACTTTTAACTCTAGAGTGGTTTCATATATACAACCAACAGAACCAGTAGCTCTGAACCCTCTCCTGGTTCCTGGAGAGCGGGCTTGGACAGCGCGGTACCTCTCTCTTGGAGGCCCACCCCAGCCATGTCAGCCATTGCTCATCAATCTGTCAGCACCCCTCGCCCCTTCCCATGGAGCCTGTTGGGCTCACAGGGAAAGACTGAGGGCAGCTCGCCATCACCTCAGTGGTTCAGGTGGTGGGGCCGGGTCAGACCCGCAGCTGTGCAAATGACCTGTTGACAGCAAAACATATGCATATGTAATTTAGCACAAGAAACTGGGAATTTCCCCATGACAGCAAAACTGCTGACCCCACCACTTCCAGTCCCTTTGTGGATGTAATATGTCCCCTCTCACCAGATCCATATTATAAGTTTAGATCTCTGGGAATTTTAGTCACCTCATAGTTTATTATTATTTTTAAAACGTTATACTGCTTTCTGAAAATAGAAGTGTATGCCACTTTCTTCATGAAAATACTGCCTTTTGAGGGTTATTTTCAGTTCTCTCAGATGCTGACGACTGAATAGGAGCTTATTGCTCAGATAGATGGCAGAGCCTCCGCCCAGCTGGTCCCGGGTGATGGGGATAGGGCCACAGACAGGCCGCAGCAGGACCTGGGGAAGGTCTGGGATTCAGGGATGCTCAGGGGCTTTTAGTTCTGGGCCGCCCTCTCCCAGTGCTACAGAAAATTGTGCCACCTTCAGCTGCTTTTCTAACTGTCTTCCTGCTCCTGCCCTTGGAATGATAATGTTTCAGGTATTTGGGGAAGCCTTGCCTCACTGTGGCACAAAAACCTAAAAGAAAATGACTTCCTATTTGGGGACATGTCATGGTAATGGCAGGAATAACTAGGGCATAGCCATATATATGCTCAGGTGGTAGGAGTCTGTCCTGTACCACTCAGAAGAGCTTCATGCAGTGTTGGGGCTGTCACTTATGGGGCAGGAAAGAATGTTTAGGTGCTCGATAATTGTTTCTTTGTGATTAGGAAAAAGAAAAACAAGGAAGGATAGGAATTCTTATCAGAAACACTGGATCTTGTGCTAAGTGCTATGGAAGAGACAAAGAAAGAAAGGACATTGTCCCCACGCTCAAGACGATTACAATCCAGTGGCAAAGTCGGCCTGTGGTAACATAGCAGCAACCCAGCTCGGCACCCTGACCCCACAGGAGGGCCTGGCTGCAGAGCAGCGTGGACACGCAGAGTGGGGAGCTGTGCTGTGAGCAGCTGTGTGTTGGTATTACTGGACAAAAGGGCCGGCTGCTCGCCACACAAAAGCCAAAACTCGAGAGGCGGGGTTGGTGGAAAGAAAAGCAGATTTATTGCAAAATGCCAGTGTTAAGGGAAGACAATGGACTCCCTGTTGCAAAGACTGCCTTCCTCCCTTACTACCACCAAAAGTTTTCAGAGACACGCAAGGAAAGGGGCAGAACAAAGGAAGGAGAAGTTGGCCAGGCAACCTCAGGAAGGAGAAGGGGAAGGGACGAGACAACATAAATTGGTAACTACAATATGGCCTCAGGCATAGAAAAGACAGTTTGGGGACTATAATCAATAATGTTGTAAATATTTTTTAGGGGGCCAGATGGACTCATGTCTTGTTAGGGAGACCACTTCATGGACAGTGTAGAGGCCTGACCACTGCACTGTACATCTGAAACTGCTGTTGAATAATATTGTATGTCAACTGTAATTTCATACATATATAGTCATGGGATGTGGAATAGAGTGTGGGAATGGAGTCAATGGAATTGTAATAGATATGATATAGGGGATGGGGGCCAGTGGATGGGGGGAGGGAGGTTATCACTTTGTGAGGGGTGAAAAGGATAACTATTACATTGTTTTTACACCTGAAACTAAAAAATAAAAAATAAAAGTGCTTCCCAGGGTCAAGAGTGAATCCCATACAGATGCAAAACCCCTCCCAAGTTCCTGGGCCAGGTATGCACACTGGTCCGAAGTAAACAGAGCCATTGGAACTGATATGCGTAGTAAATGCACAGCAAACAGAGTCATCAAGGTTTGGTGGGAGGAGAAAGGAAAGGAAAAAAAACTTTCAAAACGTCCCAAGCCAAACCACTGCCAAATTAAATTACATCAGAGGTTTAAATTTCAAAAATAGAAGATAGAGGATCACCGTTACATTAGGAAGGATTGACTTAAGTCAGATTGGAGTCAAGGTCACTCGTATACTAATTTATCGCTGGCTGATGTGTCTGTGCACTTTGAAGCTGGAGGTCAGAGTGACACGCAGCCCTGACACACAAAACATATCTGAGATGGGTCTCATTCCATTTGTTTAAATAACCAGTCTGAGAAATCAATACTAGGTGCTAATGGAACATAGCAGCGCACTCTAACATCTTTCCCAGCAGACTCACCTGTGAGCCTTCAGGTCGTGACCTGGGCATTGGGGCCTGTCAGGGGTCAGAGCAGGAGGGGCCGCTGGGTTGGAGGAGCTTTTAGGTCCAGATGTCTCCATGAAGAACTGTATCCTGCTTTTGGGCACAGCAGGCCATAGCTGGCTGAACCCCTGAGGGTTCATTATAGTTTTGTCTCCTCTCTGGTTGAGCCTGGAGAATTTCAGATTCACAGAGCTCTCTGAACCCTGGGTTTTCTGTGCCCCTCCTCCCTCCTCTTCTGTTTCCACGGCGGCTGTCTTCCTGGGCTGCAGCTGTCCCATATCCCAGCTAATCCCTTAGAAGTGACCCTATGAAAGATGTGCCGATGCAAACAGCAGCCCTCCCACACAACCTATGGAGTAAACTCGAAATAAACCCTCTACGTTCTAAGTTATGCTGCTTATTTTCCTGTGGTTTTTCTTGTTCATGAGCTGGTTTTGTTTTGTATTTTAAAGTAAATCTAGTTAAGTGGAAGGTTTTGAGTTGTGTTTCCTGATCCCGTGTAGGAAGCTGTAGCTGCCTAATGACAATGACTAAACCAGTGTGATGGTGGCCCTCATTCCTGCTTGCACAAGGGAGCCTGTCTCAGGCCACTGCTGCCCTCACACACACCTGGTCCCCTGGATTGAGAGGCTGCTGTACTTCCTTGGAAATTTTTCCTTGGAGGCTGACCTATGGTCATTCCCCCTTGAGATATTATTGACAAGTCTGCTGAAATGGGAAGCCCTGATTTGTATGAAACTTTTAAAGAGAGAATCCTGCTACTTAACATCTCCACGCCCAAGCAGCAGCTGGAGGACAGCCTTGCTTTCACAGGGGCCAGAAAGGCCGTGGGCATGAGGTTTGTATCTGGCAGGAGACCTCTATATCTGGAGTTCCAGTGCGGAGCTGGACACACATCGCATTTCACCCCTGGGGCTGTTGATGGCTGCAAAGCCATGGTGGCCATCCATCTCTGTCAGAGCTTGTCACTTGCTTCTTTACAAACATAGCTATTAATACTCTCTCACTTGATCTGCCCAACTTCTGGAGGGCCACAGCTCTGCTGTCCCTTCACTTCTGCCCTGCCTTCCTTGACTACTTTTTTAAAGTCAGGAACATTGACTCTGGTCTGCCCTAGTCTGTCCTGGTGACTTAGGGTCAGCCCTTTGCCCTGTTGGATGAATCTCCTGGGGTGACTCGTAGATCTGACGGTGACCTCTCATTCTTTGTGGCTGTGTGATCTCAGGCGTCTGTGGGCTATTATGTAGACAGGCTTGGTAAGTAGCGTCTCCTCAGCCTCTGGGAGAGGGGCTGCAGGGCCCCTCTGTACCCATTCACCCTGTCTCAGGGCGACTGGCAGGGAGATCGTTGGTGCAGTCACACCTGCCTGGGTTTGATTCGGTGCTGTCACTCGTTGACCGTGTGACTTGGACAACTCACTTTGCCTCAGTTCATGCAGCTGTAAGATGAGCACAAGAATAGAGTTTGCCTGTAGAGCTGTGGTGAAGAGAAAGGAGAAAATGTTTAGAGATGCCCAAATGTAAGGCCAGGCACATAGCAAGGGCCCCAGGAGGTTTTGTTACTAGAGAACTGGGACTCAGCTTACTTCAGCAGTAACATCAGTGTCCCCTGAGCCAACTGTGTAATCTGTGAAACAGAGTTGTTGTGTTTTTATTTTAAATAAACTTTTTACTGGAATGCTGTTTTTAAAACTAGAGAACACATCTGCTAAATTCTTGTCTGTACAACTATCTTAGAAGCACCCCCAGAGCCCCTGCGATGACTTGAGTAGGGCCAGGCTGGTGGCTGGACCTATGGGCACCTCTGAAAATGGGTGGGTAGCATCCTGTACTCATGGTGGCTCTTGGAGGCCCACTGGCCTTGCGTGCACAGTGGGCTGGCTTGGGCAGATGGTTCAGGAGTCATTGTAGGTCACATACAGTTGTAAGAAATGACACAGAGACATCCACGTGCCCTTTACCCAGGTTCACCCATAATAACATCTGGCAAAATTATAGGACAGCATCACAACCAGTATATTGGCACTAATACTGTCAGATGTCACCACAGGCCCCTCCCCTGCTACACTTTTATAGTCATGCCCATGTCCTTTCCACTCGGACTCCCTCCCTAACCTCTGGAAACTGCTGAGCTGTTAGATCCTGGACCTGGGTGAAGGCACAGCTTGGAACTCCTACATCAGACGAACTTTGATTGATTGATTGATTGATTGTGAGAGTGACATAAATGTCTATATTAATTTAGCCTTATCATTAAAAAAAGTCAAACAGTCTGAGCTAGCCCTATGCCGAGATAGCAGAGCGAGGGAGGCCAGAGACTTGAAATTACCTCAGGGGCAATAAAGGCTTGTGTGGCGCTTTCAAAGATGAGGCCATCTCAGCTGAATCAACAAAGGAGGAGGGCCCTCGCTTCCACTCCTCATGGCAGCCACCCAGCTGTTATTATGTTTTTGAATATTTTACTCTTTATTTTATTTGAGTGTTATCAATAGTTTATCTTAAAACATTCTGGTTGCTAATATATTTACTTTATAAGGATTGGTTGCATCCTAAAGTCTGCATTTATGATTTCCTGAGATGACAGCCCTTCCTTAGGGATTTCAGTTTTGAGTCTCAGAGGTTAGAGAGGAGAGTGAATTTTTTTTTAAGATTTTTGTTGGGGAATTGGGGGATGGGAACAGCGCTGGGGAATTGGGGGAAGGGGAACAGACAAGTTGTTGTCCTTTTGTTCTTCAGTCTAGTTGTGGAGGACGTTGCTTCACTGGCCCAACAAGTTGGCGCCATCATTGCGCTCTTCCCAGGTGAGGCAGATCAGTCGCCGGCTTCTGGATGGCCACTCACAGCGGCTGCTGGCCCCTCACGCTGGCTGCTGGCTACACACCGTAGCCCATGGCAACCCACCTGCCGTCGCTGGCGACTCAAGGCAGCCCAGCTCCAGGTTGAGCTGTTGTTCAATATCTTAGCTGTAGAGGGCAGTGTCACTGGCCCTCATACGTGGGATCCGAACCAGGGCCCTCTGGCATCCCAAGCCAGCTCTTAACCAATGTGCCACTCGGCCGGCCCAGGAGAGTGAAATTTGATGTTCAGAAATGTTCTAAAAACTTGCCCGGGGTATGCTAGGCCTGCCAGGACAACCGGAGAGTTCTCAGGTTTGCCATGGCCACCTGCTCATGTGTGTTTCCCTTGCAGGAGCCGAGGTCCGAGAGGACGTGTTTCTCATCTGGAGGGAGATGGAGGAAGCCTGCAGCGTGCTGGCCCAGATCCAGGGGCTGGTGGCCAAGCCTTCCAAGGCCACTGTGGTCACAACAGACTGTGGTGGGTGCCACCTCTGGTCACTGGTGTGAAAAGTCGTAACTGCTACTGATTGGGGGGGGGGGGGCTATTTCCGTGTTCTTTACCAGGGAGAGCTCCTTAAGCCACCCCCAGGAGAGCGTCAGGAGCTGTGTGTGTGTGTGTGTGTATTGTTAAAGTACAGCCAGAGCTGGACAGTGGTTAAAGCAGTAAAAACAGTTTCTATTCAGGAACTATTGCAATAGGGAAAAGAGACGGTGTGAACTGGGCTCAGTTATGGACACAACATGGACAAGTGGGGATTTATGGCGAAGGTGCAGGGTGGGGGGTTGGCAGATGGACAATTACTGAGAGGAAACATCAGGAGTGCGTGGGTTTCTGGCTAAACTGACCTGGCAGAATGCTTGCTGGAGGCCAGGTGATCAGATATCACTGAGGAGGGGATGAGGAATTTGATCATATATCCAGGGCATTCTGCTAAACTGATGGAGCCGGATGTTTGCTAAAATTGGGGGCTGCACATACCTTACATATCAGCCACTGTTCTGAGCTCTTCACAAGTATTAACTCATTTAATCCTTCCCACAACCTTATAAAATAGGTGCTACTATTATTTTCACTTAGGGTTAAGTAACTGTCAGGGTGACCCAAGGCCACACAGCTAGAAGTGATGAAGCTGGGATTCAAACTTCATCCCCAGTAAAAATACCAATGTCTGGCACCTGCCCCTGACATTCTGATTTAATCCACGTGGATGCAATCTGGACACTGGGATTTTGGAAAGCTCCCCAAGCCACCCTAATGTGCAACAAAGTTTGGGAACCTCTGCCTGGTTATATTGCCTTCTGGTCCCCTGCCTGTATTACAGAGGTGTCAGTGTGGGAGGAGGGCAAGGAGGCCAGGCTGATGGACAGGGATGCAGCTGAAGAGGAGAAATGGGAACAGGGACACATGTAGAAGAGGGAAGAGGTTGAAGGCCTGGACGAGCTTGACCTGTATGACTTGATGCATTCCTGGTGACAGTTACTTTGTCCTGTGACCAGGTATCTTGAGAGCACAAGAAGCAGCAGCTGCAGATACTGTGCCAGGACCAGCTCCCTGGGGTTCCCAAGGACGAGCCTGATCAGGCTTGTCTGGGGCGCTGTTCACTGTTAGTGATGCCCCACTCAGTGGAAGCTTAGAGTCAAGAACCCAGACCAGTCCTCTGTCATCCCAAGAGAATGAAAGTGAAGCAGGGGGACCCTTGATTCCTGGGATAAGAAGATGGTGAGTTAAGACACTCTGGCCACTGGTAATTTTGACCTCATTTAATTACCAAGAGCAGGACATGAGAATTCCCTGGGGGAGAACTGACAAAAATACAAGGTATGACGATTAAGTTCGCAAACTTGCCACTATGTGCTTACATTGGCAGCACTGTACAAACAGCTCAGTAAAGTTTCATAACCTTGGTATATTAGTGTCTCACAGCTGTGTTCATGTCGATGTGTGGCGGTGTCTTGCTGAGTGGCATTCATTATTGTTGTTGCGTGTTTTTGTGTGCCATGGCAAGAATATCTGAGCTTGAATTAGAGCAAAGAACAAACATTAAATTTCTTGTTAAACTTGGTCAGAGTAGAAATGAAATCAAGGACATGCTAGTCCAAGTTAATGGTGATAATCCATGAAGAAAATGCAGTATACAAATGGATTAAACATTTTTCTGAGGGGAGAGAATGCATCACTGATGAAGAGAGGTCATGGCGGCCAGTAACAAGCAGAACTGATGAAAATATTGCAAAAATTCGTCAAATTGTACATCAAAATCATTGGCTGACTGTGAGAAGCATAGCAGACCAAGTAAACATCAATAGAGAAACAGTTAGGAAAATCTTAACTGAAAATCTTGGCATGAGAAAGTTGTGTGCAAAAATGGTCCCAAAGGAGCTCACCGATGAGCAAAAGCAAAGGAGAGTTGAAGTTTGCCAAGACCTCTTGGAGAGGCAAGACGATGTTTTGGGCCATGTTATCACTGGTGATGAAACATGGGTGTACCAATACGACCCTGAAACAAAGTGTCAATGGAAGTCAGCCAATTCTCCACAACCAAAAAAGTTCCATCAGTCCAAATCAAGAGTCAAAACGATGTTGCTAACCTTTTTTGATATCAGAGGGATTATTCATTATGAATTTGTACCAACTGGACAAATAGTTAACCAAGTTTACTATTTGAAAGTGCTGAAAAGTCTGAGTGAAAAAATTTGATGAAAACGACCTGAACTTTTCACCAACAATTCATGGCTCTTGCATTGCAACAATGCACCAGCTCACACAGCACTGTTTGTGAGGGAGTTTTTAGCCAGTAAACAAATAACTGCATTGGAACTCTCCCTATTCACCTGATCTGGCCCCCAATGACTTCTTTCTTTACCTGAAGATAAAGGAACTGTTGAAAGGAAAACATTTTGATGATGTTCAGGACATCAAGGGTAATACGATGGCAGCTCTGATGGCTGTCCCAGAAAAAGAGTTCCAAAATTGCTTTGAAGGGTGGACTAGGCACTGGGATTGGTGCATAGCTTCCCAAGGGGAGTACTTCGAAGGTGACCATAATGATATTCAGCAATGAGATATGTGGCACTTTTTCTAGGATGCATTTGCGAACTTAATTGTCAGAACTTGTATATGAAACAATAATATATTACAACATTGGACACCAAGCCATGAAAGCCAGTGATCCCTGAGATACATGGAAAATCCAGGGTGAGCTCTGGATTGTTCCAGCTTAGTACTTTCAGAGGGTTTCCAGGCCATGGTGTGGGGACAAGGATCTCAGGTGGAGCACAGCAAACTCCCAAAGTTTAGGAGCCAGAGTGAAGAGTTCAGGGAGACCAAGACATCTAGGTCACAGGACAAAGTACCAGAGAGGAGAGAGGTGCCCAGAGAGAGAACTCTAGAAATCTGCAGAGCTCCCCTTGAGAATTCAGCTCAGTACTGATCAGCTCATTCATGTGATGAAATTACCTGAGGCTGGGAAAGATCCACTGGAAAGAATTAGAAAGAAATGGCTGGAGCTTACACACGACCTGTTTTCACCAGCCTGAATGGGAAAATGTATAACTCATGGGGCACCGGGCAGACTACCTGTGAAGGTGTTGCCTCGGTAATAGGGACTGACAAGCCTTAAACTGAGTTCTGTCTGGGCTCTCCTAAGAAATCATCAAAGCAAGACATGAAAGAAAGAACCCTTCCTAGGTAACTTAACTGCATCGCTCAGGAAACTTTATAAGAATGCAGAAACACCCAGTACCCAACTAGGTAAAATTCACAATAATTGGCATCCAATCAAAGGTTACTAGGTATGAAAGGAAGTAGGAAATGCTCCCCTTAATAATCAATCAATCAAACTGACTGGGAGCTGATACAGACATTAGGATTGGCAGAAAAAGACATTCAAATAGCTGTTATTACTGTACTTTGTATGTTCAAAATGTTAAATAAAGACAGGTAAAGATAAAGACAGTAAAAAAAGATAACACATTGAACTGTTAGAGATGAAAGCTTTTAGATGAAAACATGCTGAATGGTATTAATGGCAGTTAGACATTGCAGGAATAAAAGATTAGTAAACTTGAAGATACAGCAATAGAAACTATCCAAAATGAGACATGCAGATAAAAATAATGGTAATAAAAAACAAATAAATACCAAATAACTAACAAACAGAGTATTGTGAGCTGTGGGACAATTTCATGTTGCCAAATACCAGGGATGCCAAAAAAAATGTATACACATGACTTGTATTCATTTTCTGTTATCGGTATATATTGGGTATTACAACTTGAATACAGTTTTTTTTTCCTTTCTTAAAATGTGTATACATTTTTTTGGCACTCTCTGTGTATATATATATATATATATATATATATATATATATATGTAGATGGAATTCCCGAGAAGAAGAGAGAATGGGAAACACAAAATTTTTTGAAGAAATAAAGACTGAAATTTTTTCAAATTTGATGAAAACTATAACCCAGAGATACAAGAAATTCATAAGTGGCAGGAAAATGAAAGAATCTTTAGCAAGGGACATCATCCTCAACTTGCTCAAAACCAGTAATAGAGAGGAAATATTAAAAGCAACCAGAGGAAAAAAAAGACATGTTATGTACAAAGGAACAAAGATGAGCACGACAGCACATTTCTTGTTGCGAGTGAAAAGGCAGGGAGCGACATCTTTGTTTTCCATTCAGTACCTTAAATTTTCAATCTAGAATTCTATATTCCATGAAAATATATTTCAGAAACAAAGGCAAAAATAAAGATGTTTCCAGACCTACAAAAGCTGAAAGAATTTACTATCAGAATGTCTGCTGTGCAGAAAATGTTAGAAGAAACCCCTTAGGCAGGAGGAGAATGATACTTTTATAAGGAAAAGTGAAGGGAAATGTGGATCTACACAAAGGAATACTTTAACATTGTACCAGAGGTTCTAGCCAACACAATTAGGCAAGAAAAAGAAATAAAGATCTCCCGATTGGAAAGGATAAAGTAAAATGATCTCTAATAATAAGTGATTTGGTACTGTTACATGCTACATTGTGGATTAACTTTGAAAACATTATGCTGAATGAAAGAAACCAGACACAAAAGGTCACAATTTATATGATTTCATTTACATGAGCATCCAGAACAGGCAGATCCATAGACTAAATTAGTGTGTGTGTGTGTGTGTGTGTGTGTGTGTGTGTGTGTGTAGGGGAGGGCAGGGGGGAGAGGGTGAGGTAAATGGAGAGTGACTTCTAATGAGTACAAGGTTTCTTTTGGGGGTGATGAAAATAGGCTGGAATTAAATAGTGGTGATGTTTGTACAAATATGGAAATAAACTAAACCCCACTGAATTGTATATTTTAAAAGGGTGAATTTATAGTATATGAACTATATCTCAATTTTTTAAAAGAATCCATGAAAAAAAACATTGGCAATAGTGATGCAAGATCAAAAAAGGTGGCAAATATTTTAATTTCTGAAGGGAACAGATTCAGATTTCTGTCTTGGTTTAATTCTAGTATTCCCACTTTGTTTCAGAGTTCCCATTCTCGCTACCACATGAATTTCAGGTTCTGAACCTAAAGTTCCCACACTCCATTAATCCTTCTCTCAATCCTGAATCTTGACTTTTCCACTTTATACCAAATGACTTGAATTGATCTGTGTTTGCCATGCCAGGCCACACTATTTTTCCCAGATCAGACGAGATCAGGCACATTCAGGTTAGTATGGCCATAGACAAGGCCACACTATTTTTAAAGAAACAGTTGCCTAAGATATAAAGCGTTACCTACATCACTGATCCTTAACTCTTTTCAGTTGATTTTAAATGCCATTTTAGATGTAGACATTAAATATGGCTTGCAACCTTCTTCTCCAGTGGTTTGCTCTCAGCCTTTGGGCGGGTTTAGCACTCCTGATTTCTCCGTGGCCAGTGGCACGTGTTATAGTTTAAACATTCTTCCAGCCTACTTGTAAAGTAATACCTTTTTCTTACTTTCTTCTTCTTGGACATCACTTCCATCTTCTGAACCTTTCATTTTCAACTGATCCACAGCATGCATTTCTGATGCAACTTGCCACATGGCAGCCAGGCTAAGTGTAGCGTCTCATGGCACCTATGATCACAGAAATGTTGGGCAGCGTGTACCACACTGTCATCTATCAGGTCTAAGCCTTCCCAAATGTTCTGTGCACAAAGGGTGTGAAGCTGACTAGCTTTAAGAAACACGGTCACATCCCTGCTGCTAGGGAGCCCACTGCAGGGTCACACAGAGGCTTAGATGGGTCAGTGCTGCTGGGGAGCCCACTGCTGGATCCACAAGAGGCTCAGACAGGTCAGTGCTGCTAGGGAGCCCACTGTGGGGTCCACCCAGAGGCTTAGACAGGTCACTGCTGCTGGGGAGCCCACTGCCAGGCCCACACAGAGGCTTAGACAGGCATGTGACAAAGAGGCTTGAATCTATTTACCTTCAAGCTCCCCAAACTTTTTTCCACAGAACCCTGTTTCTGAGTCACTATCATTAACATGCAGTAGATATATGTTCATGGAACAGTGTGGGGAACATTGGCCCTGAAGCTCTCAGGTAGGATTCCAGACATAGAGCTCTAGTCTATTCATTAGCTGATGGTTCCCGTGAAAGTGATGTGGACCTGGCATGGCAGGAATGAAGAGCTGGACAGGTGACTTTTGGGGGAGCAATAGGCATGTATTTTGGGGTTCCTCAGAGAAACAGAACCAACAGGATATGTGTGAGTGTGTATATATATGGGTGTGTGTGTGTGTGTGTGTGTGTGTGCGCGCACGCGCGTGCAGAGAGAGAGAATTGGCTCACACAAACATGGGGACTGGTGAGTCCAGAACTGGCAGAGCAGGGTGCATTCTGGACACCCAAGGCATAGCATCTGAAGGCCATCTGCTGCCAGAGTCTTCCTTCCTCGGGGGAGGTCAGTCTTTTTCTCTTAGGGCCATCAACTGAATGGAGGAGGCCCACTCATGGTAAGGCCAATTACCTGCTTTCCTCAAAGTCCACTGATTTGAATGTTAATCTCCTCTAAAAAATACCCTCACAGAAACATCTAGAATGATGTTTGACCAAATACCTGGGTAGTGTGGCCCAGCCAAGTTGACATGTGAGATGAAGCACCTCCTTGGGGCAGGCAGTTGTGCTGGTGTTGAACCCCTTGCGGCTGGGAGACACTTGGGAACTGTGCCTCAGGGGAGGGTGGGCACTGAGCCCCTGGGCCTGATGTGTCATTTTGCTGTGGCCTGGCTTTACCAGCGACGTTTAAAAAGCATCGGCTGGTCACTCTTACACATTACAACATGTTCTGAGGTTGATAAGTAGGCCGGAGAAGACCAGGCTAGTCGCTTCTGTGCACTAGATGTGACCTGCCGTGTGCTTCTCCTGCCGTAACTGGCAGAAACTCCTGAGCGATGTGCCACCTGGGAAAGGAAAGCAGTGGAGCCAGGGTGAGCTGTGAGCTCACACCTCTATAATAAATGAAGGGGTCATCCTAGGCTCTGTAGGCAGGAATTTGTGGGGCACTCTGATTAAGGTAACTGCAAGCGATGGAAAGGACCCCTTAAGTGACTCTGTGACAGGGTCAGGCCCTCTCTTCTCTCCCCGCTGGGCAAAATGGGGTCCGCTACTACCTGTTATAATTCGCGCTTTCTTCAGTTTGGGAGCACCTAGGCTGTTTTGGCATGCTTGACTGCTCTTTCTTTACTATATAAAGTTCAAGTTGCTTTGGGGGTCTTCCTCCCAATCCCCTTTTTGGAGGATAATTGGGAGCCTGAATCATGCCCTAAACTGCCTGGTTCTGGGTGAAGCTAGAAGGAGTCAGAAGTTAGTCTCTGGCTCTGTAAAACCCCTTGTTAAAATTAGTTTGATGTGAGGTGTTTTTAGGAAATTATTTTATGGTAAGCTGGAAGTGAGCATCTATAGAGGGTTCTTACTGTTTTAAAAGAAGACAACTGGAAACAGAACAGAAGGTTGTGATAGAGTGCGTGTTGCTATGGCAATAATTGAATGAAAATTGTATTGCCTCCTGCACCTATTGATTAGAAGAAGGGAGGCAAATAAGAAAGTAGGAGGGCCGGCCGAGTGGCACGATGGTTAAGAACTGGCTTGGGACACCAGAGGGCCCCGGTTTGGATCCCACATATGAGGGCCAGTGACACTGCCCTCCACAGCTAAGATGCTGAACAACAGCTCAACCTGGAGCTGGGCTGCTGTGAGTCGCCGGCGACAGCATAGGCTGCATCCCCTGTGGCAGTGGGTTGCCATGGGCTACCGTATGTAGCCAGCAGCCAGCGTGAGCGGCCAGCAGCTGCAGTGAGCGGCCATCCAGAAGCCGGCGACTGATCTGCCTCATCCAGGAAGAGCACAATGATGGTGCTAACTTGGGCCAGTGAAGCAATGTCCTCCACAACTAGACTGAAGAACAAAATGACAGCAACTTGTCTGTTCCCCTTCCCCCAATTCCCCAGCACTGTTCCCATCCCCCCAATTCCCCAATAAAAATCTTTAAAAAAAAAAAAAAAGAAAGTAGGAACACAGAGGAGATGGGCTCAGAATGTAAGTAACCATAATCGAGGAAAAACAGCCACCCACGGATTTCTCATGTGGTTGATCCCACCAACAGAACGGCTTTATTCTCTCTGTCCTGCTTCCCTGTGATAGAGGCGACCATGCTGGGGACCTGGGGGACCAGAAGCTCTGATCGGAGCATCCCGTGCAGGGTGAGGGGACACTTTGTGACTCCTGTAGAAACTGACTGCTGGCATTGGCTATGGTACCCAACGGGGCTTTTGGTGCCAGGTGGGTTTAAGGTTCACAAGGTTCTCTGAGATGTTCCAGCTCCAGTAGATGTCAGAGTGTATTATTTAAAAAGTGTTCTATTATAATTTGAAGACAGGGCTCACAGGTAGGATTAATGGACAGATCCTTTAGGTATTATTGAGAAACAGTTGGCTCCAAAGTGTTTAATGTCTTCAAATCTTATTCTAATTATATATCCCCTTAAATATAGTAATGAGTGGTGTGGATAATATTTTCATTTCCCTAATAGCACTACTTGTTAATTAAAAGTATAGTGTTACTTGAATCTTTATCTGGTAGAAGCATAACTGATGAAATCACCAACTCATGATTTAGAAAGTTCTTTCCATCTTACCCCAGGTGCAAAGCTTAGCTGCACAGCACAGTCATTGGGGAGCTTTGACAAATCCATGTCCAGACCAATTAAAACAGAGTCTAATGGGTGGGGTGCAGGCTTCAGTATTCTTTAAACTCCTTAGCAGCCGTTCTCAACCTGTGGGTCGCGATCCCTTTGGGGGTCGAACGATCCTTTCACAGGGGTCGCCTAAGACCATCTGAAAAAAAAAAGATATTTACATTACGATTCATAACAGTAGCAAAATTACAGTTATAGAGTAGCAACGAAAATAATTTTATAGTTGGGGGTCACCACAACATGAGGAACTGTATTAAGGGGTCGCGGCATTAGGAAGGTTGAGAACCACTACCTTAGAGGATTTCAGTGTGCAGGGCTAGGACCCCTAGTCTAAGTGGACATAAGCTCTGTGGGGCTGGTGGACCTAATGCTCCATAGGACACTTTATAAAACCCCCTGCCCAGCTCCCCTCCTGCTCGTCCTAGTGCTCTACTGGTCCCAATGGGACAAAAAGCTCAGGGTCCAGTGGCATGCAGACAAATGTTTACCAGTCCATCTCTGGAGTAAAAAAGCCCTGATTTGTAATATCTGCTGATTCCCAGGTTCTGTAAATGCTCCCAGCATGGTTAGTTTCTTCCTGGCAGTGTGCCACCACTGCATGGGGCTGGGAGGAAAGGTGCAGTCAGCTGCTCCAGGCCTGGGCAGCAGCCCTAGGTACCAGTACCTCCTCCTCTGGGGCCCCCGATACCCCAGGCCCCCTTAGAGAGCAGGAGGGGTTTTGAGCCACCCAGGTACTTTTATGCTTGCATGATGGCTGGCTCATGTGGTTTTTCTACTCATGGAGCATAACACCTCCTTCTACTTAGAGAGTATAGGAAACCTTTGCAAAACACTGAGGGGATATGTCGAAGGCTGGGGATCTTTGGGAAATTGGCCTCTGGGTTATACTTTATCCTGTCAATCTGACTAAGGTGAGCTGCAATAGGTCAGCTCTGGGTGCTGGAACTGACATATGAAGTTGAGGGCCAGGCTCTGAGTTGGGATAAATCCACCAAGTTCACTGGGGAGCTCCTGAGGGAGGCAGCCCGCCAGCCTCCTGGGGCTGGTCACTTCCACCTCAGTGCAGGTTACATGCCCTACTTTTCCTCCCCCTTCATTACAGAGCGCGTCCACATTTTTCTCCTTGAATCACTTCAACACACTTAGAAAGGCCAAGCAGATGATATCTGCAGGTGAAGAATTCCGTTGGAGCTCAGAGAGGTTAAGTGGAGTGACGTGCCCAAGTTTGAGCAACTTGCCATCACTTCCAAGCTAGGAAGTGATGGAGGCAGGACTTCCCAGCCCACCCCAAGTTCAATGCTCTCCTGACACATAATCTTGGTTTGTCGGCCAATATTCACCTATGCATGGGGACAGTCACCTTACACAGTGGAGGCAGTGAGCTGAAAAGCAGCAGGTTCCTGCCTTCTAGTCTTGTGAGCTGATTCTTTGCCAGTTCTGTTTTTGAAAACATACTTCCTAAAATGAATGTGGTCTAACAGAGAACGTGTGCCAGCCTGGTAAATATCAGAGTGGGTGAAATAGGAATGACTTACATAGTATGAATGGCTGATGAGCTGTGATTGCAAATGCAGAATTGGGAGCATCCTCTGTCCGGAACGAATCAAATCCAGAAGACACGTGGGACTCTAAGAAGTGGCTACAGAAATATGGCTTAAAAGCCCAGAAGCTGTCATTTTATGATGTCCTCGCTGACTGCTCCTTCCGCCACGCTGATGGAGTTGTTGATATAAAAGCCAAGCCTGAGAATGAATCCTTGCAGACCAGTGCGGTAAGTGAAGCATGCCCCCGGTTGGCCGTGACCTTCCCTCAGTGCCCCAGGTAGTAAGGCCTTTCTAGGACCAGAGCCTAGCAGGACCAAGTTAAAGGCAGCATGGTGGGGCTTTCCACATGGAAGGGTGCCCTCTGCTTCTCACCGTGCACTCTCTCCAAATGGTCCTTGTGAGAGTGGAGATTCAGTCTGGCAACAGTTTCTAGAGATAAGTGAATTATACAGTAATTGTACAGAAGCCAGGAGCTGGTCCTGTACAGATTCAGGCATTATGAGTCTCAGAATTATTCAACATTATGGCAAAAGAATGGAAGAGAGAAACTGCTGGTGAATATGCCAAAAGTGGGCATTTCTGTGGTCCTCTTATATTGTCACCACCTCAAAGATACATTAGCCTAGTGACCACCAGCCACCAGCCAGCATTTAGTGGGTTCCCAGTAAATATAAGATCAGATTCTCTAAGGGGTTACAGCACTTGGAGTGTATACATTGAGAACTTTTGGAAGCTGTAGTTCCATGATGCCAGTGGGTCTGAAATGACCGGCTCTGGCTCACGTGGAAAGATGATGGCCTATGGCAGAGGCCCCTAAACTGTAGTACAAGTCAGTGGATGTGTGGGGAGGGTGTGGGGGTCATGGGGACCAAGAATTGGCATTTATAACAGTCCCCAGATGATGCTGGAACTGCTTCTCCAGGGGCTACTCTTGGAGAACACTGGTGTGTAGAACAGGACCTGGAAGACTGTCAAAAGTTTAGAGTTATAGAGATACTAAAATGCGTCACAATATGAAACAGAAAATTGGGATAAAATAAATATTCTAAATTTGTAAAACTGAGGGGAAGCTCTTTCGAAGGTAGTAAAGGGCCAGGTACACACTGAAGTGAAAGCCAAAAGCCAGCAACAGAGCAGGCTTGCCCATAGGGCAGCCCAGCAGAGGCACTGGGAGAGGGTGTCAAGGGCCTTCTCAAATGCAAGCCATTCTACAGGCTCTGAATCAATGTCAAGGTCCCCACTGACATGCCTGTCAATTCAGAGGCGAAGCCTCAGGCCAGCCCTCTGACACTTTTTGGGCTTTCTGGCCACAGGGCTCTCCAACCTCCAGGAAAGGGCTTTCCTTTGGGGCTACAATACCTCTTACTGCCATGTGTTGACAATGAACTGCAAGAAGGAAAATATAAAATCTGAATTAGCAAAATGCAGAATCGATGTAAGACTCATTTCCTGGCTTGTATGTGGGATACAGGGTAACGGCTGGGTTGCAGCAGGGAGCTTTCGTTGCTTTGTTTCCTCCCCAGCAGTTTTCTGACTTTGTCGGCATTATTCAGAAATGTTATTAGTTCAGGAAGTCATACATAACTACATTTTCATGTTGAAAATACATTAGGCCCTTCCTGCATATTGAAAAATAGGAATCCTTATCCACTTGAACGTAGCTTACCGTGAGCTCATGGCAGTGTGGTGGGTCGCTCAGCCTCTCACACACGGGTCTCCTCCTTGTTCTTCACATTATAAATGGAATTTTACAGGGACAGTTTGAAGAATGTGGCTTATAAATGGGGAATTTCACCGCAGATTGCTTGTGCTAACAAGTAACCATGTGATAGAAGTTGAGAAGTACAGCTCTCCCTCTTTCACAAATGTTGGTGAAAAAGGGACAACTTTATTTTTAGTATTTGGGGCTACATATCTGAAACCAAATTTATGTCTAAAGTTGTGATGTGTATAAGGTAGAGAGAAACAGTCTGTGAAATAGGTACATTATTTAGGGTTCCCCCAGACTCCCACTGGGTAGGAACCCCATAACATTTTAACTCTAAAAACCGATTGGTAGGTATGGATCTAGGAAACTCATTACACTGCAAAATAAATGACTGAAAAAGCCTCACCATGTAGCATTTCTAAGATAAATGAGCAGGTGCAAGGAGATCAAAATGCATTGTAATTGGGGAATTTCAGGCAGAGTCTGGGAACTTGATATTTCAGGGCCCCCTGAAATTGCATCCCTGGTTACTTATGCTGCTTGTATGCAAAACCAGCCCTGATGTTAAAAAACCCAGTGTAGTCTCACCATTTATTCCACTATTTATCGAGCTTTCACTGTGTACCAGACAGTGTGATCTGGTGGGAAGTGCACCAGACTTGGAATGAGAAGACCTGGGTGGAAATGCTATTTCTACCAGTTGGGGTAGTGAGGAAATAATTTAACCTGTTTGACTCACTGTCCATGTCTGTAATGTGGGTGGTGTAAAGTCCAAATTAAAAAAAAATGCAGGTCTAAGCACAGTGCCTGGCTCTCGGGAGCTGCCCAGTACATGGTACCTTCCTTCTCTCTCTATTTCTCTCTATTTCTCTCTATTTCTCTCTATTTCTCTCTCTCTCTCTCTCTCTCTCTCTCTCTCTCTCTCTCATTAGGCTTGTGGCCCCAGAAGTGGGTGGTGGCCTCCTTGTTCCTCTGTGCTGCTTCTCTATCATTGTCCCACCCTCTTCCCATGTCATCAGAATGTACTACCCACTCCGCCACCTGTGGCTGTCACCTCCTGAGCCCAGGTCACCTCCGACAGTCCTTGAAGATCGAGCTTCTGGCTTGCTGTCACTGGCTCCAACTGTTTACATTCTCAGTGATGCCAGACCCATGGGGATGGCCTTTCCCATACCCTGACCTTTCATTTCTCTGACCTTCTCTTCAGCATACAAACATGGTGTTATTCCTCCCATATTAAAATTACAGTCTTTTGACCCCCATTTGCCTCTGGCTCTACTCAGTAGCCTTCCTCGGCTTCTCTGTAGAAGTCACCTCTCCAAGGGTCTGACACATTTCCTTTCCCTGCTTCCGCGGTTCTCCCAGGCTCCTTGAACACACTCTAGCCAAGGCCCCCTCTCCACCAAAACCCACTCTCTCCAGGGCATGAGTCTCAGTCGCTCTCTTACTTGGCCTGTTATAATGTTTGATACAGTTGGTACTTCCTTGACATTCTTTTACTTGCAGAAAATGAACTGTCCTGTTTGTCCCCCTCCCTCACTGCGGTTCTTTCTCAGCCTTCTTTGTTCCGTCTCCCATGGCCCCCACCTCTAGATGCTGACAGGCGTCAAGGTGCAGCAGTCAGACCTCTCCTGGCTGCATGTTGTCCAGGCAGTCCCTGCCGGACACGCTAGCTGTCCTGGGGCACAGATGGGATTGCATCTTTCTGAGCATCGTTTGTGGCCGCTGCTCCATACAGAACAGGCCCCGTGCACGTTTGTCGAGCCAGGAGTTCAGTGACTGCACCGTGGGAGTGATTGCTAAGCTGGGTGAATAAGGCAGAGATGGAGGTGCCGTCTGGACACTTTTCCTCTCTGCATGGCTTCTGAGTGGCTTCTGTCCTTTGTCCTTTCCTTAGGAGACCAACAAGAAGACAGTCCACGCGAAATACTGCAGCACATTTGTCCACGCTCCCTGGAAGGATGGGAGTTTGGTGCACGTCTGTGTTACCAAGGAGAAGTACTCCTGGTACAGTGCAAGCATCAGCGCAGTCCTGGCCCAGATCCAGGACAGGTATTTTCAGAGGATACAGGTGGTCTAGTCTCTCTTCAAATTCAGACCTGCTTGACCTCTGGGTAAAAGCTTAACCAGGAGCAATGGCCAAGGAGCAGATTAAGTCAAGGCAGCCACCTGGCAGTCTGCCGGTGCCTCTGTTATAACTAAGGGGTGTTGGATTCAGATTCTGAGCTGCCTTGCTGCCAGTGCAGACTCTTAAAAACAGCAAACAAAGGTGCAGGTACGGTGTTGGCTGTGCATCACTGGAGGGGACCAAGGAGAATTCGGCCATGTCTTGTGGGCCCCACGTACTCTGTGACCGTTACACCTGTCCTCCTGCACATTACATTCAGGACACCTTCCACAATGTGGAATGCTATATATGTATTTTAGAAAGCAGCTAAAAATAACTTCACGTGCTCCCTCTCTACCCTACTATTTCTTAAAGCCTGGCAATGCTAAGGAACCTGGTGCACTAACACTCACCTCAGCCCCACAGTGGTGGGCCTTCTTCGTGCTTTCACTGCCCGATGCCAGGGGACAGCTTCAGACCACAAAGGCCAAATCCACTTAGGTACACGGGCTTCTAGACAGAGCTGGGTTGTAATCCCAGCCCTGCCACTTGCTGTGTGGCCCTAGGCAGGTTACTTAATGTTTTTTTGCGCCACCTTCCTCGTTTATAAAGTGGGAATACTAATGCCATTATAAACATGTTCTCTGGATTAGATTAGATACTAAAGCTAACGAGTCCAGGCCAGTAACCAACCTGCAGTGGCCACTCAGCAGTGAGAATTCTCTCCCTTTTGTGTTTTCTGTTAAAAAGCCACAAGCTGCAGAACCCTTGTCTGCCCAATATTAACTCTCCACAGCCCCAGCTTCTCAAACCCAGCCACACAGGTCACTCAGGGAAGGTAACGCTGTATCTATGTCTGGAGCCTTCTCTGCTTAGGTTTTAGGGGTGACTTTTGGGGAGTAATTTGGATTTCAGTTCTGGGAAAGACGATGCTGCTTAAAAGACACTCCACCTGGCAGCTGCCAGGTCTGTTTGTCCCTCTCCTCCCACCAGGTATTGGAATTGTTGGGAAGTTTTCTCTCCTCCTCTGTTTTCCAGATTTTGCGGTGAATTGGTATCATGTCTCCCTTACATGTTTGTAGAATTTATCAGTGAAGCCATCTGGGCCTTGAGTTTCTCTTTGTGGGAAGGTTTTTAACTATGTGTTAATTTATTTAAATGCACGTAGAATTGATGTTGGTAATTTATGGCATCTTTGTGTTCTAATCAATCTGGCTGGAGGTTATCTATTTTATTGATCTTTTCTAAGAACCAGCTTGTGTTTTCATTGGTTTTTTTCCTGTCTGGTTTTCTCCTTTCTATTCTGTTGATTTCTACTTTTACCTTTTTTATTTCCTTCTCTCTCCTTACTCTGCGTTTACGTTTCTTAAGGTGGATGCTTAGATCTCTGATCTGAGACCTTTCTTTCTTTCTTTCTTTCTTTCTTTCTTTCTTTCTTTCTTTCTTTCTTTCTTTCTAATATAAGCATTTAATTTTAATCTAGTATAAGCAATAAATTTTCCTCTTAATAAATGAGGAAATACTGCTTTAGCCGCCAATCACAAATTTTGATATGTTGTATGTATCTCATTTCATTCGATCCTCCATATTCACCCTACAGATTCTAGCTGCCTAGGCCTTGCTGAACTCTGAACTCAGTTTCAGATATTTTTTTCCCCCTGCACAGCCCCTCCCCCAGGCTTTGCCTGTAGCCATGAACTTCATTTACATCCTGTGATGCCAACCTGAACTCAAGCACAGAAGCAATCCTTCTCATACAACGGCCTGGTGCTTGGTTCCTGTGGGGATCTGGTGTTGCTTGACAGTCCATAAGCCTCCTCGAAGCTTCAGGAATGTGCTGGTGTTACTAGCTTGACTGTAGTCAGCAGCATTGGAAGGACAAATGGTCTAAAGTCGGAGCTGAGGGCTTCAAACTCTCAGATGACTGGCAGTGATTTACTTTGGGCTTCGGAATCCAGTGTTGGATTTATTTTTCTGTCCTATTGATTTTCCTTGTTCCGTTTTACTTGTATTGATGATGGATGGGTGGGAGGGCTGACGAGGGAGCCAGCCTACACGTAGGATTTTCCCAAGAAACCCCTTTAAATGAGTGGTGCACTCACAGAAAGTTGTGTAGAAACAATACAGCACAACTCTGACCTCTTAGGAAGATGATTTTGTTCCCACAGGCTGTAATCACTCACTTTCATCCCATTTTCTGCCTAGGATTAAATGGCTACAGGATGGGAGTCAAATCCTTTTTGGAAAAGTGCGTAATGACTGTGTCTACATTCTCGTTGATACATCTCATTCGATGAAGGGCAAACTGGACTTGGTGAAGGGCAAGGTCATCCAGTTTATACAGGTTGGATGGAGCTACCCATTCAAGCATTTGGGGGCCTGTGTCTCATGAGTGCACCTGCACTGAGACTCACCTGCAGCGGTTGTGGGGATGCCCAGGCAAAGTGCTCTCCAGAATCTCCCGGGAAGCCATTTCAGGACAAAGCTCCCCTTTACCAGTTAGAGAGCCCTCGGTTCTCCTCTGTAAGCAGAGCCTCCTGGGTGCATCCTTTCTGTAATGCACTGGTACGCCCATTGCTTTGGGTTTTCTCTGCCCTGAGATCTGTGGTGTGCATACACCTCCATGGTTTTCCAGATATGCTTCAGCTCAGCTTTTGGATTTCAATCTCCAATGTCTATGAGGGGCGCTGTGTGCCCTGGCCCAGCTCAGAGGCATGGGAGGGAGGAGTGCGGCTGATGGGTAGGAGCCTCCCGTCCTTATTAATGCTGCCTGTGTTGCCTCAGAGTTGTGGGACCTGAAGCACATGGCCATGATTCCTAACCCTGAGTTTCCACACCCTGAGATGGGTGTTACAGCACTGTCACAAGCCACTAGTACTGACATGAGTATTAACCACAGAAAATAATTGTGGGGAGCATCGACAACTAGAAAATTACAGCTTTTAATTTGGTAAACCTCTGCTGGAGAAATATGGGTGGATGGAAGGCAAGTGACTAGATATGCCACAGAGTACTGGCCTTACCAAAAGGTGATGACCAAATGTGACACTTTCGGATTTCCTTGTCTTAAGCATATTGCACTTTGTGTGCATATTCAGTATACCATTAATATGAGCATTAAAGACAGCATTTAATGTTACATCATATACATAAACTTATGCATATACAAGGTGTGATCAAACAATACGGTGAATGCTGCTGCCAAGTGCCATCCAAGGGGATCTTCAATATGGGAAGTGGTGCATCAAACTTTAGTAATAGTGTGTGTGACAAGTTTCAACTTGTTCGGTGCAATCAACATGAGCTACAGTTAAGAGAAGGTGTGTTGTTTTTTTTTAAAGATTTTTATTGGGGAATTGAGGGATGGGAACAGCGCTAGGGAATTGGGGGAAGGGGAACAGACAAGTTGCTGTCCTTTTGTTCTCCAGACTAGGTGTGGAGGACGTTGCTTCACTGGCCCAAGTTGGCACCATCATTGCTCTCTTCCGGGGTGAGGCAGATCAGTTGCCGGCTTCTGGATGGCCGCTCACTGTGGCTGCTGGCCACTCACGCTGGCTGCTGGCTACACATGGTAGCCCATGGCAACCCACTGCCACAGGGGCTGCAGCCCACGCCATCGCCGGCAACCTACGGCAGCCCAGCTCCAGGTTGAGCTGTTGTTCAGCATCTCAGATGTAGAGGGCAGTGTCACTGACCCTCATATGTGGGATCCAAACTGGGGCCCTCTGGTGTCCCAAGCCAGTTCTTAACCATCGCGCCACTCGGCCGGGCCCCCAAGAAGGTGTGTTTTAAAGTGTGCCATAAATCATCCTCCATCATGACAATGCTCCATGTCACACATCGCTTCTGGTATACGGCAATTTCTGTCAAACAAAAACATTATGGTGTGTTCTCATCCACCTTATTCAATGGGTCTGGTACTATGCGATTTCTGGCTCTTCCCCAAGGTCAAAATGAAAATGATTCAGGACATTGAGGCAGCCACAACAGCGCAACTAAAGACGCTCAGGAAAGAGGACTTCCAGAACTGCTTCAGAAAGTAGCAAGAACGATGGGATAAGTGTGTTTGAAGTGAGGGGGAGTATTTAGCGGGGGGATAATTGTCATGTCCCGCACAGCATGGGCAATGGGGAGTTTCATCCTTATGAAAAACTGATTTACATTTAGATGTCCAGTGATTTTTCCTTTGGCACCTAGGATATAACTCGTAGGAGCAGAAGTATTATGTGGGCGGGAACTATTTTTGTTTTTCTTTCTGGCTGCCAGTATGACCAGACTTTCCACAATTGTAGCACTTTTTCCAAAAATGCCAGGGAATTTGTTTTTTCCCACTGTTAACCCTGTAATAGCCTGAGTAAGCATGATCACTTTAAATTGTTTTGTTTCTAACCCTCGACACAAACGAAGATATCCCCATGGCATCTGTTTTTTCTTTTTGAGCTCCTATTGCCTTTTTACAATCCTCATTAGCATTATCATAAGCCATAATTTGTAAAATTATATCAGCTGCTTGAGAATTGGTAAACTGTTTATTTATAGCATGCTGCTAGTGGGCAATAAATTTAGAGTAAGTTTCCTGAATGATAACAGGGAAAGTCAAAGCATCCAAATCTCCTTTTAACCTAGCCTGTGGTATGTCTCACTCCACTGCAGATAGTGATATGCGAGAGCCTCCGACAGGTGGGGGAGGTGCATGGGCAGCAGAAAGAAAAGGATTATTGTCTTTGGGCAGTTTCTTTTTTTTTTTTTTTCAATTTCCTTTAAAATTTTTTTATGCCATTCAACATGGCTCCAACAAAACAAAACAAGCATACTATGAACCAACTCTACAACACCACCCCAATAAAGCATATTTTAAAAGAACAAGGTTACATAATTTCAAAATTAAAAGTTACTTGAACTATGACTACACAACATTTAAATTCTAAGTGACCCTAACTATTGCTAAGACCCTGAATTGCAGGAAGGATGACTCAGTCATTATCATGTAGGTCAACCTTCACTGTGGAACCATCACCGTTCAGTTTCATTGCGTCAGCAATGAGTGCTCTCATCATATCTATGTTATCACATAAGCGGTTCACCTTGGAATAAGCAAAAAGTCTTTCCAGGGGTACGTAAAACTTATTTCCAAAACTGAAAGGTTTGGGAGACTTCTCTCTGTTGAATTTTTCAAGTTCTGTGAAGACTGGTCCAGAAAAATTGATGAGCCCACTGTCTTTTAACCTCTCATTTTCATCATCCTGTAGTATTTTCAAACTAATGGCATATCCACATCTCAAGCTTTGGACTTGTCGGGACACCTCATTTACCAACGCATATTTGCAGACTTCTTTTTGCTGTAAACTTGGGTATGAGATTGTATAAACAAATTTATAAACATATTCCTCATGCTGCCCTGCAAGGCATGATTCAGTTGCCTTTGCTCCAATTTTCCGGGAGACCCCTATCTGGGTACAGTACCCAACATTCTCAGCTCCTGCTGGTGGTTACTGGTGAGTAAACTCCACAGAGTAATTGTAGAGATTTGCCACATCTGAAGCCCAGGTCTGAAACTGCTTTCTATTCCACTCAAATTTGTGATCTGAATCTCTTAAGGTCACTGCTGGAAACAGGGCATTGAATTCCGCGTTTGGTGTGCTGATGACTATCATGGCTGGAGACAAGTACCCAAATACAACTTGGGGAAAAACGGCCAGATCTGTTGGATCCAGATGTTCTATTAATTCAATACATGTTATTAAGTCAAATCCAAGCAAACGAGAGTCTCTCTTCACAACAGAGCCATGATACAAGATAATAGGCAAATTCAGTTCCCAGGGACTTAAATAATCCCCAAAATATGGAGACAACTGACACCTTTGTGATCCTATTTTATTTTTATTGATATCTACTCCAACAAGCAGTTCCATGCAACTGTGGCATTTAAGTGTCTGTATTAGCAAAGCATTGCCACACCCCAAGTCTGCAGCCTTCCTGGGTTTATGTTGATCCACCAGATCTTTAACGAAATTGTAACGCTATCTGTATAACAGAGGGCTAAACTGAATTGCCTTCTTGATAGACGCTTGAAAACCATCAACTACACTCTTGCACTCTATTGGAAACTTGTTTCCAAGTTTCGTTGAAACAAAAATGCAGATGAATCCTTCAAGCTCTAGGAATCAGCAATGACTCGTCTTGGAGTAAGAAGCACGTCGAATCAGCAAAGTCGAGAGCCACCGAAGACTAGGGGATTGCGCAGCGCTGCAGCCGCATTTAAAGCCCTTTGGGCGGTTTCTTGAGAGGTTTTTCTTTCTGTGCCATAAATAAAAGCGCGGTAGAGGCAGTAAAGGAGTGGGGGAGGGGGGGTGGTGCATTGTAGTTTTCCAAGCAGTCTCCCAAAGGTGGATGTAACGATTTTGGAACAACTGTAGGTGCCTCAAAAAAAAATCTTTCTCCCTTTTTTCTGGAGTTTTCTCTTGGTATTTGTTTTCCTCAGAACTTTCTTTTTTTTATTTTTACAACCCTGATCATTATCTTCCCCTTTATCTTTCGTGTCAGTTTGTAATGGTTCTAAAACTGACCGGACTAACCTCCACGTATCCCAAATTGTGGCTGGCAGTGAAACCCCCTAATGCTGTATCTCACTAAGGTTTTTGCCTACTGCATCCCATGGCTCTCTAAGTCCAACATCCCTAAGTTAGGAAACCAGGAACAATGAGTCTATGATCTTTAAAAGTTCCTCCAATCTCTTTTCTGAGACTTTGGCCCCTCCTTTTTTAATAAGCTGCTTCAGTAAGCAGATATAAGGTCTATATTGGCTAGTAACATTTCCTTTGTTAGTAAAAAGAGAGAAAGGAAAAAGTTTCGCTCAAAGTTTACTCAGATACCCGTCTGGCCGCGTCCCTTGCGGGACTTTAAGGTCCGTCTTGGCTATGGTGCACCAATATAAACCCCAGGTCTGGTTGGTGTTGCCAAGTCACCGTTTTGCCTTACGATGTAACCAGAATCATAGATTAGGGCTCAAGCAAGTTCCGTAACCGAAGCCATGGAACTATAATCAATCACTCACACATTCACACTCTTTCACACAAAAGTTTAGTTAATTTCCCTTTTACCCTGGTTAAATTTTTTGGGATCTTCCCTACCTCCTTATTAGGTAGTTGTTGCGATGCCTCCCGGGCCCTGTTGCTGTTAAACCTTTCTTCTCAGACTCTGAGTCTTCCTTCCCTCTTTGAGCCCCACGTTGGGCGCCAGATATCGCGTCCCGCACAGCAAAAGTGATGGGGAGTGAGAGGGGTGGCACAGGGTTAAGGAAACACAAGAGTCAAGGACAGAGTTAAAGCGAGGCCAGGGGGCTGCAGTTCTCTCTCTAGAACTGAGCCCCGAATCGGGCCAATGTGTAGCTTTTATTAAGAAACTTCAAAGAAGTGAAACTTGTTTTTTCTAAAGTCCATGTGATAAGTGCCTGATGGCTAATTTCCACCAACCAGCCCCATTGTATTCCAACACCTGCTGTGCCTTTATACTCCTACACACACAACCCCCAGATGGTGCAACTGTGCAGCGGCCATGAAAATAAAGGAGATAACTGACACCATTCCGCCAGGTCTCAGTGTTCTGAGACACTCCCTTGAGGATGCTTTACTGATATCTTTCCACCAGGTCTCAGCATTCCAAGACACTTTCTCATGACCTCATTAGGTCAGGGGTTGGTGTGTGTGTGTGTGTGGGGGGGGCAGTCGAGGACGTAGCTGTAAGGCAACAGATAATGGCAGTACATCTTTTACTGTAATAATTTTTTTAATTTAAACATTTGCTGTATTGATCACACCTCGTATGTGATACATATAACATATTCATACATATATACACTTGTAAAAGTTAGTATCCAGCCTGCATAGATATTTTACTTAAATGCCTTTTGTACTAGAAAAGACTCTATTGAATGTAATTTTTAGCTTCTAGAGCTGAAAACGGATTCCAAAGTGATATCTATACCATTTATCAAACCATGACCTACCCTAATATTTTCTTACATTTGAGTGGTTTTATGGCTAAATAATAATCATCTCTTACAGGAACAGCTGAAATATAAAAGGAAATTCAATTTTGTGCAGTTTGATGCTCAAGCAGTTGCTTGGCAGGAAAAACTTGTTCAAATTGATGAAGATAATTTGAAAGGAGCTCAGTCCTGGGTTAGAGACATTAAGGTAAGGTGGGGGCTGGGTCTGAGAGGAGCAGCCTGACTTGATCACCTGCTGAGTTTATCATGGCAGAGAAATTCTTGTGAAAGTGCTTTGAGCTCCAGGGATGGTGGTGGCTTCACATAGACACTCATCGTGTTTACAAAGATCACATTAACCCAGTCCCATTAGTCAGTGTCTTCACTCGGGGTGTAGCCTTGTCAGCAGTTCTGAGCCCAGCACCTAGCTCTGCACCTAGGGTTTCTTTTTCCCTTCTCTTTTTTTCCACCAGTTGTCCTGGGTTTTCCCCAGTGCCCTAGGACACCTGGCGGGGATCATGTTTATGTCAAACCAGGGTTGATTCATGATGCCCAGTGTTTGGCTAACACAATGTGGTTTATGCCCTTCTCCCCCTCTCCCCACTACACACAGATTAAGGCTTTCATCCTCTAGGGGAGGTACAGGGGAAGGGTCTCTTGGGGATTCATGTGTCATGGTTCCTCTTTCCCAGTCCTGCACCTTGAAGGAGATGGTCCCCAGACTCTTCCCCATCTTTTCTGTGAGCATTCCTGTGGGGTTTGTGGTAAAATGGCCCCTAAGAGAGTGCAGACACCCCTACTGTTGTAGCTCTGGCTCTTCAGCCTGCAGCCAGTAGACACCTGGACAGTGTCTGCTGGCATCAGTGGCCCCAGCCAAACTCTTCTTATGAGTATCCAGCTGTACCTGGCGCAAGAAGCCTGACTCTGTAGGGGCCCGACTTGCCCATATTTTGGGCCAGTTGGTTGCCCTGTGACCCAAGCACTCTGATGGGCATAATAGCAATTACATGCTTACTGCTTGTCTTGCTTTTTCTCATTTTGAATTTTGGAGTGACACCCTTGCAGGGCTCTGCATCCCTGGGCAGAAGCTGCAGGAGTTTTTAAAATGGACGATTTCTTTGCTGTACTTCCAGATAGCTAGTGATCCAACATTGTGTTAGCTGAACACTGGGCGTCATGAATCAAGCCTGGTTTGACGCAAACATGATCCCCACCAGGTGCCTCAGGCTGCATGTTTAAGTTATGCTGTCAGCCAAATGAGCAGTAACTGAGCTAGTGCCTCACACAGAAGAACGCAAAGATAAAACATCATTAAGAGCTCTGCGGCAGGACAGGCAGTTCACAGTCCTGGCTTCCTGCTGTCTGGGGACCATCAGGGATAGAGGCTATGGCACACCCAGGGGTTAGGCTTCTGGGAATTGCTGGACTTAAATCCTTATCTCAGTATAATTCTAATTTATCTTTTATTTCGCAAGTACTTTTCTTTCTTTTGGGAAAAGCAGAAAATAACACTTGTGTGAGGTCTTCTTTGAGATTCAAGTGATCTCTCTCTCTCTCTCTCTCTCTCTCTCCCTCTATCCCATAGACTGGAAGTTCCACAAACACTCTGCATGCCCTGCAAACTGCTTTTGCTGATAAAGAAACACAAACAATCTACCTTTTGACAGATGGAAGACCTGATCAGGTACTTATCAAAGTTGGAGACAAAGAGGGATTCACCAACACCCTGAAAGTCAAGGCTGAGAATGGGTTTGGGGGCACCTTTTCAGTGGCTGTAGGAAAGCTGCTGGGAGATATTTCCTGGGCTGAGGGACCCAGAACCGAGGTGAGAAAATACACAGAGGAATTCCTTTGTCTGAGGAGAATTTATGTGATCGTGACTTTGGTTACTGTGATACAGACCCACAGGCCTGGAGACCAACCCCATGTATGGTGATCGCCACCTTCCACTGAAGACTCATGTATATTTTATTATAAACTAAGAGTGAGAAGATTCTTTTTTATTTTTTTTTCCTTTGGGCATTCTGAATCTAAGCATGTCACTACACAACGTCCTTGGTTTTACCCCTAATTTTAACTTAGTAACCATTTAAACAAAAGCAGGTCTTTCTAGTGGAATGTTTTTTGTTTTGTTTAGCCTGACTGGAAAATATTTGAAAGGTTTAAGTAGAGTCTGTTTATTGTCTTTCAAGCTTAGTGAATGAAAGACTAATTCTCTGGGCATGAAATAAATATAGAGATCTGCAGGCCAGTACAATGTAAATTAACCACTAAAGTGAATTAGTACCATCCTGTTTCCTTCATCGTGAGGTGTTTGCATGTCCAGTGATCCAGGACTTAAACAGTAAAGCAACTGAAGTTTACTGCAGCATTACATTTACGGCAGACAAGTTGTATGGAAAGTGAAATTTTATGTTCTTTTTTCCCCCCTTCTTCTTAAAGAAGTCCTTCTAAGATTCCTTGTAATACTGGTTTGGTAGTGATGAACTCCTTTAGCTTTTCTTCTCTGGGAAGCTCTTTATCTATTCTTCAATTTTAAATGATAGCTTTATCTGTCCTTCAATTTAGTCGTGGTTGTATGTCATTGCTTTTTATCACTTGGAATATTTCCTGCCACTCCCTTCTTGCCTGCAAAGTTTCTGTTGAGAAAGAAGCTGACAGTCTATGGGGGCTTTCTTGTAGGTAAACTAACTGCTTTTCTCTTGCTGCTTTTTAAGATTCTGTCTATGTATTTAACCTTTGGCATTTTAATTATGGTATGTCTTGGTGTGGGCTTCTCTGGGTTCATCCTGTTTGGGATTCTCTGCACTTTCTGGACTTGTATGTATGTTTCCTTTGCCAGGTTAGGAAAGTTTTCCATGGTTATTTCTTCAAATAGGTTTTAGTCCCTTACTCTCTCTTTTTTTTTCTCATACCCCTAAGATGTGAACGTTGATACGCTGTTGTTGTCTCAGAAGCCCCTTAAACTATCCTCATTTTTTATTCTCTTTTCTTTTTGCTATTCCAATTAAGTTTTTCTGCTACCTTGTCTTCCAAATGGTTGATTCGATCCTCTGCTTCATCTAATCTGTTGTTGATTCTATCTAGTGCATTCTTTGTTTCAATTATTGTAGTCTTCACTTCAGACTGTTCTTTTTTGTGGTTTCTATGTCGTTTTTTATGCTTGCTATCTCTCTTTTGAAGTTCTCATTAAGTCCTTGAGCATTCTTATAACCATTGTTTTGAACTCTGTATCTGGTAGGTTGCTTGCCTCCATTTCATGTACTTCTTTTTCTAGAGGTTTCTCCTGTTCTTTCATTTGGGACATATTTCTTTGTTTATTCATTTTTGCTACCTCCCTGTGTTTGTTTCTGTGTATTAGACCTATGTCTCCCAGTATTGGCCAGGTGGTTTTATGTAGCAGGTGCCCTGTAGGGTCCAATGGCACAGTCTCCCTGGTCACCTGAACTGGGTGCTCCAGGACTGTCCCTTGTGTGGGTGGTGTGTGCTCTCCTCTGTTATAGTTGATCCTTGATTGCTGTTGGCATTTCGGTGGATCGGATTAACCCTCAGTCTGACTGGCTGTGGAATTTGGCCACATTCACAGTTTACGGGCTGCTGTGCAGGGGGCTTACGCTGCAGAAAGAATTTTCCTCAACAGCCTCTGTCACATGCTGAGACCACCCTTTGGGTATACTGCTTATGAAGCTAATTGGGTGGTTCTCTGTTGTGGTATGAAGCGGTCTCCAGGTATATTGGTTCTGGGGCCCCTTGGGAGGGGCTCTGGTGCAGGCCCAGGTCAGCCACTACCTGTGATTGGCTGGGGGCTACCTTATAGGAACTACGTAGAGATCCATGTTTGGTTGCTGCCTGTGCTGGACCTGGAGGTGCATGGGAGAGGCTGGCTGCCACTAGTACCAAGGCTGGGGTGGCTTTGCAAACAGCCCAGGACCCAAGACCTGCTGCTGCCTGCTGCCTCCCATGAGGCTCAGCCACTGATGAAATCTGGTGGTGTATGCAAGTTGGGTGAGGTAGGATCTCAGGGAATCAAGGGTGGGGCAAGTGGTGTTCATCAGGTTAATGTAGATTTTGGTTTGGTGTCAGTACTAAGCCTAGAGCTACACAGCAAAAGGCTCAGAGCACACTGAAGCCAGCTGCCACCTGCCTGGGTCTTGTTGATCCCTGAGAGTTGTCCAAGAAAGACTGTAGCCAGGGCTGGCTGCTAGTTATGAAAGTGCTTCTGGTGATGCACAAGTTGAGGTTAGCTGTCTGCTGCTGAAAGAGCCTCCTGGAGTGTGCAGGGCAGGGTTGGCTGCCAGTCAAGGAAAGTGCCTCTGGTGTTGCATGAGTTGGGTGGGGCAGGGTCCCAGGGAATCATAGGGTGGAGCGAGGTAGTTCACCAGGCCAATACAGATTCAGATTTGGCCCTGTGGGGGAGGGCACAACACAGGAAAGATGGCACCTGCCTGTAGGATACACAGGAGGACGGTTCTATACAGGGAAAATGGCAACTGTCCCTCCAGTCCTCGCCCTGGAGCAACACAACTCAGTCTCTCTAGTATGTCTCTTGTGCCTCCTGAGCTGCCGTGCTTCCGCTGGAGCCCAGGGCAAGTGCCTGTGAGTGAGTGAGTTTGTGTGTGGGCTCTTTAAGAGGTTGCCTGGGTTTCATTGGCTTTCAGTCTTATCCAGAATCCAAACTGTTTTGCCCAGCAGATGTTGTGGGGGCTCTTCTTGTACTGTAGGCTGGGGGGCCTAGTGTGGGCTGGGTTTCCTTGTTCCTTGAAATGGAGGGGACCTCCACGGCCGAGATATCCCTCCTGATTCTCAACTGCCTCATGGAGCTCTGGGATGGCCTGTTCCTCATCTCTGCCCCTCCTACCAGTCTCAATGTGGCTTCTTCTTTATATCCTTTGTTAAAGGACTTCTGTTCAGCTAGTCTTCAGAGGGTTCTCGAGGTTGACTGTTCTATAATTTAGTTGTAATTTTAATGTGGTCATGGGAAAAGGCAAGCACAGCGTTTATCTACTGCACCATCTTGCCCTCCTCTCCCAACAATATCTAAAGTGAAATTTATTTGGAATGATTTTCCCATCAACTTCATTACACTTCTCTGTAGAAGCAATGTATTGTACCCTGTTTATGTTCCATGTGTGGTGCCAAGGTTTGAGGCTACAACGATGAATAATATCCCTGCCTTAGGGAAGGTGACATGTTGGGGGATGTGCTAGACATACACAATTAACTCTGACATGATATGGGGAGTGGGCTGGCCTGTGCTATGAAATGTCTGGGAGCACAGTGTGATGAATTCTTCTGTACACAATGGAGAGGCAACAGGCAAGTTTCCACTGAGGAGAGGACATGTCAACTGTATCTGGAAAGAGGCAAAGGAATTTTCTAAAGAGAGGAGATTACTGGTACTCTGGGCAGAGGGAACAGAGGGGCTGCTCAGAGAAACAATCTGAGAGCAAGGGCACTAATGAAAGTGTGTCAGGGTGGAGTCTCGAGAGTTAGGTTGGGAGGAGATTGTGAAAGTCATTGAATGCCACGTGGAAAGGGTCAGCTTTACCACAGTGGGGGCTCTCAGAGGAGCAGATGGTCCCATCCATCCATATTTTAGAAATATACCTTCTTAGTGCCAGGGAAAGACTAAATCTTGATGAGACTGGTAAGGGCCCACCTCAGTTAGGAGCAGCAGAAATGTTGACAAGAGGACTCTTCAGAGATGAGATAATTGAAGTAGTCCCAAAGGACTTGGTGACCATCTTGGCAGGGGGGAGGCAGCAGCATGAGGAGAGGTGGGAGGGTGGGAGAAATGGAGAAAGTGGTCAAGATGACTGATTTCTGGTTATAATGATTATGTTATTAACTGATTTAAATTCAAAGACGGAGCAGGTTTTGGGGTTGCTGGTAAAGGAAGCTGAGCTTCTTGATGTCCAGAAGTCCCCAGAAATCTGGGGCTGGCATTTGGGGAATATGGGAGCTGGAGATTCTGATTTGAAAGTCATCTGGACAAGGGGTCTTTTTCTGTTGAACAAACTGTTACTGATTTTATTGCAATTTATAAAACATATATATTTTTATATATAAGCAAGCATATAAGCATAAGAAAGAAGAAAAATTAAATCATTCACAATTCAATTTTGTGTTCTGCTTTTTTAAATATAATATATGCAGTTTTTTCAAGTTATGAAAAATGTTTCAGAAGCACCATTCTCAATGACTGCATCATATTTCATTATATAGATTTAATAAAACGTCTACCTTCTATCTTTAAAAAGATAATTTTTTATTTAATTTTTGAATAGCAATACATTTTCATGGTACAAATTACAAAGGTACAAAAGGATATATAGGAAAAAATTCTCCCTCCCACCTCTTGTTCACTAGCTAAGGGGCAATGTATGTTACCAGTTTCTTGTATCTTCTTTCAGAGATAATTTGTTTGCAAGCACATATGTATTTATATATGTATTTTTTAATGCATAAATGGTAGCATGTTACAAAATTCTGACCTTTATTAATAAGACAGTGTACCAAGGAGATTGCTTAATGTAATTTATAAAGAGCTTCCTCATTTTTTATAGCTGCCTACTATTCCATCACATGGCCATTTAGCCATGTGCCCTGGAGATAGGAGTTAGTTTGTTTTCTTCTTTTTGTTGTTGTTTTTTTTTTTCTTTTAATTATTTTTTTATTATGAAATACATTTTTTAGAATTAGTTTCAGCTGTACAACACAGTGCAATAGTTATACTTTTTACCCCTCCAAGTG
>NW_017731660.1:1529746-1534441 GCF_001890085.2 Hipposideros armiger
ATGTATTAGATCACCTAGAAAGAAAAAAGAAAAAAGAGAAAAAGGGGAAAAAAAGGAAAAAGAAAAAAACAAGGAGGGGCTCTCTGCCCGCTTTAATCTGCTCAGCAACAGAGAGATTCTGGGTGACTCAGCACCAGCACTTGGGGGGAAGGGCTCAGTGCGTCATGCGCCGACCTCCCTCTAGACTTGAAGTGAGCTTCCCACAACTAATTGCTGTGTGCTCTTGAACCATGCTCACCACCAAAAATCCTCACAGGTTGTTGCGGGCTGTCTGCTGCTGCAAAAAACCCTCTGTGGCCTGCAGAGGTAGGATCCAGGGACCAGGGCCTCAGGGTGCCCCTGGCAACACAGCTCTAGGTGGGTGGAGAAGGCCCCCAAGGCACCACAGGGTGTGGTCAGTGGCACCCACCAAGTCAGAGCAGCATGCACTCCTGCACCTGCAGCCAACCCACACAAACTCGCCTGGAAAGCCCCGGGTGAACCACGCAGGTGCACAGCTCGCGGCCCTACACTCCCAGGAAAACTCCCTGTCTCCGCCTGTCCCAATCAGCCGCTCAAAGATCAGGCTGAGCAGCCCGACAGCCAATTGCCACCCAGACAACTCTGCATGCACAGTGCAGAAATCAAGGACCTAAGGCGAGTTGTGCACTTCTGGGTCTCAATAAGCAGTCTGTTGTAGTCGGAGCGGGCTTGCCTGGCGTTTCCCTGGCTATGCAGCACAAACAGTATGGAGGGTGGGTATCCAAGGCCACATGCGCGCACGCGCACACGCACTCCTGCTCCAATTCCAGCAGATCAATGCAGTCCCAGACCTGAGCCTCTGTGGGAGGGCCCAGCCCTGAAAAAATGGCGCCCTCCTGTGCACTACTCCTGTGCAAGCTCCACACCAGGGGAACAATGGTCCCATAAACCTCCACCTCCCATGCCAAAGGCACTCAGTTCAGTCCTTCCCGGAGGCTCCTGGGCCCCCTCAGAAAGCTACTCCCTCCACCAGGAACCGGGTGAGTGCTCACCAGTGAGTGAGTCAGTTTGCCAGCTCCACTGTTTCTCCAGCTGCCCTCAGCCTGACTGAGTTGAGCAAAGAGAGTCCTCACTATTTTCTACTTCCAGCCATCTTAGAACTCCTCTTCCCGGCAAAGTAACCCTGGTGTGGTGAGTACGGTGTGGGGCCGGAGGGTCTTGCCCCCACCTGGAGAAGCCTCCCCACTGCTGAGATGTCCCTCACGGGGTTTGCCCTCTCTCATCTCTGCCCCTCCTACCGGACTTTGATGTGGCCTCCTCTTTAAGTCCTTTGTTTAGAGGTTCTGCTCATCTAGGGTCCAGGGAACTTCCGAGGTTGAATATCTTATAAATTATTTGTAATTTTGGTGTGATCCTGGGAGGTAGTAGGCACGGTGTCTGTCTATTCCGCCATCTTACCGGAAGTCCCTGAGTTAGGTTGTTTTCAATCTTTCAGTTATATACATTGTTGCAAAAGTAACTGTGCACATATATCATTTTGCCCATTATGAGTATATCTGTAGCATAAATTCTAATAAGTGGACTCAGTCAAAGGTATATGTGTTGATAGATACTGCCAAATAGCCCCCAAAGAGAATGCACCAAGTAACATTCCACTAGCAGGGTATTGAGAAGGCATTGTCTTTCCAAAACTACTTCACAAGACAGTTGTGAGGATTAAGTGGGGAATTGTGCCCCAGCAGAGTGCCTAGCACACAGAAGGACACTTAATAAGTGTCTTTTCATTCACCCTCTGTGGGAGGCACATTGACCATGGCCTGTCTGAAGATGGAAATTATTTTCTTGGTGAAGGTGCTTTGGAAGCCACATCAAGATTCAGGGGCCCCATTCTGTGGAATCCAATCTCAACTACCAGGATGTTCTTCTCATGGCTTCTGACTCCAGTATGTGAAGTGGTGTAATGCATAGCCCAACACTCTAAGCTTAGGTGCACTGAAAGCCGAATGACTTGGTTAGCCAAATCTTTCTCCCAGATTCTTTTCCCCACCACATCGTGAATCCTTGGAAGGCAAGGGCTATGTCCCTGGTCTTTGTACTTTTACTGTCTGGTAGTGTTTGCTTTGCTTACTGAACTGGATCGACACCTTCCTAAGAAGCCACTCACTACTATATAAGGAATTACTAGTTGAGGATTTCAGCATCTCTAGCAAATTCTAAGGGTTTTCACGTCTTATTTTTTTGTTCTCTTCTCTTCTTTTTTTTTCATTTCCATTCCTCTTCCCACTCCACTCAAAACTTATCATTTCAGCCACCTGAAATGATTATAGACCAAGTCAAAGTTTTTCAGAAAATTCCTATTTACACCATCTCCTTCAATTACAACGATGAGATTGCAAATGGCTTTTTGAAAGATCTTGCTGCTTTGACTGGAGGAGAGTTCCATTCCTACAATTTTGGCTTCAAGGATTCCTGTCCTCCAGAGGCTGCTCAGGTAAGAGCTTGGTGAGCTGAGAAAAGTGTTCACTTAGTTGAGCATCACAGGGTGGAGGCCCTTGGACAGTACCTGAGTTGGGAAAACAACAACCTCAAAGACAATTAAGTCGCACAATGAATCACTTAATAATGAGTGTACCAGTATTTCTCAGAATGTGGTCCAAGGACCCCTGGAGCTAGGGCATTTGTGAAAATGCAGATTCCTGGGTCCCACTTCAGAGCTACTACATCAGGCTCTAGGCACAGAAGCCCGAGAATCTTAATATATTTGGTTTTTCTTCTAAACTTTTGATTGTGGAAAGTTTCAAACATAAACAAAAGTAGAAGAGTATATGGGCCCCCATGTACCCATCAGTGAAATTCAACATTTATCCACATTTTGCCAAACTTCAGGAATCTGTATTTCTAATGAGCATCCCAGGGAATCCATATGTAAAATTTGTTAATCACTGTTGTTTATAGACATTTGTGGGAAACTTTCAAAAAATTCAGATGCTAAGTAGTTCTCCTGACTTCTTAGACTTTTTAACCCTGTGACCATCTGATAAAGCAATTCATTCTAATGGGCTAATGGGAGAAAGTAAATAAAACCCTGTTTCCCAGTTCTCCAGTCTTGGCCTGAGGAGATGCATTTCAAGAGTGCCCTTGTAGAGAATGTGTTTTTCATCTTACTGTCTGTCCTAAGGAGTGTCTTTAAATCCAGGACCAGCCAGTACTTGCATGTGAGGAAACTACTGGGGTCTGGGACATGAATCATCCAAGAGGATTCAGGGAACAGCATTCTGAGCTCACACAGAGCTGGGAATAGTGAATACTTCCATGAATTAGATTGGAAACCTTTTAATCTTAAGGCATTGGGTAGAGTATAAAGAAGGGTCTTGCCTCAGCATTGGGAACAACCTAACACTGAATTTCTGCCTAGAAAATGTTAAATGCAAGACCTGAAAGGATCAAACTGTGTCCAAGGAATTTAACTGTATCTCTGAACAACCCCCAGAAATATGTATAGGAAAGCAAAAATACCCACCACTCAACAAAGTAAAATTGGAAATTTCTGGCATCCAACCAAATAATACCAGGTATGCAAAGAAGCAGGGAAATAAAGGCCTATAAGAGGAAAAAATTCAAACAGAAAAATTATGACATACACATAACTGAGTGAGATGTTAGTGTCAGCACATTAAGATAGTTATTGTAATTGTATTTGATGTGCTTAAAAAGTTAGGGAGAGATGTGGAGGACACAAGTGCAGCACAAATCAAACTTCTAGAGATGAAAACTACAATGTATGAGATGAAAAATACATTGAACATGATGAACAGAAGAGCAGACATGGAAGAACATAAGATTAGTAAACTGCAAGGCAGCAATAGAAACTATCCAAAAGTGTAACACAGAGAAGAAAGAGAATTAAAACCAAAAAAAACCCCAAAACACCAGGCATTAACAAACTGTGGGAAAACTCAAGTACAGAAAAACCTTGGATTGTGAGTAACTTGTTTTGCGAGTGTTCCACAAGACAAGCAAACATTTCTAATACATTTTAACGTGGTAAATGAGTGATGTCTTGTAATATGAGTACTTTGTTTCTGAATGAATTATGCTAGCCAACCACGGTATTACTATAGCTTTAATAAATCTGTAATTGAAGCAACAGTGGCCAGAAATTTTCCAAATTATATTACAACTATAAACCCAGATATCAAAGAAACTCAGTGAATCCCAAGCACAAGAAACATGAAGCAAATCACCCAAGCCACATCGGAATCAAACTTCTCAGAAGCAGTGACACAGAGAAAATCTTAAAAGAATAGTGAGAAAGAAGACACATTATGTACAGAGAAACAAAGATAAGGATGACACCAGATTTTTCATAAGAAGCAATGCATGTGAAAAGACAGTGAAGTGACATTTTTAAAGTACTAAAAGGAAAAAAAACTCATTGTAGAATCTATAAACAGTGAAAATATCTTTCAAAAAGAAATGTGAAATAAAGACTTTTAAATATATACAAAAACTGAAAGAATTCATCACCAACAAACCAGTTGTATAAGAAATGTTAAAGGGAGTGCGTTAGGCAGAAGGACAATCACCACCTAGAAATTCGATCTATACCAGCGGTTCTCAACCTTCCTAATGCTGTGACCCCTTAATACAGTTCCTCATGTTGTGGTGACCCCCAACCATAAAATTATTTTCATTGCTACTCTATAACTGTAATTTTGCTACTGTTATGAATCA
>NW_017731660.1:1535596-1554225 GCF_001890085.2 Hipposideros armiger
AAAAAAAAAAAAAAGAAAGAAAGAAACTAATGAGTATGCTCTGATCCTCCTGTCAAGCAGATGGCGATGCCGTGATTTCTCTGCAGGAGTAGTCAGTAGGATTGAGCAGAAAGCTGGTTCTCTAAACCCCCACTGGGCATTAAAACAAATCTCAACTAATTTAAAAGAACTGAAATCACACAGAGTTTGTTCTCTGACCATAGTGGAATCAAACTAGAAATTCACAATAGAAAGACAGCAGGAAAATCTCTAAACACCTGGAATTTAAACAAAACAGTCCTAAATAATCCAGGCGTCAAAGAGGAAGTCTCAAAGGAAATAAAAAATACTTAAAACTGAATGAAAACAAAGCCACCACATACCATACTATGTGGGATAAAGTAAAAACAGTGTTGGGAGTGAAATGTATAGCACTAAATGCTTATGTTGGAAACAAGGAAAGGTATTTAATCAACAATCTGAATTTCTATCCCAAGAAACTAGAACAAGAAGAACAAAATAAACCCAAAGTAAGCAGGAGGAAGGAAACAATAAAACAGCATAAATCAATGAAATTGAAAATAGAAAAATAAAGAGACAAAACACTCTTTGGGGAAAAAAACCTTAAGAATTAATAAAGCCTCTTAGAAGACTGTCAAAGACAAAAAGAGCATTCACAAAGCACTAATGCCAGAATGAAATAGAGGGTATCACAATAGCTCTTGCAGCCATTAAAAAGATAATAAAGGAATATAATGGACAACTTTGCACTCATAAAGTTGACAACAGGAAAAAATGGATTACTACCACAAAAACCACAAACTACCAAAACTCAACCAAGATAAAATGGACTATGTGAATAGCACTAAAATCATTTTTTAAATTGCATTAATAATTTTAAAACTTCTCAAAAAGAAATACCCAGGCCCAGATGGCTCCATGGAGAATTTTACTAAACATTCAAAGAATAACTAAACCAATTTATTTCAAGAAACAGGGAATATAGTCAATGGTATTATAACAGCTATATCTGATGTCAGAGGGGTAGTAGACTTGGGGGGTATCACTTTGTAAGGGGTGTAAATGTCTAATCATTATGTTGTTTTGTATACCTGAAACTACTATAATAAAAATAATAAAATAATATAGATAGATAGATAGATAGATAGATAGGTAGATAGATAGATAGAAATAGAATAGGAGAGATCACTTCCTAATTCATTTTATGAGGCTAGTAGTACCTTGACACCAAAACCAGATAGACAGTATTTAAAAACAAAATCTACATAGCAATCTCCCTCATGAGCAAAGATGCAAATATCCTCAATAAAATATTTAATAATCTGAACCCAGCAATGCTTTAAAAGAATTATACATCATGACCAAGGAGGATTTATTCCAGATATACAGGGCTGGTTCAGCATTAGAAAATCAATAAATGTAATCCAGCATATCAGAAGGCTCAAGAAGAGAAATCTTGGGCATATCAATTGTGCAGAAAAAGCCTTGTCCAAATTCAATACCCATTCATGATTTTAAAAAAAACCACAAAACTCTCTGCAAAATAGGAATAGAGGGGAACTTCCTCAGCTTACATCACCATAACACCTACAGCCAAAATAATACTTAATAGTGAAAGATTGATTAATTTCCTCTAAGAGCAAGAAAGAGACAAGGGCATCCATTTTAACCCCTCTTATTCAGCATACTACCAGAAGCTTTACCCATGACAACAAGACAACAAAAGAAAGAAAAGGCATACAGATAGGAAAGGAAGAAATAGAACTGTCCCTTTTTGTAGGCAACGTATTGCCTATATAGAAAGCCCCATGAATGCTACAAAACCAAACCAAAACAAAACAAAAAACCAACTTTTGGAACTATTTAGTTCAGCAAGGTTATAAGATCAATACACAAAATTTCACCACATTTTGGTAGAGTAACAATGAACTTGCAGAAGTCAAAATTAAACAGCACCATTTATAATTGCTTAAAAGAAAATGAAATATTTAGGTGTACACTTAAAAATATGTACAAGATTTTTATGCTGAAATCTTAAAAATGCAGAAGTAAGAAATCAAAGACTCAACATATTAGAGATGTCAGTACCTCCTTGTTTGATCTATAGGTTTAATAAAATTTCTATCAAAATCCCAGAAAGGTTTTTTATAGACATAGTCAAGCTTATTCTGAAATTTATATGGCAAGACACAAGCCCTAGGAAAGCTTAAGCAATCTTGAAAAAGACTAAAGTGGGAATAAAGCTTACTCTGTAGATGTATTAAGACAGGATGGCTTTGTGGGGTAATATAGATCAATGGACTAACCCAAACCTGGAAGCAACTCAAATGTCCATCAACAGGTGACTAAATCTTGGTATCCACTATACAATATAAAACTAAGCAATAAAAATGAATGAGCTATTGATTCATGCCACATGAGTGAGTCTCAAAATATATGAGTGAAGGAAGCTAGACCAAAAAAAAAGAGTATATGTTTTATGACTCCATTATATAAAATTCTAGAAAATTGAAACTAATATATAGTGACAGAAAGCAGATAAATAGTTGCTTGGGAATGGGGGAGAGGGGTTTTAAGGCAGGGGAAGGCAGATTTACAATGGGGCACGAGGAAACTTTTGGGGATTGATGGATATGTTTATTATCTTGATTGCAGTGATTATTTCAAACAGGTGTGTGTCAAAACTATTTAAATGGTACACTTTCCATACACTCAGCTTATTGTATGTAAATCATACCTCAATGAAGCTGTTTAAAAATGGAATAATGAAAGAACTACCTGAAATTCTTTTGATTCTTCTTCTCCTGATGCAGTTGATTTTATGTTAGAAATGTTTGCAGTGCAAATTCTTATACAGTCTCATGGTGTATTCACTTCTCATTTTGGCAGAGTGAAGACCTGACTCTTTTAATTCAGGAAATGGAGCAGGGACGCCATGACCTGGAGAAGGTGCAAAGCCTTTACTCCAAGTCCTTGATCATGGACTGGTGGTACAATGGTTCAAAGGAGGGAGATGATAAGTAAGCACGCCAAACTGCCTGTTCCCATTGGGGTCCTCTCACACTCTGCTCCCTCTCTTTTACACTGCTTCCTACTGCCATGTTTTCTGAGATTTTTTTTAGTGAAAAGAATCACATAGTGTGATTATGTTAGGATCTTTTTAAGCAAAGAGAATTTATAATCTAATAATCAAATAGCGAATGGCTTCAGGAGGCCCCATGTTCACCTTTTTATGTAAGTTCTGAAGCCCTTGGTGGCAACCAAGAGCCGTGATAATTCGTCTGTGCCCAGTATGAACAGGTCCCCGACCCAGGCAGTGACAGAGCAGAGTAGGGCTGTAGTGAAGTGGAGGGGACCTGTCTCAGGGCTCAGGAGGCCCAAGGTCTGGACTTCACTCTGGATGCTGGCGAATTCACAACGTCCCTCCATTCTGTCCATCGCTGTGGCTCTCTCATCTTCAAAATGGTGTATGTGGTGGTAAGATTTGGGATAGATGGGTTCCCTGGTCTTTCCCACCCTACGAAGGCCTGACAATTAAGTTTGTGAACTCATCCTAGAAAAAGAGCTACATACCTCATTGCTGAATATCAGTATGGTCACCTTCAAAGTACTCCTCTTGGGAAGCTATGCCCTGACACCAGCACCTAGTCCACCCTTCAAAGCAATTTTGGAACTCTTGGCTGAACATTGGCTGAAATGGCCATCAGAGCTGCCGTCATATTAACTTTGATGTCCTGAATGTCATCAAAATGTCTTTTTTTCCCAATATTTCCTTTATCTTCAGGGAAAGAAAGAAGTCGTTGGGGCCAGATCAGGTGAATAGGGAATTATTATATATATAATAACTTTTTATATATAAACGAATACAGTTATTCGTTTACTCACTAAAAACTCCCTCACAGACAGTGCCATGTGAGAGGGTGCATTGTCGTGATACAAGAGACATGAATTGTTGGTGAAAAGTTCAGGCCATTTTCGTCCAATTTTTACATGCAGCATTTTCAGTATTTCCAAATAGTAAACTTGGTTAACTGTTTGTCCAGTTGGTACAAATTCATAATGAGTAATCCCTTTGATATCAAAAAAGGTTAGCAACATCGTTGCAACAAGTTCACAAACTTAATTGTCAGACCTCGTATATTCTAGTATGTTTCTAATTAGTGGTTTGTAAGCAAAAACCAAAACCACCCAACATTCAGAAAACATGTCAAACTTCATTAAAATGATTTAGCTATGTACAGATATTCAAGCATCACAGCTTCATGTTAATGCCCTACCAGGAGGATGTCTTTTATTTAAAAGAATGACAGCAAAATGGAAAAAAGTTGAAAATATATTTATTAATCAGGATTTCATCTTCATCAAAATTCACTGTCTTCCTATTAGCAAATTAAGCAATGATATGGGCTGGGGCAGGGCATAAGCATGGAATCAATAAAGAGATAAGTGTTATTCTGGGCATCTCTTAAAATGAGATTTTACAGCATTATTTTTTAAGTGTCTGTTTGGGAAAGCTCAAGTACATTTCTAAAACAGAGAATTTGAACAAATAAACTAAGAACCAAATAAATGGGCAGCTCTTCAGTGAAAGTTGCCTTCTCTGTACTTTCAGCACATTCCTACCTTACATGCCCTTGTCCCTTTGTTTAATCAAACTAAAGCTCTCAGGACAGAATGACCAGCTATGGTTTGAAAGTTGGCTTGGTCAGCTGACTGTACTTGCTATTGACTGAGTAGTGGATGTATTCTAGTTTTTTATATTTCTTTTTTAGGGGTTGGAAGGGGCGGGTTCTAGAGTCAAGCAGAAAAGTGTTTGAATCTAGGCTGCCCACCACTACATGTCAGGTAACTTTGGGCAAGTTACCTAATCTTGCTGAGCCTGACGTTCCTCATCTTTAACATGGGAACAATGGTAGTCGTAGAGTTGGGTGGATTAAATGAGGGCATGCTTGGCAGTAATGAGAGTTCTGAATTAACGTAAGAAAATAGTAAAATGCAGTGCCTCATCCTACAGATGCCATGCTTCTCTAGTTCTAGTAACATGACATTAGGAAAAGTTAGTTCACTGACTTAGATGCTGTTGAAAACAAATTGCCTTATTTAGTTTTCCAACAGAAAAAAATATTCTAGCCCCCAGATCTCCTCTCCCTTTCTTCTTTGTTCAAACATTTGCTGAGTACAGACCAGGTGCTAGGCAAACTGGAAGGCACAGAGGAATGTAAGCCTGGTCCCCCTATCAAAGAATGCACAGTGTGCTGGGGGTACACAGAGGATTATGGACGCTGGGTGGGTGCTCCATGAGGGAAGGTACGGGCAGTGGCATGGAGGAGGGAGGGCATATGTACAGTGTTGGAGCAGAGATTGTTCTGGAAACTTGCCTTTCTGTGGCCACTGGGGGTTGAAAGAAGGGGTTCCCCCACTGGCTTTTATGAGAGCTAGCTGTCCAGCCCTTTGGTTAGAGGAATGGTTTTCTGTAATGCTTTCTGGTTTACAACCGGTTCTCCTCATGTCAATTGTCACATTAGCCCCATGCAGTCAGTGCGCGGCGGAAGCCTCACACAGCCAGGAGGGCCCAGAGCTGTGGTGCGAGCCAAATCTAATGACGCCGTGCACACCTCGGCCCTGTCCGCTCTTCTTCATGGGCCCATTGTGGGAGACTCACTTCTTTAAGTTTGCAGCTTTCTACATGACTATTTTGATCTAACTGCCTTCTTGATGCAAATTTCATGTTCCCCCCCTTCTTTTTCTTTTTGTTCTCTTTTTCTTTGTCTACTTTTCATCTAAATCCAAACAGGCATCAAAAAGAAATCTGTTCTGTGGTTTCAACCTCAGAAAAATGTGCAAATCCTCATTCTGATGTCAAAGCAACACAGATGTCATTCTTAAATACATCAAAAGTACCAGGGGACCTTTCAAGTCAAAAGATTCAGAAAAAGAAAGTCCTTCACGCAGGTATCAGTGAACAAAATGGTTTTATTTCATTAATGGTTTTCCTTCTAAGACTAAACCCACATTATATTATCAAAGAAATCTAAACTTGTGTTCTTTATTGAAATTTTTATTGAAATAATTATGCATTCACATGCAGTTGGAAGAAATGATACAGAGCTATCCCATACACCTACCCTTCACCCAGTTTCACTCAATAGTGACATCTTGCAGAAAAACCCAATAGTACAATATTGCAGCCAGGATATTGACAGTGATACAACCAGCTTGCTCCAGTTTTACTTGTGTTTGTGTGTATGTGTGTATGTATGTGTACTTTCATAAGATTTTAAAACTGCCAAACTGTTTCCCAGAGTGACTGTGACATTTTACATTATCACCAGCAATGTATAAGTAATCCAGTTTCTCCACATTCTCTCCAGCATATTGTGTTGTCACTACTTTTTATTGTAGCCATTTGGACAGGTGTGCGATGTTGCACTTTGCAACCTGTATATTCTCTTCCGTGAAAGGTCCGTGCATGTGCTCTGCCCATTTTCTACATGGGTCATTTGTCCTTCCTCTTCTAGTTTTGGAAGAACTTGGAGTAATTCTTTTTAAAATATATGGTAAAATCATCATGGAGCTATTCGAGCCTGCATATTTCTTTTCCAAGGTTTTTTTCCATTAAGAATTCAATATTTTAAAAATGGTTTTAGAGATATAGATTTTGTCTATTTCACTTCGGTTGAATTTGGCAGTTTATGGTTTTTGAGGAAATGGTCCATTTTTTCTAAGTTGTCAAATTGATAAGTGCAAAGTTGTTCATTATATTCCTTTATTAGCTTTTTAATGGCTGCAAGAGCTATTGTGATGCCCCCTATTTCATTCCTGATACTAGTATTTGTGTCTGTTCTCTCTCTCTCTCTCTCTCTCCTCCTCCTCCTCCTCCTCTTCCTCCTCCTCCTCCCTCTCCCTGTCTTTTTTGTCTTTTTTAACCTTGCTAAAGGTTTTATCAGATTTATTGATTCCTTCACCTCCCCCCCACAACAGCTTTTGTCTCATTGATTTTCTCTAATGTTTTATTTATATGTTCAGTTTCATTCATTTCTGCTCTTTATTGTTTCCTCTCTTCTGCCTCCTTTAGTTTTATTTTGCTCTTTATTTTCTAGTTTCTTGATTTAGGATCCTATTATTAATTTGAGATATTTCATTTCCAGTGTAAGCATTTAGTGCTATAAATGTCCCTCCCAGCAGTCTTTTAGCTGCATCTCACATATTTTGATTTGTTGTCTTTGTTTTCATTCATTTCTAAGCATTTTTATTTCTTTTAAGACTTCCTCTTTGACCTATGGATGATTGATAAGTGCATTGTTTAACTTCCACGTGTTTAGAGATTTTTCCTGTTGTCTTTCTGTTATTGATTTCCAATTTGATTCCACTATGGTCAGAGAACACACTCTATGATTTTAATTCTTTTGAATTAGTTGAGATATGTTTTAACCCCTAATACATGGTCTGTCTTGATAAATGTTTCAAAGGCACTGAAAAAATATGTATTCTGCTGTTGTTGAGGGACGTGTTCTGTCTATGTCAGATTCTGCTGATTGGCTATGTTGTTCAGATTTCTGTGCTTGCTGATTTTTTGTCCAGTAGATCTTTCAGTTGCTGAGAGGGAGGATATGAGGTCCTCAACTATATTTGTTGAATTATATATATTTCCTTTTAGCTCTATCAGTTTTAGCTTCATATAGTATTTTAAGGCTGTATTGGTTTTTGTGTACTCAATTAGGATCTATATGTCTTCCCGGTGGATTTATCCCCCTTTTTTTTCTTTTTTAAGATTTTATTAGGGAATTGGAGAAGGGAACAGTGTTGGGGAATTGGGGAAGGGGAACATTGTGTTTTTCCAGGACCCATCAGCTCCAAGTCAAGTTGTTGTCCTTCAATCTTAGTTGTGGAGGGCACAAGCTAAGCTCCAAGTCCAGTCGCTGCTTTCAATCTAGTTACAGGGGGCAGGGGATGGGGGGCACAGCCCACCATCCCATGCGGGAGTCAAACCGGCAACTTTGTTGTTAAGAGCCCGCACTCTTACCAACTGAGCCATCTGGCCACCCTGGATTTATCTCTTTATTATGTAATTTTTTTCCTGCTGTGAAGTCTACATTATCAGATATTAATATAACCACTCTAGATTTTTATTAATATTTGCATTGCATATCTTTTTTCTTTTTATTTTCAACCTACCTATTTTGTACTTGAAGTATAAATTTCTTATATGTGCATTTAGTTTGATCCTCTTCTTTTATCCACCCAACCAATATATGTCTTTTGATTAGTGTAATCAGACTATTTACATTTAGACTAATTATTGATATGTTAGCACTACTGCTATTTTATTATTATCTATTTGTTTGCATTGGCCTCATTCCTCTGTTTCTCTCTTCTTGTCTTCCTTCAGGTTACTTGAACTTCTAAAAAAATCCATCTTGATTTACTTGTAATGTTTTTGAGTGTATCTTTTTGTATGGTTTTGGTAATGGTTTCTCTGGGTATGATCGCATATGTATATGACTTTAAAAAGTCTATCGGTACCAACATTTTACCAGTTTGTGTGAAGTATGGGTATCTTACTTCAATTTAGATTTATTTACCTTCTCTAGTTTTAAATATCTTGAGTATCAGGAAGTGTTATAACTTTTATTTATATCATCAAATATACTTTATAAATCTCATGAGGAAAGGATAGTTTATTGTATGAGGTGTGATCAAACAATCTGGTGAATGCTGCTGCTGAGTGCCATCCAATGGAAAGGCAGGATCTTCAATACAGGAAGCAGCATGTTGAACCTTAGTAATAGTGTGTGACAAGTTTCAACTTGTTCAGTGCAGTCAGTCAGGTGTGAGCTATGGTTGAGAGAAAGTGTGTTTTAAAGTGTGCTGTAAATTATGGATCACAAACAATGCATTAACATGAAATTTTGTTTCAAACGGCAAAACAGTGCTAAAGAAACACACGAAATGTTAAAATTAGTTTATGGTGATGCTGCAGTGACCATGAAGATGGCTTACAAGTGGTTTAAGTGATTTCATAATGGTTGTGAATCAACTGAAGATGAGAGATTGGGACATCTTCAACATCAAAACCCAAGAGAACGTTGAAAGAGTAAGCAAAATGATTTGATCAAACAGGCGATTTATTATTACGGAAATTTCTAAGATCTGAACATCTCTTATGATTCTGTTCAAAGCATTTTAACAACAGATTTGAACATGAGGTGAGTGAGTGTGAAATTTGTTCCACGTGTTTTGACTGTCGAACAAAATCAACAGCATCTTTCAATTTCATTGGAGTTGCATGATCATGCCACTTCAGATTCAAGCTTTTTAAGACATGTCATCACAGGAGATGGAACTTGGGTCTATGGTTCTGATCCTGAGACCAAGTTTCAGAATTCTCAATGGAAATCACCCAGGCCTCTTTGTACAAAAAAAGTGCATCAATCAAGATCTACCCGTAACATTTACCTTAATAAAACTGTGCAAGCTTGAGTTTATACCCAGGTACACTATGGTGAACTCTTATATGGTGACTATTATAAGGGTTATTAAAGTGTTTAAGAAATTATGTGCATAGAAAATGGCCTGAGAAGTGGGCAAATGGTTCCATCCTCCATCATGACACCACTCTGTGTCACACATCACTTTTGTTATGGCAATTTCTGACAAATAAGCATTATGGTGTTTCCTCATCCACCTAATTCACTGGACCTGCCACCGTTTGACTTCTGGCTCTTCCCCAAAGTCAAAATGATTCAGGACATCAAGGCAGCCATGACAGCACAACTAAAGACAGTCACAAAAGAGGACTTCCAGAACTGCTTTGGAAAGTGGCAAGAATGATGGGATAAGTGTGTTCAAAGAGATAGGGAGTATTTTAGGGGGATTAATGGTAATGTGTCTTTTACTGTAATACATTTTTGTTTATTCAAACATTCACTGTATTTTTTTATCACACCTCCGTATGCACCATATTTTTGCTCTCTTTTGTTCTTCCTTCCTGATTCTCCAAATTTTCTTTTTTTATCATATCCTTTTCCTTTGAAGAACTTCCTGATTCAGTCTTTAATGGTAGGTCTCCTAGTAATAGATTCTTTTGCTTTTTCTTTGTCTAGGAATATTTTTATTTTCTCTTCATTCCTGAAGGACAATTTTGCCATATTCAGAATTTGCAGTTAATTTTTCTTTTCTTTCTATAATTGAAAAATAGTGTGCCTCTTCCTCTGGCCTTCTACATTTTAAATGAGAAATCTGCTGTCATTCAAATTGGTATTCCCTCACAGGTAATGATTTCTTTTTCTTCACCTGTTTTCAAGATTTTCTTCTTTGCCTCTAATTTTCAGATATTTGTAATGATCCTTGGCATAAATTTATTGTTTGGGATTTGTTAGTTTCTTGAATCTCTATGGCATGTCTTTCACCAAATTTGGGAGGTTTCCATCTGTTAATTCTTCAGATAGTCTCTCAGTCCCACTTTTTTTCTCCCAGTCCCTCTAGGATCTGAGATATGAATGTTGGGTATCTTGTTATTATCTTATGGATCCCTGAGGCTCCTTTTATCTTTTTTTTTCCAATGTATTTTCTCTGTTGTTAAAATTGGCTAAATTCTATTGTTCTGTCCTCAAGCTCTCTGATACTTTTCTTTGTCATCTCTACTCTGCTCTTGAGCCTGTTCAGCATTTTTTTTTGGTTGTTATTTTATTTTTCACTTCTATTTCCACTTGGAAATTTTTATAACTTGTATTTCTTTGCTGAGTTTTCCCATTTGTGCATTTTTCATAGAATTTTAATTATTAAAGCATTTTAAAGGTAACTTCTTTGAAATTCTTGTCATATAACTCCATCTTCTGATTCATCTTGATGCTGGATCATTCGATTATTTTTTCTCATTCAAGGTGTGATTTTCTTGGTTCCTGATACAATGGGTGATTTTAAAAATAGTATCTTGGGGCCGGCCGAGTGGCGCAATGGTTAAGAGCTGGCTTGGGACACCAGAGGGTCCCGGTTTGGATCCCACATATGAGGGCCAGTGACACTGCCCTCTACAGCTAAGATGCTGAACAACAGCTCAACCTGGAGCTGGGCTGCTGTGAGTCGCCGGCGACAGCGTAGGCTGCAGCCGCTGTGGCAGTGGGTTGCCATGGGCTACCGTATGTAGCCAGCAGCCAGCGTGAGCGGCCAGCAGCCACCATGAGCGGCCATCCAGAAGCTGGTGACTGATCTGCCTTGCCTGGGAAGAGCGCAATGATGGTGCCAACTTGGGCCAGTGAAGCAAAGTCCTCCACAACTAGACTGAAGAACAAAACGACAGCAACTTGTCTGTTCCCCTTTCCCAGCACTGTTCCCCTCTCCCCAATTCCCCAATAAAAATCTTTAAAAAAATAAAAATAAAAATAAAAATAGTATCTTGAACGTATTGTCTGATGTTAGGGACTCTGGATCTTATTTAAATCTTTTTAAATATCTATTTAAATCTTTTCTTTTAGGAAGTAGTTGCCTGGTTAAGTTTAGCACATAGGCCTTGGCTTGCTTTTGTGGTCTGTGGTTCCAATGACAATTTAGTTTCCACAGCCTTTGTGATATTTGTTTTGGTCCTTGGTTTCCTGGTGTCACTGGGGCTCCTACTAGTTCCTGCTGGTGCTACTGAGGGAACGGCAAGAGTTTCCTTGGGCCAGGATGCTGATTGGGCTTCCCCACCATTGTCTCTTGGGTGTCCTAATGTCTCTGGGAAGAGGAGAAGAGCCTTGAACCCTGAGGGGCCAAATGGCTTCCTTCCTGGAATGGTCCACTTACTATATCTTGGTTCCTCTTATGTGATCTGTCCTCTTTTCCTGGTGTTTCTACACAAGAGAGGATTATCTTTGTCCCCTGTGGGGACAAAGAGGCTTCCACTTGTGTGGCTGCATCCCTATGCTAGTCCTGCCTGCCCATTCCAATAAATCTGAGTTTTGCTGAAGATGCTACTTACTATTCATCCTAAACATTTTAATGACCTTTTGTCATTTCCACCATTTCACTTAGACTTGGGATCCTTGCTCTTGATAGGCAGCCCTGTGCTGAATTTTTATTCTGTTTCAGTTTTTAATGTAGAAAAATGAATAATGTGGGGACTGACTATACAGAGCTTGGGAATAGTTAAATGCTTGAATCCACTTCCAGATAAATATATTTTTATTCAGTATTGGCAGAGTTTGGGAATAGTGAAGTTTTTGTATTTGGGGACTTTTTGAGCTCAATTTCATTTTTGTTTTGGCACACCTGTGTGTATCATTCTTTTGCCTAGTGATTTTGGTCAAGGTGCCCTGCCAGTGTGGCCAGGGGCAGGAGTTCAGCAATCCTGTGTGGATCATTCATCTTTCTTTCTCATAGACATAGCTCTCAAGAAGATTTATCCTTTTAAATCCCTGGTTACAGAGGCAACCAAGACAGGACTCGTCCTTTTGTTGCCTAGAAATACAGTGAATAACACATAGCACACTCCTGCCTCCATATATGGAGACCACTGGTGTTGCCTTTCTGTACAAAAGACAGGTAATTTGTAAATTATTAACTGATCTTCACTCTATCTACTTTCCTACAGGAGATGCTAAATCCCTTCTTGTTGAGAACAAGGATGCATTTCATTCATGAATGCTGCATAAAACCTTGGTCCTTGTGTCTCTATATTTTGAAGTACAGACATATTTACAATGAGTGTAGGTTATGTAATTACATATGAAAACTCATCAAGATGTCTCAGCACAGGCTCATCCTCCAAAACACACAGATTAAATGCCAGTATTTGATAAGTGTTCACTTGCTGGTAGAGGGGACCCAACAGAGGGTAGAAAACAATATAAATAAAGGTTCGGACAGCAACTGTGGTAGGCAGAGTTTCTAAAACTGCCCACCAAAGATGTCCCACTCTAGACCCTGCAACCTGCAACTGTGCTGAGTCATCACTCGCATGATTATGTTATGTTGACCTTGAGACAGGGTCGTGGAGGCACAGGGCAGGTACTTATACAGGCCCTTAGAAGCAGGGGCTTTTTCCAGCTGGTGACATCAGAGAGACTTGAAGCACGAGGGGAACTCAGTGTGCCGCTGCTGGCTTAGAGGTGGAGGGGGCCTGTGATAGGAATGCAGGTGACAGCCAGCAAGGAAACAGGGACTTTCCGCCTACAACTGCAAGGAAATGCATTCTTTCAATGACCTGAATGACCTTGGAAGCAGCTTCCTCTGTTAAAGGGGAAGAGCTTGAACTCAGGTAAATGGACCAAGCCCTCACCACAGTGTTCAATTGGTGGCAGACCTGTGCTCTGAGGGTTGGAAACCAAAGCTGCATTCTTTTTTTTAAGGATCCAAGGAAATAGTTGCATCTACTGAAGCATTTCTTTCCATCCCAAATTCTTTTAACCCTTCTCCCTGTGATACCCACAGAATCAACCAAAACCAGCCTGCTCAGAAGCCAGTGGTCGTCCCTCAGGAGCTCAGCGTGCAGCAAGAAAAAGGACAGCTTTTCCACTCCCAGCACCTGGAATAGTCCCAGTGATAGAGGCAAGACAGAGAGGCTCCTGCATCGGGATGCCCAGGCAGGCCTCCCTGTGCCCACCTGCTCCTGAAAGAGCTGGCTACAGATACTTTGGCAGCAAACAAATCATTCTTAAGTGGGTTGGGATTGCTTCCTGTTCACAGGACTCTTTTGTACATCAGGTCTGCCTGCTTTCATGGGCTGGATTTCCTTAGGCAAGACTGACACACACCTGTGCCTGGTGTATAGTACTCTCATGGTCCGTAACTATGGTGCTGATGGTAATGTTGCCACTCCATGGTTTGACCTTGAACATTTAATACTTCATAATTGGTTTGTTTTCTTCCCTTCATTCACAGATGACACCATCCACTGAACCCTCTCTGGTCCATATTGTCAGCCTTTTGGGGGGCTAAATGTGAGGAAAATAGGACTTCTCCACTCATTATTATTATTATTGATAAAATCATTATTCTTAAAATAGTAAATTTCTAAAAGTTTAATTCCTATAGTACTTTTCCCTATATTTAAAATAGTTGATAAATGACAAATCCCAGCTAATCACACACACACACACACACACACACACACACACACACACACACACACACACAGACGTGCACATGCATGATCCCCTAGGTGTCAGGAAACACCCAAGTGACAGAGTCACCCCCCTTGTTACTCAGTCATAGCTTAATCAGACCTTGTGTTCTTCAGTGCTGGTTGGTGTGATGTCTTTTCCTCAGTTTCAATTATCAGGTCATATTTCCTGGCTGCCAGATTTGTAATTTTTCAAGGATTGTCATGTAATGATTAGGATATGATTTCTTAGACATTTAACTAGATCATGCCCAAATACACCTCCCACTAGATGCTGCTGATCCAACTAGCTAATGTTTCTTTTCATTAAGAAATCCAAGTTTACATACAGGTATACATTAAGACCCCCAAATACTAATTTGAAAATTTGAAAACAGGAGCTAATAGGGATTTTGGTTTCCCACATAGAGCTGAACCACAAGACAAATAAGGAAAACCTAAAATATCGATCAAGACTCCCCTGTGTCATTTGAGGGAGTCTAATGAGGACAACATTGAACCATCAGTGGTTAGTGGTATTCTTATTTAACATTTTAAAATGTGTTCTCTGGAGAATGAGAGAATGGGTATGCCCCACTCTTCCTTGGAGAGAGCTCAGTGGCCACAGGGTGGGATAGAAAAACAATGATAGCACTGTCTTTAGTGTCAACCGCCAGTGAATTTTGCCTGAGAACCCACGCCAGCATACCAGTGTTCTCTTAAATGTGGTCCATTTGCTAGCCCTCATCCACAACAAAATTCCAACATTCGTGTGAACCTTGTGCATTCTGATACAAGCTGCCATTTCCTCTCCACAGAAATAAGTGTCCTTCTGACAAATGAGCATCTGGATGACAAACTGTTAGAAAGATTGACTCCAGAAGGAAGCCAAGTTTATGATCAAGAGTGAGTGCTTTAATTTTACTAGGACAGTTTTGTTGTGGTTTCATTTGTTATGAGTTTAAAATATCACAGTCGGGGCGGCCAGATGGCTCAGTTAGTTAGAGCACGTGCTCTAAACAACAAGGTTGCCAGTTCAATTCCCACATGGGCCAGTGAGCTGTGCCCTCCACAACTAGATTGAAGACAACTACTTGAGCTCAGCTGCTGGTGGGTGGCCAAATGGCTCAGGAGGTTAGAGTGCGTGCTCTTAACAACTGGGTTGCCAGTTCGATTCCCAAATGGGATGGTGGGTTGTGCTCCCCACAACTAGATTGAAAATGGTGACTGGACTTGGAGCCGAGATGTGCCCTCCACAACTAGACTGAAGGACAACGATTTAACTTGGAGCTGATGGGTCCTGGGAAAAACACACTGTTACCCAATAAAATAATTAATTAATTAATTAATTAATTTTAAAATGGAAAAAAAAAGTCACAGTCTTGTGTTCTTAGTTTTTCAGGTATGTGTTCAGCTAACTGGCTCAGGATCCATGGCTTGGTTGCCAAGAAACTCACCATCATGGACGCCTTGTCAGTGGTAGCCATCCCTCACAACCCCACCTACATTCCTGTTCTGGACAAGCATGTTGTGTCCAAAGTCTTTGATGAGGTACAGCTGGTTTTCTGTATGTTTCTCTCTGACACACTGTGCATTTCCTGCTTAAATTAAATGTAGTCTGCTTTGATGTCTTGTGCAGTTGTAAACAAAATACTCAGGCACTGAAATAGAATTCTTTGTGACGGCAGTAAATAGGAGAGACAGCATTTTTGCTTTTAGGCAGAGAAGGAGCTGGCCTTTGTTGGGGTGGCAGGTCATGGTTCGCTGCTGGTGGGTGGTAGTATGGAGCTGCAGGATTGTCTGAAAACCTCTAGGTAGAGTCCCTAGTCCTGGGTTAACATCATCCAGTACCCAAGGACAGGGTGAACTTGCAAGACATTATGTCCTTCCTTTCCTCACCTTCTCTTCCCAAGTGCGGTGGCATCTTTAACATCATGAAATCTCCAAAGGAAATAGAGAGAAAGAGGAAGGGGAGGAGGGAGGTAGAGAGGGAGGGCCACAGCAAAGAACCCTTAATAAAATAAGAGAGTGATGAGTGACAGTCATTCATGTTCTGGAAGGAGAAGAGCTTCCAGTAAGAGGGCGTAAGAAGGTTAAATGTGGAGGAAGCCCAGTAAGTGCTGGAGAGTGTCCCCTGCCTTGGGCAATGAGAAGGTCCTTGCCCTTCGCAGGAACCATTGAGTGGAGCAGCCAGATGGCACAGGGATGAGGGAGGAACACAAGAGAAACAAGAGGATACAAGGACTGAATACCAGAGCTTCAAATATAACATCAACAAATGACTTAAATAGGAATATAGTAGGCTTTACAGTCACTAAAGGGAAATAATACCCTTATCTCACCCAGAAATATTGATAAGAGGAAATGTAAGAGGCTTGGGATTTGCTTCAAAATAATCTGCATGCTGAGGGAGTCAGGGGAGAGGAGGAGGAGATAAAGCAAGATTGGCCATGAGTTAGTTGATAATTTGTAAATTTGGATAATAAGAATTTTGAGTGGGAGGAAGCTCATTCTACTGCTCTGTCTGCTCTTTTCACATACTTGAAATTTTCCATAATAAAAAGCTGGTAAAAATCAAAGGCAGGAAAAGTTAAGTTAAAAAAAAAGGCTCATCAGATTTGTCTTATTAAGGCTGAGGTCTGATGTACTTGGAAGCAGTGGGTGAACTGGTGAATTTTTTCTGTTGGTCACATTTAAGAAATGACATCCATGGTATTTAACATGAACCCTGGTCAACGTGGCCAATGTCTCTTGCTCTTAGACTTTGTGTGTGTGATCACTTAGGCTAGGTTCCTGATGACTTTGCCTCAAGGTGAGTGGTCCTTCCCTTTTGACTGGCAGATTCTATTTATACCTCCAATGAACTCTAACCTGATTAGTCAGGTGTCAACTTATAACTTGAACTTAACTTCATCCAGAAGCAACAGAGAGAAACTGAGCATTGATTTATTTCTTCTAGGAAGTTTGGTGATAGCTTCTCATATTCTGTGGATTTATTTTATTAACATTCTTGAGTTTTACTTGGGATAAAGTATATTTAGTGAACTCTCCCTGGAAATAGAATTTTCTTGTTCTTATCACATCTTCTTCTAAGCTTCTCAATAACCCAAGATGCATCAAAAAAAGTAAGTTTCTCAAAAAATGAACATGATAGTGTAGGAAAACCTAAGCATAAAATCAAAGGAAGAAACCATAAAGGAAAGATATATAGTTTGAATACATAAAAATGTTATTTTGTATAAAAACAAAAATAAAGTGAAGACAGTATGAAAGTCAATTGTAATTGAAAAAACTAAAAATAAATAAAGAAAAGAAAAGAAATAAATTAATATGCCAAGTAGACAAAAAAATGATTAGGCCATTAAAGATTTAAAAAATAAAGGCAGATCTCAGAAAAATATTGGTAACATATACAACAAAGAGATGAGGAAATAGCAACTAATATAAAATGTTCTAGTTCAATGTGACAAGTGGAAAGTACAGTGAAGATGCAGCAGAGGCCCTTAGCCCAGTGTCAGTTGCACAGAGGGCCTTGAACTGGCAGTGAGAGCACAGACCTGGGGAGGTGACAGGGTGGGGAGGCGTGTCCTAGGCAATGGGGGAGCAGGTGGGGATGTCTAAGGGCCAGAGAACATTTGTCACTCCAAATAAAGTTTAGTGTGACTGGAAGAAGGTGTTAAAGCTGGTGAAGGAAGGGTTTGATTGAGTTAAGAATATCATCCTGAGGGGAACTGAAGGGTTTTTATAGCATATGAGTAAAAAGATCAAGTTTAGGCTTTGGCTGCAACCTACAGAATAGTTGGAGAGGTTTGAGGCTGGGAAGATGAGCATCCATCAGGGGGCAAGGCCTAGGTGGCTCTGACCTAGTTGGCAACAGTGAGGATGGATCCAATGCTATTATAATGTCAAGTTCACAGGACTAAACCACATGGGGCTGAAAGAGAGAGAAAAATGTCAAGAGTGAAATTTAAGGAGGAAAAACTGGGAGGAACATCGTCATCATGTCTTCAGGAGAACATTCTAGTCTTCTGACACTAGAAAGCAAAGCCAAGGACAGAGGACCAGCATTTTTCAAATGCATTTCACCCTGGCACTTGTGCTTGGTGCCCTTTGTGGCATTGTCAGTCCTCACCACACACCTGTGGCTAGGAGGCACACTGACCATCATGCTTAGTGCCATCCTGTGTTACTGATAGTAAGAGCAAGAATTGTGGTGATGATGGAAATATATGCAGTAAATTTCAGCTCCCCCCTCAAAGCACACATGCATTTTTTTTTAAAGATTTTTATTGGGGAATTGGGTTGGGAACAGTGCTGGGGAATTGGGGGAAGGGGAACAGACAAGTTGCTGTCTTTTTTTGTTCAGTCTAGTTGTGGAGAACTTTGCTTCACTGGCCCAAGTTGGCACCGTCATTGCGCTCTTCCCGGGCGAGGCACATCAGTCACCGGCTTCTGGACGGCTGCTCACTGTGGCTGCTGGTCGCTCACGCTGGCTGCTGGCTACATACGGTAGCCCATGGCAACCCACTACCACAGGGGCTGCAGCCTACAC
>NW_017731660.1:1554490-1557422 GCF_001890085.2 Hipposideros armiger
AGCCCAGCTCCAGGTTGAGCTGTTGTTCAGCATCTTAGCTGTGGAGGGCAGTGTCATTGGCCCTCATATGTGGGATCCGAACCAGGGCCCTCTGGCATCCCAAGCCAGTTCTTAACCATCGCGCCACTCGGCCGGCCCCACACCTGCATCTTTTATTCTTTACATTTTCTCTGACTTTGAGAGACACTTGGCTATAAATGGGAAGAATAGGAAAACAATAATCTGAAAATATATCCCACTTAATGGAATGTATAGCTTTTTGAGATTTGGACCTGACATTTTATGAAAAAGTAGACAGCAAGTAGAATGGAGCTGAAAAGGAAACATGACTCTTAACTCACTTCACTGAGAATTTTAATTGACTGTTACTCATCCTATGTCTGTGCATAGCCACGTCTGTCTGGGTAGAAATGGAAAACAGTGTTTGGCGTGGTCCCCAACTCTCTGTTTCATTCATGACTTATTTGTGGGCTCTTTCTTCTTCTGGAACACAAGTCTGTTTTGGTTTTTATTGTTTCCTGGACCAGCACCAAATCTGTCACCTTGGAAATGAAGTATTGAGCAAAGAGATTTCCCTTGCAACTCTTCATTACAAGGTGCTGGCATTTTTAGTTTCTGATGGACCACACAATTTTACCTGAGCTCTTTCAGAAAGATTCATTCATTGCCAAGTAATATACAGAATAAAACTGTTTTAGTTATTTGATGAATCTGGAATTCAAAGCTCTTTGTTGCCTATCGCTTTGAAAAAAAATAAATAATTTGGGAGCATTAGTCTGTATCGTTGGAAAGTCTAACTCATCATCATGATCATCATCATGTCTTTAACAGCATCCCACCAAGGCTTCCTACTTTGCCCTCATCTGGGTTCAGCAGATAGCTGTGCTCAGATGGCTTGAGCTGGAACCCAGCTCTGTCACTTACTCTTGATGGCCATGGCAGGTCTCTAATCTAGTATGGGAGGAGTCCTTAGACTAGGTTCTGAGCAAAGCATTTGACCATCAAAGTATTTCATTTAAAACTTAGAGCAACCTAGTGAGGCAGCCATTCATCACATCATTTAGCTGATGAAGACCGTGAGGTGTAAAGAGGTAGGGATGCTGTTCAAGGCATTGCATTTTGTTGCTCTCAAATATAGTAGCATTAAACAAAACTTTTCTATTGAAGGAAAAGCTTATTTTAATTAAAAAGGGCAGTTACTGCAACTATATGGGGTGTGATAAAAAACTATGGTGAATGTTTAAATAAAAAATATTACAGTAAATGACACATTGCCATCAATTCCCCTCAAAATACTCCCCCTCACTTCAAACACACCTATCCCATCATTCTTGCCTCTTTCTGAAGCAGTTCTGAAAGTCCTCTTTTGTGAGTGTCTTTAGTTGCATTGCCTCGATGTCCTGAACCGATTCAAAACTTTTACCTTTCATGGTGATTTTGACTTTGGGGAAGAGCCAGAGTCATACAGTGCCAGATCCGGTGAATAAGGTGGATGAGGACACACCATAATGTTTTTATTTGACAGAAATTGTTGGACCAGAAGTGATGTGTGACACGGAGCCTTTCTGTTGTGATCAAGAGATACAGTGACTGATGCTGCCGAGTGCCATCCAACAGAGAGGCAGGAATCTTCAATACAGGAAGCAGTGCGCCGAACCTTAGTAACAGTGTGTGACAAGTTTCAACTTGTTCAGTGCAGTCAGTTGGGTGTGAGCAACAGTTGAGAGAAAGTGTGTTTTAAAGTGTGCCGTAAATCCTCCTCCATCATAACAACACTCCATGTCACACATAGCTTCTGGCACGGCAATTTCTGTCAAGTAAAAGCATTATGATGTGTCCTCATTCACCTTATTCACCAGGTCTGGCACCGTGTGACTTCTGGCTCTTCCCCAAAGTCAAAATGATTCAGGACATTGAGGCAGCCATGACAACTCAACTAAAAACATGAAAGAGAACTTCCAGAACTGCTTCAGAAAGTGGCAAGAATGATGTGATTAGTGTGTTCAAAATGACAGGGACTATTTTGAGGGCAATTAATGGCAATGTGTCTTTTACTGTAATAATTTTTTTATTTAAACATTCACTGTATTGTTTGATCATACCTCATATATTCATTGTGTAGAAAAATTAGAAAATATAGAAAAGTGAGAAAGAAACAATAGTTATGATTCCACCACAGATGGATCATTAGTGGTTAGCCATACCTTTTTCACTACATATATATCCTTTGTTCTCTGTTTTTGTTTTACCAAAATGAAGTCAAACTGAATATACTGTTTTGTACCTTCATTTTTACTCAACAATCTATTGTGGACATTGTTCTATACCAACAGATATATATCTACTATGTCATTTTAATTGAAATTTAATTTGAAAGAAAAATTTTTTATTTTCTAAAAGTTTAGATTGAAAAATGTGAGCTGTAATCTACACTATAATCAGTAACATATTTTTATGGGTTTATGAATGATCTTATCGACACACTATTTTGCCACTTCATTTTGTTCTTGGAAGACTGGAGATATTTAAGTTTGAAAGCAGACATTTAATCTTTAGCACTCAGCAGTTTATACAGATGCATTACCTATAAAGCCATGGCATCTGTATTCAGAGTTCTCCATCTGGGATACACATGTCTATGGCATGTCATTACACACATCCAGTCATACCTCTCCTTGGCCAGCCTGACAGCAAGCTCTGGGGTACTGATTGGAAGAATTGATTTTGTGGGGATAAAAAGTGAAGTTGGGGGCCGGCCGAGTGGCGCGATGGTTAAAAACTCGCTTGGGATGCCAGAGGGCCCCGGTTCGGATCCCACATATGAGGGCCAGTGACACTGCACTCCACAGCTAAGATGCTGAACAACAGCTCAACCTGGAGCTGGGTTGCCATGAGTCGCCGGCGACGGCGTAGGCTGCAGCCACTGCTGAAG